>NW_024080731.1:1599397-2199397 GCF_003009895.1 Hyaena hyaena | reverse complement strand
CAGGGGGCCCCTGGACCTCCTCCTGGGTGAAAAGTGCTCCAGTAAACTTGCTGATTTGTCTCCGAGAAAGAATCTTATTTGAAGCTCTAGTGGCTTCAGAGGAGGAAATTAATTTCTAGTCTTGAATTCATTTTCTTCTGCATGTAAATTTTTAAAACTTTTATCAAAAAATAACACATGTACGTGGTTTCAAAATAAAATAGTGCAAAAGGACAAAAGGACTTATAATGAAAAGGAACATTCACTGGTCCCTCCCTCCGGAGCTCCAGTCCTATTTTTAACTGGTGTCTTCTGATGACTGCCTCCATCTCTCTAAATAGAATGCTTATCTGCCACTTTTCTTTTTAAAAGATTATATATATATATACAATTATATATAAAATATATAGACTTTCTGTTGTCATACATGGCAACTTACTTCACTTATATTTCCTCCTTTCTTCTTTTTCCCCTCAGTAAAGTTAAACTATCATGTTAAATTCCTCAATGGATTATTGTACGTTAGGTTGCTTTCACTTCTAGTAAGAAAAAAAAATCAATTCCAAATATGTGACCAGTCAGGAAAATGTATTTTCCCACAATAAGAAGTTACAGGATAGGTAGGCTATAAGGTTAATCAGTTCAGATAATGTCACAAAGAATATGAGAGGCTATTTCTTCCTTTATCTCCCAGAAGGCCCATGCAGATTTGTCCTCAGGTCTCTGGCTTGAGCCAGCCACAGTCCCACTCCTAAGGACTGACGAGGAGTGTGCAGTTAACCACAATTTAGATGAATCATGATTTACCCCAGTGGTTCCTCAGCACATGATTCCAAAGATAATGTATACAAATGAATACAGTCTGGTTCTTCAAACAAGCAAAAGGCAGAGGGAAGCAGGAGATAGGAGGGGAGGTGACAATCAGGCTGGCACCAGTCATGTCTACTATAGTTACCCCAGTAACTTTCATGTGCTTATACCTTTAGTTATTCTTTCACAGTCACTAGAAAGTATCTCTTGATTCCCCAACACTTCCCCTCAGCACTAGTCCCTCCCTTCCACTCCCCAGCATTTGTCATCTGTGTTGTTACATTGCCACTTTGGCCACCATTGACTTTCTGCTCTGTACATTGAGAAATTCCAAATTTTATTCATAGATCCACTCTAAATGTTGGAAATCAACATTCGAGGTTTGCATCATTGTGCTGTATAATTCTCTCTCCAAATCAAAATGCTGTCTTCCTCCAATGATTTTGATGCTTACCACTATGCCTGTGCATAACACGCACTTGTGTTTGCTAAATGAGGTATTTATAAATGAATTCTGCACAAAAAGCCAAATCCAGTGGGGTGGAGGAAGGATAAAGAAATGGAAGCAGAAACACACCTAAATTTAGGAGCCTAACCTTCTCATGCTGGGTTCTGATATTTAGGCCATTGAAGCTACTACAGAAGCAAAGTCTTCAGCATGGTGGAAATCTTAGACTGCTTATGTAAATTGCAGTACTGTATGATTATTCTTCTGTAAGAATTGGAAGAGTCTTTCTCCAAAGACAGTGTTAGGGGATGTACTGTTGCTGGCTGGTGGGGCTTAATCCAGTTCTCTCCTGATGCACCTGTATGCAGGGTGCAAAATAACTCCCTTAGCTCAGTGCTGGCATTCAGTTTGTACATACAGGCTTTCAATTAGGATTTACCTCACCAGGTCACCTCCCTGTGATAAATGACTGAAGGGGAAAGACAAATGAAGCCCGGCACTGGGCAGGCTGTTATCTGAGAATAACTCTGCTCTCCAGGCATTGTCATTGAGAATTCCTGGTGAGGTGAAATGGATTTTATCCCAGGAAGGGAAAACACACACACACACACACACACACACACACACACACGAGTGAATATTGCTGGGAGGACTGTGGGTAAGGTAGCTCCAAGGAGGACTCAATAACAGATGGATGCAGAGTTAGAAATGTGAAATTTTATATAGGAAATCTTTGTAGCTCTAATTAGAAATAGAGCACTGATTCAGCTCAGAAGGCAGATCTGAAAGACTTGCCACTCTTATTTCACTATTCATGCAATTCACATGATTTAGCATATCAGTGGGCAGAAACCCTGGTTACATTGTCGCTAATTAGACTATCTGTACTCACACCTAGTGGACCATTTCCCTGGCTTTGCATCTCAAGTAGTGAACGGAAGAGGGAATTTTAATGATGCCCTATTAAAGCAACTAAACAGTGCAACCAGTAGTTCTCAATTCCTCAGCTGGCATTGTTAAGAAAATGATTTGTTTTGGTGGAATCCTAGTTCCTAAACAATTGGAGGTTATTGTCCTCTCAAAGGGCTGCAGATTCAGATACTTTTTTGGATGGATGTAGGAGGAAAAGTGGGTGATATTTCTTTGGTTTGCATGGAGGAAAGGAATAATTCATCTCATTGAAATAATTTTTTTTCCTTTTGACAATTATTTTGGAATAATTTTCTTCTACCATGGACCAATTTAAGAAAATTGAGTTACAGAGAAATGGTGAGCCAAAATTCCTGCATCATTAAATTTGCTATCGGTTAATAACAGGGGTTCTGTTAGCGAGTAGCCTTTTAAGCAGCCTGCTGCCATTTCAAACCAAAAATGTTGCCCCAGGTTTGGACTGTCCCTTGAGTTTCAGGGCCTGTTGAATCTGGGTCTTGGAACTTAATGGTCATAGCTCCCTTCCACCCCCTTACCTTTACCTCAGGCTCAGGCCCATATTAACCCTTAGATTGCCAACTTCAACCTGAGCCAGACCTCCTGTCTTGCCTGGAGACCTCAGACTGTGGATAGGCTGTTTACTGGAATCTGATGGGATTTACTGGTGGAGCAGCAGGGCTGTGGGTGAATGATATGATTCACCCTGATGTCAAAATCTTTTTTCAGTATCAGATTTTTCACTCTTAACAGCTGTCTCCCTGCAATTTGTACATTTCTTTGCTCATTTTTTTTCTCCATTTTGTTGGTAGCCCATGCCCTTCAGTGTCAGGCCTTGCGTCAGAACGCCCCATGCCAGCCACAGTGGTGATGGCTGCTGTCTTTCTGAAACAAGTGGGGCCTGGGCTGGCAGGAGAGGTGAAGAGGGGGCGAAACCCCCTCTGACATGGGTTTGAAAACAGTTTGTTTTGCTTTCTTATTGATGGATGATTCATCTCTCCTCTTAGGACTCATCCCTGCTATCTGGGATTTTATTTTTTATTTTATTTTATTTTATTTTATTTATTTATTTTTGAGACAAAGAGAGAGCACACATGCACACATGAGCAGGGGAGGGGCAGAGAGAAAGGGGAGAGAGAATCCTAAGCAGGCTCCACGCTTTTTTTTTTTTCTCTGTCAGCACAGAGCCTAAGGCGGCGGCGGCGGGGGTGGGGGGGGCTCCATCTCAGGAATCAAACAGGGAGATCACTATCTGAGCTGAAATCAAGAGTCAGACACTTAATCCATTGAGCCACCCAGGTGCCCCAGGGATTTTAATCTACTGCCTCTTCTCTTTTACTTTTCAATCTTTCTCCCTCCACTGGCTTCTTCCTTTAGACCTACAAATGTGTTTAGATTTCCCTTATAGCCAAATCATGTTTATTTCTGTGTATAACTATGTATTTATCACTTTTATTTATTTATTTATTTATTTACTTATTTTGAGAGAGAGAGAGAGTGTGAATGGGGGAGGGACAGAGAGAGAGAGGGAGAGAAAGAATCCCAGATAGGCTCCATGCTGACGGAGCAGAGCCTGACACAGGGCTCAGTCTCAGGAACGGAGAGATCATGACCCAAGCCAAAATCTGGAGTCGGACACTTAACAGATTGAACCATGCAGGTGCCCTGTATCTCTTTATTATCTTCATTGTCTCAACTTGACCCTCTATTGAGCTTTGGCCAAAATGCTTGAATCAAGCTATACTCACTGCCTTCATGTCTCATCAGCCCTGTACTGTTTGACCCTTTGCCATCTATCTTCTCTCTACATTTATCTGAAATGACTTACTTCAAGGTCACTGGTGACTTTTTTTAATTAGAAATTTTTATTATGGGAAATGCCAAATATATATAAAAGATAAGATCATTCTCATTGAATTCTGGTACTTTCTTTCTTATGATACTTTCTTTTATAATCATCACCCCGTTCCCATCCCATTGGCCTTATAGGCCAATCGTGCAAGTTAAGGTAACTTTGGAAATTGAATTTTACATCTCTAACAGAAAGGCATTAAAAAAATATAACCACCATATCACTTCCAACAAAACAATCAATACGTTGGTATTATGTGATTCCTGGCATATACTCAAGTTTTTCTAAAACTAGTTCTAATGGCCAAAAACAGTGAACTTTTGTCTTTATCCCTTTGATTTAACAGTCACTATAGACCATTTTAATATGCAATATTAATCTCTGGGATAGTAATATCCTTACCTCAACCCCAGTATTATCATTTTTCCTTTCTCAGGTGAAGGTGGAGGACATAGCATGGAAATAGACTCCTTTCCAATTTAACGGTATGCCTCAGAGTATGTAACATTTACCCAGGGAAACTTTCCCCAGTCGCTTCGCTTGGTGAGGCCTACTCCATGCATCTCTCCTCTGTTGTATAGCCCATGTTTACATAGCCCTCCATCATTTGTGTATAGGTTCTTGAGTTTGTTTAATTGTCTGTTCCTACTGGACAGTGAGCTCATACTCATTCTTGTATGCCTAACACCTAGTTAAGTAGTATCAAACTCAACTCTCTAATTCTCAATATTAACACTACTATTACTGATGTGTAATAGTTATTGAGTGCTTTCAATGTGCTATGTTGTTTGTGCTTTATGTACTTTATTTAATCCTGGCAATTGTTGGAATAAAACCCCATCATCATTATTATTACTTTAAAGATGAAGATGTTGAGGCTTTGGGAGGTTGTTACCTGGCCACCGTGAGAGAAGTGAGTGCACAGAGCAGATGGTTGGCAATGGAGGTTTGAATCCTAGGTCCACCATTTCTTGACTGTGAGATTACGGGCAAACTCCTTAAACTGTGTAAGTCTCTACTTCTCCATTAGTAATGTGAGGATTGTGAAAATCTTTGCCTCACAGAATGGTGACGACTAAATGGGATAATGCACTTGAAGTCACTTAGAAAGTGTTGGGTTTTTGAGAAAATCACATGTGATCTTTCAACCATAATTTACTACTCTCATTTGGGTATAACTGCCTTCCATTCTTTCCCTCCTAGCCATGTAATGCACACAGTTATAATCATTAACATACATTCGATTTTATGGCCTACTTTTCCAGTTATGAACACTATTATACCACTACATGCTTTCTTTTTATTGTGAAGTAGATTATACACATAAAATAGTATATAAAATACATATGTATGTTTTAAAAAATAGTTATAAAATGAAAAGTTGTAAACACACTAACTAGATCAAAGCATCGCCAGCACTTTAGAAAAAGTTCTAGGTCCCTCCTTTTTATCCTTCTAGAGGAATTGTTAACACCATTTTTATATCCATTATTCTGTGTCTCTTTATAGCATTATCACCTATACATGTATCCCTCAATAATACATGGCTTAATTTTGAGAAACTGAGTAGCAAGCACAAACCTAGCAGTGTAAGGAAAAGGCAATATATTGGCCACCATTAGATAAAATAGAAAACACAACTTGCAGAGTCACTAGATCATAGCCTGTCCTCAGTTTTCCTGAAAATTTTTAGAAACCCCTTTTGGGGAAGTCAGGAGGTACTTCCTCATTTTGGTGGAACACATTAATCAGTTTTACTTACTAATGGGTTAGTGGGAGATCAATTTTTTATTTCTTTGAGATCATGAATGTCTGAAAATGCCCATATTCCCCTTACAACCTTGTTTGATAGCTTGGTTGAGTATTGAACTCTAGGTTGGGTATCATTTGAAGTCCTTTCTCCATTGTCGTCTAGCTTTCACTGTAGCTCCTGAGATGTCCAGAGTTACATGGACTTCTTTCCCTTCCCCTCTCCCCTTCCCCCTTCTCCCCCGCCCCAAAACTGACAGCATTTTTTTCTCTGCTGCAGTGTTTTAAAATTTCACAACAATGATTCTAGGCTTATCTTCATCCCCCCCAAATGAGCGAGCTCTCGGTGGCTCCTTTCAATCCAGCATCTCAGTTTGGGGGAATGCCCCTCAATTATTTTGTTGATAATTTCCTCCTCTTTGTTTCTGTTTCTGGAACTTGCACTACTCGGCATTGGGTTTCCTAGATTGCCTCTTGTTTTTTTTTAATTCTTTTTCTCTTATTTCCCAAATCTTTGTCTTTTTTTTTTTTAAATATGTGAGTATGCCATTTATGGTAAATTTCCTCAACCCTTTTTTTTTTTTTTAACTTTTGTGATCACATTTTTAACTGATGAGAGAATTTGTTTTGTTTTCTGAAATCTATTTTATTTGAAGATTTTAATTAATCTCTACGCCCAGCATGGGGGCTTGAGCTTACAACCCCAAGATCAAGAGCACATGCTCTACTGACTGAGCCAGCCAGGCACCCTGAAAAATCTCTTTTAAAAACCAGCATCCTGTTTTTGTTACATGAATGCAATGTCTTCTCTGATTAATAACATATTGTTTGATGTTTTCTGTTTTTGCATGCTCTCTATTTCTACTAAATTGGTTTTTTCCCCTAATTTTGTGCCTTGGCTTTCTATATTCTATCCAGGATTAAGCATATTTTCTTATGTTTAAAGGCACCTGTGTTTCCTATTCTGATTACTGTCTATCCATAGATAGATATATCCATATTGTCTATCCAATTAGTATTGGAATGAAGGCAGGAGAATAGGCACTCTCCCAAACTCTTGCTGGGATATAAATTTTTAACACCTTTTTTTTTCTTTATGTTTTATTTATTTTTGAGAGAGAGAGACAGCGTGAGCAAGGGAGGGTCAGAGAGAGAGGGAGATACAGAATCTGAAAAAGGCTCCAGGCTCTGAGCTGGCTGTCAGCACAGAACCCGATGTGGGGCTCAAACCTACGAACAGTGAGATCATACCCTGAGCCGAAGTTGGACGCTTAACCGACTGAGCCACCCAGGTGCCCCTTTAACACCTTTTTTGAGAGAGCAAGTAGTATCTCTCATAATTTTGAAATATACATGCCCCTTGATCAAGCACTTAGCATCAGAGAAATGCAAATTAAAGTTACATCAAGAGCTTTCTGTACCAGAAGGAATGAAGGGACAAGATTTACCTTCTCACTTTAAGTAAAAATCTGGACAAGATATACAAAACAGCAGTTTTCAGACATTGGATAATAAGCAGCAAGAGTTACATTCCCAAGAGAAGGCAAACGAACAAGGTGGGCTCTGTGACTGTACCAGCTGACTGCTGAGAGCCAATTCCCAGGCCACAGTACAAGGAGGGGGAACCCAAAGAGAACCTGGCAGTCTCAGTTAATTGTGGAGATTGAGAGGGGGGATGGGCATGGAGGAGGACACTTGTGGGGATGAGCACTGAGTGTTATGTGGAAACTAATTTGACAATAAACTATTTGAAAAAAAATAAAAAATAAATAAAAATATTGTGGAGATTGAGTTTGAGGAGGCCAAGATGTCAACAACTTGTAGGTCAGAGAATACACCTGTGGGGAGAAGGGTGCAGGAGGGATTTAGGTAGGAGGGCGGGAGAGCAAGCAAGTGAGCTCAGAGTGATCCTCCTGAGGTTGTGGCTGAGTACTAATCTGTGCTTGGGTGAGAGGAAAAGTCTCTGAGACTGGAAGAACAGCCATCAGAAAGAAAAAGGTAGAACAATTATAGGAACTCAAATAAGTCTGGGAATTGCTCCTGTTTTCACCAGCCGCTGTGGAAAGACTTCATTACATACAATACTGTATTGGAGACACCTCCAAACAGTGCTGTCCTAGTACTGGAACTAAATTACCCTTGACCAATGACTTCTCTGGACCTACCCTAACAAAGCTTAAAAGTAAGTCTTGAAACATTCACCTGACACCAAATAACTTATCTGTATGCCAGCAAAAAATATCCAGCCTTATTAAAAGGAATATAACAAATTTGAGATTATAGAACTAGCAGAAAGTAACTTTGAAACACCTATTATAAATATATTCCATATGTTCAAGAAGGTGGAAGAAAATATGAGCATGTTGAAAGGATAAATGGAAGATATATATCCAAAAGGAACGTTTAAAGATGAAAAAAAAAATACCATATATGAAATGAAAAATAGACCAGGTGGGATTAACGGCAGATTAAGCACGAGAGGAAAGAAGATCAGTCACTATATTCACGACAGTAACAGAAACTATCCAAAAGATAGTGGGGCGTCTGGGAGGCTCAGTTGGTTAAGCATCCGACTTAAGCTTGGCTCGGGTCATGATCTCAGGGATTGTGAGTTTGAGCCCTGCGTCAGGCTCTGTGCTGACACCTTGGAGCCTGGAGCCTGCTTCAGATTCTGTGTCTCCCTTTCTCTCTGCTCCTTCCCTGCTCACGTTCTGTCTCTCTCTCCCACAAAAATAAATATTCCAAAAAAAGTAAAAAAAAAAAAAAAAACACCTTACAAAAGAAAGCACAGACACCAAGAAGCCTTAAAAAAAAAATGCTGCACATTCTCTGGGACAATATCAAGCAATCTAAACCATATGTAATTGAGCTCTCAGAGAAAGAGGGGGAAAAGGAGAGAAAAATATTCAAGTAGCCCTTGCCATTCTCCTGTCAGTGGAGGGAACTTGGAAAAGGCACTTTTGGTGCCCATGACCTGATTTAGAGCAGGTCCAGACTTGAAGCACCTCTTATGGATGACACAGCTGTCTCCAGGCAGTTCCAGGCACCAGACGTAGGAAATTTCAAGGAAGATGCTCCAAAGCACAGGGACCATATGCATGACACAGGACAGGTGCCCCACTTGCCTCCAGTCCAAGGGTGTGACTGTGTTCACCTTCTTTCTTATCCCAGGGAAATACTAAAGCTGTAGCTTGAAGATGTAGAGCTTCCATCAGTCCGAATGACAGAATGCAGCAACCTCCTTCCCAGAAACTCCCATGCCCATCCCTGCTGCCCGTGGCATGTGATGTGAGTTAAAGAAATCAACTTCTATTGTGTCAAATCAGTGAGGTTTTGGGGAGTATCTGTTACAGCAGCTACTCAATAATCCCCCTATTAATCATCCCAGCTCCTTCATGTTTTAATTACCTGTGAACTTGGATAACCTCCAGAATGGCTAGCATCACTGCAGTGATTTTTTTTTTTTTTTTTGCATACACTTTTGGGTTTCCTCCATCAATCCTGTGCAGTGTGATTTTTATAGTTCAAGAATTTCACAACATTTTTAGTCTGCTGATGGCATTTTGTTCTATTTTCTTTGTATCATTCCTGTCATTTTGGGAATTTGGGGTTAAGGGAGTAATTATATTTGAGTGCTTAATCCACCATCTTGTGTCAATTTCCCTTTCATTGTGTTTTAGTTTGCATTTTTTTGATTCCTAGTAAGACTGAATATGTTCCTATGTGTTTGTTTACTAATTATTTTCTAACTTGTGAATTTGCTGCTAATGTCTTTTGATTTTTTATTCACTTTCAAAAGTTAAGAACTATTGCTCAGCAGCATTCAAATTTATCAAGTCCAAAGCATGCCCTATGCATGCCTGTTTCCCTGTATTTACTCATGTTGGCCCCTGCTTTGAGTCATTCTGTCTCCTCTATTTGTTTAAATTGGATTCTTCATAACATTTTTGGAGAGACTTCCAGCTCAGCCACAGACCGAGTCTTCAGTTCATCCCTTCATTAATTAATTATGATGGGCAATAATAATGGGTACTTACTCTTGCTAGACTATACCAAAGATTTTACATACATATTTAATTCTTAAAACAACTGTGTGCAGTAGTTACAACTATTAACCCTGTTTTACAGATGAGGAAACTGAAGCATAGATGGGTTACACAATATGCTTAGAGTTCTATAGGTGGAGCATGATGGAAAGGGATGTGAACCCATTCTGCCTGTTTACAAAGCCCCTTAACCATGGTGCTCTGTCTGTTTCCCCAACTTTCGAATTTCCGTAGTCTGTTGGGCTGTGTCACTTGAACATATTTAGTAGCATATTTAGTCTATGTATCATTATTTATTTTGCTCTTATAAATGTTCTATATTTACTATTCAATTGTAAACTTTTAAAGGTTATGTGGTATTACCATGTAAATGCTTTTTGTATTCTCCGTGTGAATCTCAGAGCTAACAATGTTAGGCCCTCACTGAAGTTTGTAAATGTAACGATTGTTCAGGATCTCTTTTGGATTAATTAATTCCTTATCTAATGGAGATTCTTTTTTTTAAATAGTTTATTGTCAAGTTGGTTTCCATATAACACCCAGTGCTCATCCCCACGAGTGCCCTCCTCCATGCCCATCACTCCCCCTCCCCTCCCCCCATCTGCCCTCAGTTTGTTCTCGGCATTCTAGAGTCTCTCATGGTTTGCCTCCCTCCTTCTCCCCCACTATTTTTCCCCTTCTTCTCCCCCACGGTCAGGTCCTCCGTTAAGTAATGGAGATTCTTTTTGCATGCAAAACTGAGAGGCATCTTCTTTGTAGTTTCTCTCTCTCTCTTTTTAATATTCATTTACTTATTTTTAGAGAGAGAGAGCACACGAGCAGGGGAGGGACAGAGAGAGAGGGAGAGAGAGAATCCTAAGTAGGCTCTGTGCTGCCAGCACAGAGCCCGACTCAGAGTTTGAACTCATAAACTGTGAGATCATGACCTGAGCCGGAACCCAGTCAGACACTTAACTGACTGAGCCTCCCAGGCGCCCCTCTGTACTTTTTCTCAAGTAACTCTTAGCGCATATTAAATATCATTCCTTTCTGACATCTTTTTTTTTATGGCATGTAATTTAGAAGGTCCTTCAGTGACAGCTTCAGCACTCAATAGAATTCCATTTGTAGTTATGAAGAAGTAATATGCATGGAAATTTCCAGAACAGAACTTGATTTCCTTGACTCTTTTTTGATCAGATGAAACTTCCTAAATGAGCCTGGCTTCTGTCTCATCATTTTCCCACAGATAAAGATTTCAAATCTTTATAGATGCCTTTAGAAATTGCAGGGCAATTTGCAATAATGGCCAAGCAGCCCATCTTCAATAGAACCTCAAGAGTGGCTTGGGTTATTACCCTTCCATTCTTGCCTAGACTTACAGAGTTCAATTGTATCTTTCTTCCCAGTCACTAAATCTGTGTCTAAAGAAGAGAAGAAGTCACTGCCATCAAGATGATGATAATACTCAGCAATTTATATCCCCTTCATTTTCTCACATATTTTAGTGGTGTCCATTTCCCAGCATTCCCAGTTCCAGTTGTGCTGGGGACCTGGAGGGGACTCAGATTTTCTCCATGTGAAGAGAACAAAGTAGAAGTTAAAGATATGTATCTGGATCCTGGCACTCCAACCCAAGGCAATAATGTGTAAGAGGATGTATAGTTTTATAGAGGCTGAAATAAAATTCTCACCACAGAATTTATTTTCATTTACTTAAGTTATTAACAGAACTGTATTGACAAACAGAATTGATAGGAGGTGATGGCTACAAAATTAAGCAAACTAATGGTTTTAGATTCCTTGGTCAATATTCAGGTTTCGAAAAATCTTAACAAAGCACTTGTATATATTTTTCTTTTTTTCAAGTAGGCTCTATGCCCAAGAGCTTGCACTCAGGACCTTGAGATCGAGAGGTACGTGCTCCACTAATTGAGCCAGACTGGTGACCCAGAAACAACTTGTATTTTTATGTCTGTGTATGTATATTTTTTCTGTTTATTTCTGAGAGAGAGAGAGAGAGAGAGAGAGAGAGAGAGAGAGAGAGAGCGTGAGCAGGGGAGGGTCAGAAAGGGAGGGAGATACAGAGTCTGAAACAGGCTCCAGGCTCTGAGCTGGCTGTCAGCACAGAGCCCAATGCGGGGCTTGAACCTACAAACTGTGAGATCATGACCTGAGCTGAAGTCGGACACTTAACCGACAAAGCCACCCAGGTGCCCCTGTATATGTATTTTTAAGTGCTGACTTACAGAGCATTGTGGAGCTTGCGGTAGTTATAAGTACGTACAATCAACTCACTGCAAGATAAAAACTATGTGAAATGTGATCATAATTGTGATTCTCAGTGAGGAATGTTAAAAGAAAGGAAATTAATAGAAAGCAGGACAGACACTGGCTTACACAAAGAAGTTAATCTTTCTGAAACAAGCATAGTTCCAGAGCCCACAGTAACCAAATAATGCCATTAGTGACCCAGGCCACTTCATGTCTCTGCTCTTCTCCTTAGAGCACAGCTTTCAGGTTCTGGTTACCGTGCTGGCTGCACCTCCGGTGTCCGGGCTGTGTTCCAGCCGGGATAAACGGACAAGGGCAGAGGGCTTCATGGCAACACCAGTGCCTTTCCTCTTAGACAGCATTCCTAGAAACCAAACCTAGTTACTTCCACCTACATCTCATTTGCTGTGACTTTGTCACAAGGCCACAAAGGGACATAGATTTGGTGAGTGTTTTTTAGCTGAATACATTGCCACATGTAACAAAAATCTGTTTTGTTTTTTAAAGGCAGAGGGGTAAATGGATATGAGAAATACAACTTGCAATGTTCGCTACAGTAACTGATTTAAAAATAGGTATGTTTTCCTAAAATATGTCCAAGTGGTTTTATTTATTTATTTTTAATTATTTTAAGATTTTACTTTTGAATAATTTCTACATCCAATGTGGTGCTCAAACTCACGACCCCGAGATCAAGAGTCTCATGCTCTATGAACTAAGCCAGTCATAAGCCCCTGCTCATGTGTTTTTAGAAAACAAAATTTATTTTTTTGAAGTTTATTTATTTATTTTGAGAGAGAGAGAGAGAGAGAGACAGTGCAAGTGGGGAAAGGGAAAGAGAGAGAATCCCAAACAGGCTCTGCGCTACCAGTGCAGAACCCTGTATGCGGCTCGAACCCATGAAGCTGTGAGATCATGACTGAAGCCAAAACCAAAGGTTGGATGCCCAACCAACTGAGTCTCCAAGACGCCCCAAAGAGAATTTTAAATTACACAAAAAGGTCATGTGTTACTTTAAAACAGGCTTTTCTTGTTATAGGCCAATTATATTTCAATTAAGAAAAAAGATTTTCCAATGTGCATTCTAGGAGATATTAATAGGCATTTTTTAAAGAAAAGACTTGAGTCAAGTTAGTTTGGGAATTCATAGTTAAGCAGCAAGAGCTGATAATATGTTAGAAATATGCTTTGTAAATCTCCAAGGGGGAGAATAGGTTGAAATAACTTCTAAACTTTCTGGCCGCAGAATTCTTTTGATGTTTTTTTTTTAAGACTATTATAAAAGGGATCCCAATTTGAGATATGTTGAGTAAAATTTTATCTTGTGATTGACCAAAGGATATTCTTCCTATCTCAGCTGTATCCAAAAACTTTAGTTAAACCTCTCCCTAGGATATTTTTATGAATATTGTTATCAAAAGGAATTCCGAAAATGCTTTGACCAATAGCAAAATCAGTGGAATTTTCCCCAACTACACACACACACACACACACATACACACACACACACACACACACACTTGTTTGTTTCTTAAAGAACCAGCATTTCTATCTTTTTGTTCTATATTATTTTTTAATAGCACATACCCCTTCACTAACTCTTTCATCAAAGATCTCCATGTATTAAGCTCCTACAGGGGTCCTAAAGAGAGCAGTAACGGCTCTTACTTAAGAGAAGGCAGTGACATAAAAGACAGATCTAGGATCCCTCCACTCGTCCCCCTCCCACCGCCCACCCTCCTATTTTACAGAGTTGTTAGTGTGGTTTTTATTGTCCTGTCTTACAGGGTATCTGTAAATGTATAGGTGATATTAAACCACTGAATGGAAGAAGAATGACTGGATAAATAATGCCTTGGGGATTTGGGGAGGCTAAAATAAAGGTCCTGATGCCCAAGGCAGTTAGCAATTAATTAAACCAACATTTATCCAGTGTGCCCTTTATTCCTGGCATTTCTGAGACCCCTGGATATAAAGAAAAAATGCGCAGTCTCTTCACTTAAAATTCTTTTTGGAGCAAATTGTATTTGCCTAGGTTATAAACTCAGTGCAAAACCTAGTGCCTGGCACTTTGAAGCAATTAATAATTGTTTTTGTTGATTAAAAAAATGGATAAAAGGAAAAGTCCCTGCTCTGGAGAAGTTTAGTCTAGAGAATGTGTTCTTTTTTCTGGACATGTATTTAATTTTAGAATGTAGTCCAGTGGAGATAAGTATTATGTCAAGAATAACTTTAATACAAGATAGAAATACAAAAAGAGCATTTAAGTAGTCGTGTCGGATTTGCATCTGAGTGATTTTCACTTTTTCTTCCTAATAGATAAATTTGTGTTTTTACTCTTAAATTTCAAAATGTAGTAATGTAAAAAACTAAGTAAAAAAAATAATATACCCATTATCCCCCTATCTCCAAAAGCTAAGAGTAGATTTTTAAAAATATAGTTGGTAAAAACAACAGAATGTCCTACAGAGGACATTCTACAAAAAAATATGGAAAAGGAATTTAGAAACCAAAAGGGAAGTGAAACTCTCCAGCAGCCCTGGACTACAGACCAGAAGTATGGCTTTTTGGGTTTTTATGGGACCAGGCTCAAGAGAGGTGATAATAGAGAAGGTAGGTTTCCTTCGTACATCTCACTTCTTGGCAAATGTTAACAAGAAACTCAAATCCTCTGGGTCTTGCTTCCCTCTGCTCTTGCCTCCTTGAACCCCTTGCTAAATGGTTGCCCCACATGAATATTTCTGGGAGGATTAACAAGTGTATTTCATGTGACAGAAATCAATCTAGGAGCTCTGCTACTGACTTCAGCTGCTCTGAAGGAGGTCTTTTCTATCCAGCATTGTTCATGGTTCTGCACAGGGCTGGCCGGCTTTTTTTTTTAATGGTTTATTTATTTCTGAGAGAGAGAGAGAGAGAGATAGTGCAAGCAGGGGAGGGTCAGAGAGAGAGGAGACACAGAATCTGAACCGGGCTCCAGGCTCTGAGCTAGCTGTCAGCACAGAGCCCGACGAGGGGCTTGAACTCACAAACTGTGAGATCATGACCTGAGCCGAAGTCGGACGCTTAACCGACTGAGCCACCCAGGCACCCCTGGCCGGCTTTTTTAATGGCTTCCTCCTTGCACTGTTATGTGCAGTTAAGGCCCAAGGAACCCTTAACAGTGACGGGGTTTAGTGGGATGGGTCACTTCGTGTTCACATACAGATTTTTTGTCTGGTTAGCTTGTATATGCCCTGCCAGGGTGGTGGAGTCAGCGAGTGCTCAAATATCTGCTGCCATTTTGTACTCAGAATCAACTGTTTTCTGTAAACTACCCTGTGACAAACATGATCATATAAATTTCCTGGGCACTTAAAACGTTATTTCTTAGACTATATTCCTAGAAGTAGAATTGCAGGATTGGACATTATAAACAGTTTTCAGCTGTTACCCAATGCCAAATGACCCTTCAGAATGGATCCATACGTCTCTCCTCATTTGTGGTATATAAAAGTTTCCCTTTACCCTTGTTAACAGCACATTATACTTTACAATCTGCACCGATGTATTATGTGAAGTAAGTTTTTGGTACTTATGAGCATTTGTCTTATTATTAATGAAGCTGAACACTTATGTTTGTTGACCACCAATATTTTATTTTACTTTATTTTACCTTATTTTTTAATTTTTTCATTATCATAAGTATACTCTTTAATCTCCACCAACAGTATTTTGCTTTTAGTGTTTATTTATTTTTGAGACAGAGAGAGACAGAGTGTGAGTGGAGGAGAGACAGAGAGAGAGGGAGACAAAGAATATGAAGCAGGATCCAGACTCTGAGGTGGCAGCCAGAGCCCAACATGGAGCTTGAACTCACAAACCGTGAGAACTCCCACAAACCACCACGAACCCCCAACCATCAGCATTTTTATAGGCATTTCAGTTTTAAACTTTGCATCACTTTTTTTTTTATAAATGTCAGAAAGGATTTATATATTAGTAACTTTAGCCATTTTTATAGAAACTACATTTCCCCCAGTTTGCTGATTTTTTTTTTCCTTGACTCAGTTCACAAAATGTTCTGTAGTCATTGATCCACAGTTGTTGTACATTTATATGAAGTCAGGGGTGACTGGGTGGCTCAGCTGGTTAAACATCTGACTTTGGCCCAGGTTATGGTCTTGCTGACCATGAGTTCAAGCCCCATGTTGGGCTCTGTGCTGACAGCTCAGAGCCTGGACCCTGCTTCAGTTTCTGTGCCTCCCTCTCTCTCTGACCCTCCCCTGCTCACATTCTGTCTCTCTCTTTCTCAAAAATAAACATAAAAAAAATTATATTTGTAGGAAGTCAAATTTAGCAATCATTTTATAGATACTTTTTAACTTCCAATGTAAAGCTTAAAAATTTCCACCTCTATTCTAGCACATTTATATTTTCCATTTTGCCTTCAAATATTTTAATAAGATAGGTTTTTATTTGTTCTTACTGCCTGATTTTCTCTTGGTTATGGGTCATGTTTTTTCTTCATATATGTTTTAATAATATTTACTTGTATATGAATGTGATGGGTGCTACATAATTGAGCATCGGGATTTCTTTTTAATGCCTTAATTGTGAGTTTTGTTCAGCAGGCAGTTAATGTGCTTGTGAGTCAGCATGATTCTTTCCAGGTTTGTATTTCAGCTTTCTTAGAGCAGGTCTAGAGGAGTCCTTACCCCGGGGCTACATTAGCCATGCCTAGAGCAGAGCCTTTCTGGGAGTCTCTATCAAATTCCCAGGGTGTTCAATGAGGTCTTTTTACTCTGACTGCTTGAAACTCAAGTGTTTCCTAGGCTCATGCGGGCTTTGGTTCATCCAGGTGGTGGTTCTTTCCCTGACGGTTCTTTTTGGCCCAGACTCACGGAGTTTCATTTTGCACACACGCACTTTAATATGTGGCCAAAGATTCTAGGAGACGGCCCTGCAGAGTTTTGGAGCTCCTTGTCTGCACATCACCCTTTCTTTGGTACCCTGTCCCACAGATCCCAGCCATGTTAGTAGCTGTGAGCTTCAATCTCTATTTCCTCAGCCCAGCGAGACCACCAGACTCTGTGTGGGGTCCCCATCCTTCTGCTACAGTCTGGAGTTTCTCCAGGAAGAAAGTGGGGATGGTCATATGGTCCACCTTTTGTGGACTCTTTCTTAGTGAGCTCAGTCCTGTTTGTTCTGTTGTCCAACATCAGAAAACAGTACGAAATTTCACGTATTTTTTCTTGTTTTATAGTTGTTTCTCTGGGGAGGGGTAGCCCAGTGGCATTTACTCTCATAATGGCCAGAAGCATATATTTGATATGCATTATTAAGAGGCTGATTGGCTACCCAATAGCCACTTCCAACCCCCTCTTCCCTTGCCCACTTCCCAGTTGCAGACTGAAAAAGTCAGATACTGGCTTAACCTGCATCCTCAGCAACAAGGAGTGATTCTGGGCCTGGCCTAGCCAATGAGACAGAAGACAAATTCTGGGAGGCTTCTGGAAAGACAATTTAACTCCCTGATAAAAGGAGAGAGACACTAAGGGAGGGCCTGGCCTACTTTTACTTTGGTATGTGAGCCCTTGATGTCTTGAGTTATGACAGCGATCTTGGATAATGAGGCAACAAGCCCAAGGACAAAAAGCCAAGCCACTAATGATGGTGAAGAGGAAAGATAAGGAGAGTCTGAGTACTTAAAAACACCTGTAAGTACTGAACCAATCCTGAGACTACCTCCTTTTAGACTTCATGCTCTATGAAACTCAACATCTTTTAAAGTCTCTATTAGTTGTTGTTATTTTGTTATTTGCAGCCAGAGGATTCCTAACTGATGTAGGATTTAAATATTTTGTTTTCCACAAAACAAGACATTCAGATGACCAACAGATACATGAAAAGATACTCACCTTCACTCATCATCAGGGAAGTGAAAATCAAAACCACTATGCAAGACAAAACCTCACCCCTGTCAGAATGGCCAAAATCAAAAACACAAGAAACAACAAGTGTTAATGAGGAGAAAAAGGAACTCTCTTGCAGTGTTGGTAGGAATGTGAATTAGTATAGCTACTATGAGAATAGTGTGGAGGTTTCTCAAAAAATTAAAAATGGAACTGCCCTACCATCCAGGCATCTCATTACTGGGTATTTACCCAAAGAATACAAAAACACTAATTTAAAGGGATACATGCACCCATATATTTATAGCAGCATTATTTACAAAAGCCAAAACGTGGAAGCAGCACAAGTGTCCACTGATAGATAAATGGATAAAGAAGAGGTGGTGTACATTATACAATGGCATATTACTCAGATATAAAAAAACGAAATCTTGCCATTTGCAACAACAACATGGTTGGACCCAGAGAGTATAATGCTAAGTGAAATAACGTCAGTCAGAGAAAGACAAATACCATACGATTTCACCCATATGTGAAATTTAAGAAATCCATCAAACAAACAAAGAAAAAAAAGACAAACAAACTTATAGAGAAAAAATTGATGGTTACTAGAGAAGAGGTAAGTGGGGGAATAAGGGAAATAGGTAAAGAGGATTAAGAGTATACTTACTATGAAGAACACTGAGTGATGTATAGAATTGTTGAATTGCTATGTTATATACTTGAAATTAATATAACGCTTTGTTAACTATACTTGAATTAAATTAAAAATTAAAAAATTTAATGATAAACATAGAAATTTAATGTTGAATATAAAAATGATAAACATAAATCATTTTGTCCATGATTGCACAATCATGAAACATTCTATTTAAAAAAATCTATTGAAGTGGCCATTTTCTTGTATACTACATCCTTGTATATATTTTGGTCTCTGTATGGAATTTCCTACTCTCTTCCATTGATTTATCTGTATAATATTGTGACTAAGTTTTTAATATTTTATAGGGTGAAAGTTACTACAACCTTGACTTAGGAACTGTGACATTTCTTTTCAACTTTGTGATGCTCTCAGGTCCAATATTTTGGTAATTTTAAAAACAATTTAGCAGAACAAGACTTTATGTCTTTAAGGGTCATGAGACTGGTAAAGACTTGACAAAGTATGTAGACATTACCTCAAGGTTTTCTGGAAAGAAGACAGAGACTGTTGGTGGTTTGGAAGTTTCCTTGAAACATAACAGTGTTGCATATAGATAACAACGTCAAGGGCAATGTGATTTGAAGAAAAATAAAGCAAAAGAAACGTTCACTTCAAAGTCAAACTGCTGCTTTCTGTATGGGGTTGAGGAAAAAAAAATGCAGTTTGGAAGTTGAGATCAACAGCTTCAAAAATATTAGCAAATAGGGAAAAAAGGTTGTATAGTAATAATAAATAATGCTCCTGTTCCCATTCTGCACGGGCGATAAGCAATTCATTTGCTTTCTGAGACTGAAGCTGTGGCAGGAGCCTGAGAGAAGCCGGCCCCTTGGTTCACTGAGGCTGTCAGTCAGGAAGGATGTTTTGCTTGACAGTTGATTAGGGGTTAAATGAACTGAAAATATTGGCAATTTTTGCTGCTTTTCCATTTATTGTAACAGCAATTGTCTGTATTTTTTCTTCTGTCAGTTCTAAAGGCTAGATTTAAATAATTATCTGTGTAAGAAAAAAATGATTTTGAATGGCAAAAGGGCAACTAGGATTTGAAACCACCAGCTCTTTGAAGGATAAGATTTTTATCTGAAAATTGGCTAACATGGTTCAGAAGTCTTGAAAGATGCTTTTAAAGATCTGCTAGAACTGAATAATGCAGCTTTGAAAAAAAATAATATTGAATACATGCTTATCTAGCTTATTCTTAATTATTCCTCCTAGCATTATTAATTCTTTTGGGGTCTGTTAGTTATATATTTGCTGACCAGTATTTATTGAGTAACTACTGTGTGCCAGGAACTGTTTTAGATGCTGGAGACACAGGAACAAACAAAGCAGATGAAAGGCTTAGACCTTATGGATACATTTCTTTGAGGAGAAGCACCCAGTGTATTTGGTATGCCAGATGGTGATTGTTTATGGAAAAAAATAAAGCAGTGAAGAGGAATGGAGGATGATGGGATGGAGATGCTAAAAGTTGATATTTAAGTAAGGACCTAAGTAAAATGAAGGAATAAGATATAGGCTCTCTGGATAATGACTGTTGAAGGAGAGAAAAGGGACACCAGGTGCAGCAGGTGCAAAGGCCCTGAGGTTGGGAGCATATTTGGCATATGTGAGGAACAGCAAGGAGGCAGGTATGAATGAATAGTGTAAGTCAAGGAGAGAGTGGTAGGTGACGAGATCAAAGTAGTGGCTGGAGGCCAAGACCATGGGAGGCCTGTATAACACGGTAAGGATTCAACTTTTCTTGTGAGTGAGAGGGAGAACCATTAGAGAATTTTAAGATGAGGAATGACATGATCTACATATATTAATGGGTTCACTTTGGTTTCTCCATTAAAAGTAAAGCAAAAGAGAGAAGGATCAAAGCATAAAGACCAGATAGGAGGTTGCTGAATTAACCATGGTGAAAGATAATGGTGGTTTGGACCAGGTTGGGGAGCTGTTGAGAATAATTAGATACTGGATGTATTTCATAGGTAGAGCATGGGCACCTGGGTGGCTCAGTTGGTTAAACATCTGACTCTTGATTTCGGCTCAGGTCATGATCTCACGATTGGTGAGTTCATGCCCCACGTCGGCATGGAGTCTGCTTGGGATTTTCTCTCTCCCTCTCTCTCTCACTACTCCACCCCTCAAAATAAATACTTTTTTTTTTTAAGGTAGAGCTGGCTGATAAATTGGACTGATATATGCTACTCATATAATAGAACTTGCTGATATATTGGATGTGGGCCCAGAAGCAAGCAACAAAAATAATCAAAGATACCTTTGACGTCCTGGGTCTTACTGAGATGGTGGAAAACTGTATGGGCAGCAGATTGTGATGAAGAATGGGATTGGTGCTGAATAGGAGCAAAGTCCAGACTGTGACATATCCCATTAGAGATGCCTGTTAGAGACCCACATGGAAACATGGGGTAGGTGGTTGGATATATAAGACTAGAGTTCAAGGGTAAGGTCTGGGCTGAAGATAAAAATTTTGGAGTCATCAGCACATAAATAACAGTACAATCAGTAGACAATATGATATCACCCAGAATGAGTGTGGAAAGGAAGGAGGTCTGAGGCCTGAGGCACTTCAAAGTTCTTAGCATCATTATTGACTTGATTAATACCTTCTGATAAGTTCGTGATCTTTGTATTTCTCAATTTCCAATAAAGATGTAATGTGAACCACCAAGGAGAGCTACATATATGTAACTAAAACTATTTTAGTAGCCACCTTAAGGAAAGTTTAAAAAAGTGAAGTTAGCAATTTTAACATATTTATGGCACAATGTGATAGAAAGGATAATGGCCCAAAAGATGTTTGAGGTCCCTAAAATGTGAATGTTCATCACATAGCAAAAGAGGTTTGCAGATATTATTAAGGTTAAGAACCTTGATATGAGAAGAGTATTCTGAATTAACCAGGTTAATCATGACTTCTTGAACATGGAGTTTTCCCGGATGGGGTCAGAAAGATGGCTCAGAGGGAGGAAGCATATGAGAGGAGATACTCCTGACATTGAAGATGGAGCAAAGAGGCTACCAGCCAGGGAATGTGGGCAACCTCTATATGCAGGAAGAGGCAAGGATGTGGACTCTCACCTGGAGTCTCCAGAAGAAATAGCTCTGAAAAAAATGTCATTTTAGTTTAATGAGACCTGTATGAGACTTTGAACTATAGAAAAAAATAAGGCAATAAATTTGTGTTGTTTTAAGCCAGTAGTTTAATTTGTATGGCAGCCATGGGAATGATGAATGATCATTTCTTTATATGAAAGCAATATAAAAACTATAGAGATATTCCTATTCTTTTTTTAATACTTAGTCTTTGAAATCTGGTGTGTATTTTACACATAAATCACATCTCAACTTGAATCAGACCCATTTCAAATGTGCAATAGCCCCATGTGGCTAGTAACTATTATTTTGGACATTGCTCTTCTAACCAGTAGGGTAAGGACAGAGGAAAGCAACTTAGTATAAGGAAGACATGTGTGATGGCTTAATTGTATGTGTCAGTTTTCTGGGTCACAGAGCTCAGACATTTGGTCAAACATTACTCTGGCTATTTCTCTGAAGGTGTTTTTTTGGATGAGATTCACAATTAAATCAATAGATTTTGAGTAAAGCAGATTACCCTCCATAATGTAGATGGGCCTCATCCCATCAGTTGAAGGCCTTAATAAAACAAGGACTGACGTCTACCGAGCAAGAAAGAATTCTGCCAGCAGACTGCCTTTGGACTTGAACTGCAACTCTCTTCGGAGTCTCCACCAGCATGTGCGCCATTTCCTTAAAACAAAGCTCTCTCTCCCTATATACACACACACATTCTATTGGTTCTGTTTCTCTGAAGAACCCTAATGTAGCATGCATCAGAGACAAAGGAAAGACACGCACCTTGTCTAAACCTCCTCCCCTCCCTGTGCCCAGAATCCAGAGTTTTATAGAATAGCAAGCAGTCTGGGATTGGGTAAATGGGGCCCTATACTGCCCCAGCTGGTGAGAGGAAGGGAACAGGAAGGGTCTGTGTTGGGATAGATGTTGGAAAGAGAGAGCATATTCTGTTTCAAGTAAGAGAGAGGCCCAGGGATGTTTACTCTATAGCCCTGGGAGGACTGGTTTCACTTGGGGTGAAGCATTTTGAATTATGTCAAGGGACAAAGGGATGGGCGGCCAGGGCCACTGTAACACAAGTTACTACAGATCGGATGGCTTAAACAGCACACATTTATTTTCTCCCAGTTCTGGGGACTAGTCCAAGATCAAGGTGCCAGCAGAGCCAATCTCCTCCGAGGGCTCTGTCCTTGGCTTGCAGATGGCCGCCCCCTTGCTGCCTCTGCACATCGCCTTCCCTCTGTGTGCACACACCCTGGTGTGCCCGCGTGTGTCCTAATCTCCTTTTTAACATAAGGACACCAGTCAGGTTGGATTATGGCCCACCCTAAGGGGCTCGTTTTAACTTAACCACCTCTTTCAAAGCCCTATCTCCAAATATAGTCCCATTCTGAAGTGCTGGGCATTATCACTTTAACATGTGAATTTTGGGGAAACACATTTCAGTTCATAATGTGATCCCAGTTCAGTCTCCCTCACAGACTCCCAACCAATTAGCACTTACATCACAGTAAGGATGGAATAAATATGCAGAGAGGGTATACTTCTTTCTAAGGAACTCTCCGTGAAGTAGGATGATGGGTTCCAAGGGTGCCGATGGCCTGATCCTGCCCATGGTGCTGCAAGCAGTGAGCATCCTGGCTGGAGGCAATGCAAAAGTTAATGAGTCACTCAGCCCATAAATTACTGTCCCAGGCCTCCCTAATTTGAATCACCAGGACTGAGTCCTGGCTGTGAGAAGCACAGCAGCACAAATTTTGGGGAAATGTGAGAAAATGAAGCAACTGTGGCACCGACAGGAAATTAGGCACCTATCTTCCAATTCCTTCTTATACTTTATAAATCATCTTAGTATCTTACGTTTGCTGGAGGAAGCATTGCTTTAATATTTTGAAATGTGTTCATTTTCCCCTGAAAAATAATTTTAAAAAATTCTACCAGATCTTCAAAAAACTCGAATCTTTCAGGCATTGTTATTCTAAGGAGCACCGTTGTTTGCCTAAGTGTGAGAGGCATTTGGGGATAGGAAGAACCATGTGTGGGCTAGAAAGACACAGCAATAATGAACTCAGCCTGACACCTTAAGTTGTGCTTCACAGAGAGAGTGACAGTGCAGTGCATTTGGAAATAAATGTCACATCTCTTCTTCCCCAAATTGCCTGAGTCTCTCCACACCCTTCCTTCCCACCTCGCTCACCAACCTGTAGGATTTTGTCAGGAAATTTCAGGTGGGAGGGACAGACTAAGTGAAGGCATGCATGTGTGAGAACTCGTGGATTGGTTCAGAGAATTGTATAGCCAGAGTCTGGAGCAGGGTTTGAAGGAGAGGGAGGGAGGTGGTTCATCTCTGGGCGCAGCGTTGATACAACACTGAAGAATTTAAACATTGGTCTGTAAAGAAGGGAAAACGAGAGGTTTTTTTTAAGAACAGTGACATAACTTGAATCTAGTCAGTAGATTACAGCTGCCTGTACTTGCATAGCTTGTGAGCTACAAATGGCTTCTACATTTTTAAAAGGTTGGAAAGAAAGGAAGGAAGCATGGCCAGACAAAGAGAAGATGCAACAGAGAACACATTACCCACAAGATCCCAAATATTTGCAATCTGTCTCTTTCCAGGTAAAGTTTGCCAAATCCAGGCTACTTTAAAAAATAACTGCCATTTATTGCGTGCTATTTAATGCCAGGTTTTAATATCCATTATTTTTAACTTGCAAAATTAAGGGACTTGTCCAGGGCTATGCAGCTAAAGGAATGAACCAGGACTGGAGTCCAGGCTGCCAGCTGTCAGGCTGGTGCTCTGGACAGTGAGAGCTGGGACAGGGGAGGGTATGCTTAGGGAGAGTCACTGTGGGACTCCTTGATCCTGAAGGGGAGCTGTGATGCAAGTACGAATGAGACGCGTGATGGTGGAAGTAGAGAGCAGGGAGGGATCTAAGAAGCTCCACAGTGCTGACTAAAGGATGCGACATGAAGCTGAGGGAGAGGGAGTCACATCGGAACACTCTTTCTCCTGAGCCATTCTCTTCCTTAACGTTCTCTCCAGCCACTCTCTCTCCTCAGGCTCTCCACCAGTGGTTTTGTCATGCTGTTGATTTTTTTAACCAAATTGCTTGGAGTAGTGAAGAGGACAGTGGTCCCTGAATGGAGAGGTTCATATTCCAGCTCTGCACCTGTCATTACCGAGGCACATGCCCCTCCACAGCTGTCAGACAGTAAAAGCATAGGACTCACAGTTGGGGACACTGTGGGAAACTGGAACAGATAATATCAAGGACAGTATATTTTGGTGGAATCTTCCAAGAAACCAAATTGGAAAATTCTAGAAACGTATCAAAGAAAATAAATAGATAAGATCTATTTAATAATAGATATTGATAGAGTAATAGAAAAATAAGTAAAATCTCATGAAAGTATCCATTGCAATGTTACTTAGGTAAGAAATAAATTAGTAACAACTTAAATATCTGATATGAGGGAAATGGTTGAGTAAGTTTTTATTTATCTACCTGGAGAAAAATCAGATGGCCATTAAAAATAAGCCTGGGTGGCTTGGTTGGTTAAGCATCCAACTTCATTCAGCTCAGGTAATGATCTCATGGTTTGTGAGTTCGGGCCCTGCATCTGGCTCTGTGCTGACAGCCCAGAGCCTGGAGACTGCTTCAGATTCTGTATCTCCCTCTTTCTCTCTGCCCCTCCCCTGCTCATGTTCTTTCTCTCTCTCTCTAAAAATAAACATTAAAAAAAATTTTTTTTTAAATAAAAGTTGTAAAGACTATGGGACAACAAGAAACAAGGCTTGTTTTTCACATTAAGTGAAAGAAATTAAATTGTATGTACACTAATGAGTAAAACTATTTAAAAAGTGAATGTACATGGACCAATATATGAAAACAATAAGGGTGTAGTAGAGTGATTTTTTTCCTATTTCCCTTCATTCCTGTCAAGTTTCTATAATATTTTTTTATGAATTCAAGAATCTAAAATCATGTTAATGTCTCAATGTCTTCAGAAAAAGGCTGCTTAGGGGCGCCTGGGTGGCTTAGTCGGTTAAGCGTCCGACTTTCGCTTAGGTCATGATCTCGCGGTTTGTGGGTTCGGGCCCCGCGTCGGGCTCTGTGCTGACTGCCAGCTTGGAGCCTGGAGCCTGTTTCAGTCTGTGACTCCCTCTCTCTCTGACCCTCCCCTGCTCACGCTGTCTCTCTCTGTCTCTCCTAGAAATAAATTTAAAAAAAATTAAAAAATTATAAATAAAAAAAAAAGAAAAAGGCTGCTTAAAATTCATAGCAGATGATTAGTTTTCCTGACAATAAATAGGAAGATGAATAGATGTTTTCAGGTAATTGAAAAGTATTGCGTACTTTTAACGTTTTCTTTCCAATGGTGTTTTTGGTCAAAGGGAAGAATGACCGGGGTGTTGCTGTGGCCTGAGTTTGTGCCTTCCGTGTCCCTCCTCTCAGGGTGGAGGTATACCAGGTGCCAAAGAGTAGACACCTGCTGTTTTTGTCTGCCCAGTATTCACTTTTCTTTCCTGGTAACAGCATTGTGATTTGCCTTTGAGGAATTGTCCTTATGTCATCTCTGTGGCTGTAGGGCTGCGGACATAACCTAGGTTTGGCCAAAGCGAACACAGCGTCATCTGGACCCAATGATCATTTTAAGGAGGGCATGTGGCCCAAGCATCTATATGTCCGGTCTGGGGATTTTGGTGATATAATTGTGAAAGTGGCACTCTCTGCAAGCATGCTGAGCTGGAAGAATAGAAGCTCGGAGCTGCTAGGGGCCATCTGTGCTGCCACATGGTGACACTGGAACTTGATAATGAAGTCAGTACAGAGGACAGTAGAATTAGGAGAGGGAGGAGAGAGAGAGAGAGAGAGAGAGAGAGAATGAGAGAGAGAACAGGGACAGGGAGAATGAATGGGAATCATAACATTGAGACACTTGATCTAGCTGTTTCCACGTGTAATCATACTTTCCTGGTTAGATGATCCAGTAGTTCCTCTCTCTGTCTCTGAGTCTCTTTCTCTCTTCCTCTCCTCATTTCATCTTTCCCTCTCTCTTTTCTTTAATCCAATTTAAATTGAGTTCTTTCCACAGACAACTCAAACAATCCTGCCTATATAGGATGTCCACACTTTGCTGTCCCCCCACCCCCATCTCCCTAGTCCAGAGGCCGTAGGAAGGTGACAGTGGTAAAGTGGACAGCCAAGGAGGAAGTGGCTTGTTTGGTACAAAATGCTCTTCAACCTGTGTGCACCCAGGCAGCAGCAAGTACATTTCGCACAGGGCAAATGACTTTGCTGACAGGATGGTTATTACTGTCAAAGAAAAGGGATGAGTGTGGGAGCTTTAGGGATGTGCATTGGTGGGGGAGGGTAAAATAATCAATATGTCTGAAATGCAGATTTAAAAAATTCAAGCAACTTACCGCCAGCCTCAGAACTTTGATCACACAAATCATCAGAAGGTTCACATGGTGTTTTTATTACTGCTCCCTGTTGATGGTTCCTCCTACATAATTATTACTCTGTATGCTTTGGAAAATTTCTTTGTACATTTAGTATCAGGCTATATCTCATTTTTATTCTCCTCCTCTTTTACCTTCTTATTCCAAAATCACTGACTGTTTTACAGTAAAAATTTGTGTGCAGCTTAAATCACTTGCTAAACATCAAAGAGCCTTGTGCATTTATAATAAAGATGTTTTGCAGGGTGGGGATAATGGCAATCATGATTGGAATTTTCAAATCTGTAATAGTCAACTCTCTGCATAAATGGAATAAGAATGTGATTCCTACACTTCTGTTTCATCAAGGCTGGGATAGCTTGTGTGGTTCAGATAGGAACACCTGAATTCTCCAGGGAAGAAACAAGAGTATTCAGAAAGCCTATGCAGCTGCTAAAGGTTTCCTAATGTTATGGACTGAATGTGTGTTTCCCCCCACCCTGAATTCTTATGTGGAAATCCTAACCACCATTATGATTGTATTAGGTCATGAGGGTGGAAGCCTCATGAATGGGATTAGTGCCCTGATAAAAGAGACCGTGGAGAGCAACCCCATGGTGAGACACAGCAAGAAGATGGCCTCCCAACAGACACTGAATCTGCTGGTACTTTGGTCTTGGACTTCCCATCCTTCAGAACTGTGAGAAATAAATATGTGTTGCTTAAACCACTGTCTATAGTACTATTGTTACAGTAGCATGAATGGACTAAGACATTTAATGTATTGGTCATTTGCCTCTTTGTTTTCCATCCTCATTTCCACCTTGCTGTGCTCTGCTATGTACATGGTGGGGGGGTGGGGGGAGGGTGGCTCTAAGACCCAGAAGACTCTTCCCTAAGTTTTCTTTAGGTTTTCCTAATGCGTTTCTTGGTTGAACTGGAAGGTAAGAGGAGAAAAGATCCTGTTTCTGCTTCTAGCTTCTGGTGGCTTTGCCCTAATCATAGTAGGCTGCGCTGGATCAGTTCCAGAACCTCCAGTGTGGAGTGTCTTTCTTGGTCCCAGCACCAGCACCTGATGCGCTTTGGTGGTCCAGGAAAAGGGGCTCCATGGTACCTTCCCTACATTCTAGCCCCACCTTTAGAGTTCTCGTTCTATGGTAACACTATCTTCTCCATTTTGTTTTCCCAGACTTGGGTGGTGTTTATGGGCTGAATTGTGCCCCACCCTCCAAATTCGTATGTTGAAGTTCTAACCCTCAATACCTCAGAATCTGATTTTATTTGGAGATAGGGTTCTTAAAGGGGCCATTAAGTTAAAATGAGGTGGTGAGTGTGGACCCTAATTCAGCATGATTCACGTCCTCATAGAGAGGGGAGGTTGGAACGCAGACACACATAGAAGGAAGACCATGTGAAGACAAAGGGACCAGATGGCCATCTACAAGCCAAAGAGAGAGGCGTCAGAAGAAACCAGCTCTGCCAACACTTTGATCTAGGATTTCTAGCTTCCAGAACTGTAAGAAAATAAATTTTCCTTGTTTTGGCCACCAGGTCTGTGGTATTTGTTAGGGCAATCCTAGCATACAAATCACATGTGGCATCTATTAATCTCTGGGTTAACCCACTGTTTGTACTCTGCCTTCTCAGCCCTTCTATGGGGCCATTTTCATAAATTTACTCTTTGAAATACCTGGAATAGTTTGGTTGTCCTGACTAAAACACCTAATAAATATCTTAAGTGTGTGTGTCTTTTAAAAAAATTTTTTTAACGCTCATTTATTTTTGAGAGAGAGAGACAGAAACAGAGACAGAGACAAAGTGCAAGTAGAGGAGGGGCAGAGAGAAAGGGAGACACAGAATCCTAAGCAGGCTCCAGGCTCTGAGCTGTAAGCACAGAGCCCAACACAGACCTCTAATTCATAAACCATGAGACCATGACCTGAGCCAAAGTCAGATGCTCAACCAACTGAGTCAGCCAGGTGTGCCCCCTAAGTGTATGTGTCTTAAACCTAAAAACCTTTTGGGAAAACAAACATTGACAAAAGGGTGGGGTAATGGTTTTTGTTTTTTGGGGTTTTTTTGGTAATTCATTTAAGAAATATTCTTTAGGGGTGCCCTCTGGGTGACTCAGTTGGTTGAGCATCTGACTTCTGCTCAGGTTACCATCTCATGGTTCATGGGTTTGAGCCCTGCACTGGGCTCTGTGCTCATAGTCCAGAGCCTGGAGCTTACTTCGGATTCTGTGTCTCCCTCTCTTTCTGCCTCTCCCCCACTCACACACTCTCTCTCAAAAAATGAATAAATATTAAAAGAAAAGATTTTTAAAAATTCTTTAAATGGTTTTGTACCTGATTTAGAGAGCTATTTAAGAAAAACAAAATTCTCACTCTTAAAAACCAAATAATTATAAAAAAAAAAAAAAAAAAAAAAAAAAAAAAAAAAAAAAAAAAAAAAAAAAAAAAAAAAAAAAAAAAAAAAAAAAAAAAAAAAAAAAAAAACCAAATAATTATATTTATAATGATGATTTAAAAAAATTATTTTAGTTTTTAATTTAAAAAACTTTTATTATTTTTATTTAAATTTACATCCAAGTTAGTTAGCATATGGTACAATAATGATTTCAGGAGTAGATTCCTTAATGCCCCTTACCCTTTTAACCCACCCCCCCTCCCATAACCCATCCAGTAACCCTCTGTTTGTTCTCCATATTTAAGAGACTCTTGTGTTTTGTCCCCCTCCCTGTTTTCATATTATTTTTGCTTCTCTTCCCTTATGTTCATCTGTTTTGTATCTTAAAGTCCTCATATGGGTGAAGTCATATGATATTTGTCTTTCTCTGACTGACTAATTTCACTTAGCATAATACCCTCTAGTTCTATCCACGTAGTCTCAAATGACAAGATTTCATTCTTTTTGATTGCCGAGTAACACTCCATTGTATATGTACACCGCCACTGATTTCTTTTTTTGTTTTGCTTTGTTTTTGTACCTAATTCTAAGTGGGCCTTAAATTTCCTTTTCTCAACTTAACGTTTAGTACTCCGTCAACTGTTTCCTTAGAGTGTATACAATTGAATGGTCTTCACCCTGACTGTCTAGGCTGTTTTGGCTTAGTCCCTATCCCTATTTGGCAATGCCTAATAAAAGCTGGCTGAAGGGGACATGGTGTAGCCAGCTTTGATAATGAGATAAATTTTGCCACAGTCTTGCCTACTCTCTGACTTGGATACCTCCTACCAGTTCTCTCAGGACTTACCTCTCGAACTTTTCTTGATCTCTCCTCCCCTAAACAATTCTAGGCTGGTATCCTCAGCATACAGATTCTGAGATGAAGGGGTTTTACGGAGGAGTGCTCTTGGGAACAACACCTGTACAGGAGTGAGGAAAATGGATTGGGGAGAGGGAGAAGGTGAACCGCACAGCAGTTGCAATAACCCTTCTCAACGAACCCTTGGGGCTGGAAATCGAGATATCGCTTCAGAAAGGGCCTGCATGGGCCCACTGAATGTGGCCGGGGAGGACGCATGACCTTAGTTATGTGGCTTCCTCAGTAGAGGGCAGAGGGACACTCTGTGAGACGCCATCAGGCAAGGCTTCTAGCAGCTGCAGGCTGACTGCCTCAGTGCCAAAGGGGATCAGGGTGGCACCTCATGGTGTTCACCATGATTGGTCTAGAGAAGGTTCTCAGACACTCAGACATCATTGTGTGTTGTGACAGTGTGGCTGTATTGTGACTGGGCTCCCTGGGGCCAGTTGTACCTTATTACTTTATTTGTTGCATCTCCGGCATCCAGTAAAAACATGGTATACGGTAGGCACTAATGAATGTGAATTTAGTGGAGGAAAGATGTTTACTTATTTTATCTAGTAATTGCAATGGCAATAGGCAGGGTATTTAATGTGTCAAGCCCTCCTCTGGAAACGGAATTAAAAAAATCTTCTTTTCAGTCCCATTTTGGAGAGGCTATGTGACTTAAGCCATAGAATGAAAACCCAGGAGGACCCATCTTAGGCAAAGCAGAAAGCCTGAAAGCATGCCGGATGAATTGATCATAAACAGGAAGAGAGAATCACGTGTTGAGAAAGAAGAACGCTGGGACAGGACGGCCATGCTGTCTGGGCATTGTTCTCCCTCCGGCCATTCTATATTCACAGGCGTGACTCCGGGACAGGCATTCAGTCTAGGCTTTTTTCAGCTGCTGCTGCTTCCGGCGGCCCCCAAAGTCCACAGGCCACGGACTCAGCAGCAGAGTCAAGTAAGAAGAAGAGTTGAAAGGCGGCAACATCAACAGGAAATAAAACATTTTTATTGAATATCCATGTAATATGTTAAGTCATTTTTAACAACAATCAGAAAACTACTGTGGGGTCACTACACAAAGTGAAACGAAATTTAAACCACCTCATCAAAAATGAAGGTAAATACAGCTAAAGTAGTTGGCTCGCGGGCCACGAGCCATATGGCAGAAGAAAACACCCCAACATTTCTACAAGATACAGAGAAAACCCACACATAGAAACACTCAAGCAGGCAGTAAATATACACAAAGGCAACTAGGATCTTTCTAGAGCATCAGCTTCTAATACTTTACACAGCTTTGTCAGAAAGGTACATGTGGCGTATCTGAGGATGGGTCTTGGTCTTAAAGCAGGTCCGGTCACTGACTTGTGAAAGATGGCGTAGTACCAACTAATTCTATGGTGACAGTCCCATGTCTGGCAGTGTTGCGAGAGAATGCATTAGTAGTACTTTAATGCAAGAAATAATGTGTATCCGGCAGCTCGAACCTGCTTGCTTTAAAGTGTTGTTTCAGTGTGAACAACTGAAAGCTGCATACAGTGAAATTAAATGTCGGTTTCTGGTACGGAAGGGATTTTTAAAAGTCAGTCAACTCCCTCTCTTTGGTAGGGCTTGGTCTTTTAAATTGGACAGATTCTCATTTGACTCTTCCGTTCAAATTGATATTTAATCTCACATCATGACTTGTGGCTCTTTGATTACCTATGTTTTTTTAAAAAAGTATGGACCATCCACAGAAGAGGGAGATGCTATTCTCCTTTGTCCTTTGTGTCTGTCCCAGTTCTAACAAGTTTGCTGTGACTGGGCCGAAAGGCCAAGGGCTTCCCTCTTTTTTGATGAGAAAAGAATAATGACGGGAATTCTAGTTTTATCAGGAAACAACCAGCCCCACGTGTGAAGCCTCCCATGAGCCCTTTGTGAACTCTCTATAGGTTTTAAAAATGTGGCATGGCATCCTAACGTCTGAACATGAGGCGAATGCTTGGTTTTCCTCCATTGTGTTTTGGTATTTGTGAACGTAAGCTTTCACTTCAAGGCATCACTGCTGTCTGTGGCCTGGGAGTTACACGGGGTCACAGAAGTGAGCGGCTGCAGCGTGAGCCAACAGGCTGCCCTTCCACAAACTGGTTGTCCGCCCTAGTTGGGGAGGGTATGGAATATTGCACAGTGCTTGACAAAATGCTGTGTGTTCCACCCCATTCTGTGTGTCTCTCTTGTCCTATGCATAGCTTTTTCAGTTCGGAATTGGTCCTTTGTAATGAGAACTGTTTGTGCTACACACACCTTGGGCAGTGCAGTAGGAGGGAATGGCAGTATTGTTACAACATCACTACGGAATAAACTGAGTGCTATCCACTGAGGAAACTACGTGTCTAAGCACACACGGCAGTCACAGTGTTACACAGAGCAGTCCTTGAAGACTCTTATGGAATGACTAGTAGCTTCGTAATAGTGCCATTTACTACATAATGACATCGGAAACAATTAAAAACTTCTCCTAAGTCAAGCGGCTAGTATACGTAAGAGGTTGCTTCAGTTTGCTAGAACTTGTTCTTGGTATTGTTTCACCTTTTTTTTTTAAAGGACAAATTAAAACTTATTTAAGTAAAAAGAGCATATAAAAAGATCACTAGCTGTCTGTTTTGGCTTAATTGAAGTGCATTCAGAACTATGGCTAATTGTTTATTTTTTTCATCTTTTGATGGGATTACAATACTGTCTGTTTACCACAAAGTAATTTTGTGTCATAAGCACAGATTGCTGTGTTAAAAATATTCTGCATTCCTTCTAATATGGTTTTGTGTAATAAAATATTTTGTTACAAAGTCAAATGTGCAAACCTTTTGGAATTATTATAGGTATGAAATCCGGAACAGAATTCACAGGATGCACATTTTGTATAAAGGTGATAACGGAGAGCTACTTTTTTTTTTTCTTTTTAAATAGTCAGGCAATATTTCAGAAACGCTGACTTCTCCCCTCAGCTTCTTCCCACCCACCCTATCCCCAGACAAATGCACACGCACACAAGCACACACACATACGCGCACAGGCACACGGAACACCGTCATATTGTTACTCTGTATGCGGTGATAGGAAGTCATTGGCTCCTGTTCAGTTGCTTCCTCGAATGTGAGAGTGAAGCCCTTGTTTCGGTTTTGTAGATATGTACAGACAGATGCTATTCTGGTTTGTGGCTATGCTTCCTGGAGGTCAGTCTGGACGCTGCTCAGATCATGCTAATTTGCCTGTGAGGAAATTCTACAAAATTGGAGTCACCCACCAAATATGTGGTGTAGGTGTATCTTGGTACTCAAGTGATTCAATAGAAAGCTCAGGTTTAAGTTGTCCTTTAAGATGTCAGTTTCACTGTACGAGTGCCTTACAAGTTGATATTTTTGCTGGAATGCAGACAATACTATATTTACCATATAATATATTATCAGCTCTCCTATATCAGTCAATTTACATAATTTAAAATAGAACATCTTATTAAAAACATCTAGATATACACAGATTAGGAAACGCTTACAACATACAAATACACAAACTAGAAATAAATCTTTACCATACTGGTATATACAACGGTGTGATACAATAAATAATTTCAGTCATGCTCTATCTACACATCATATTGCTTAAAAGAAGAGTGGATCTGGAGGGCAGTGGCATGATGAAGGGCTTAGGGACTCTCTACGTTTAAATTTGTGCAAATTAAAACAGGAGTTGAAGTACCACTGAATTGTGTTAGGAATGCATGGCTGGAAAAATGAAAGGACCCATATTACTGAGGTATTTACAGATACTGGCTAAAGAGCACTATGTGGGCAGATGCAGAAAGGCTTCTCTCCTTTACTTCTTGACCGCCAGCATGGCGTCAACCTCCTCCTCTACCTGCAGGGTGTGCCACTGCGCGATGGGGCGCCTGGGGTTGGCCAGCATGTCTGACCAGTGTCGCAGCTCCGCCCCGGTGCTATTGTAGCCCACAAAGACTTTGCCGATGGCATCGTTCTTGCCAATCTTGTCATAGTCCAAAACAGTTACCACCACTTGCACTTTCTGAAAGAGGACACAAAATAAACATTACTCATCCAGCCCTACAGATAAAGGCCCATTGCAAAGCTTCCTTCAGATCTAAGCAATGGGAAGAACCGATCTCCAAACACCAAACAAGACTGAAAACGACTTGAAGACAAAAACCTGAGTCCGATCCCTATTTCACCGTCACTACATCAACATCGTCACCTTCTTCAGTATCTTCAAAATACTGAATAAATGTTAATTTTTGTTAGGTATTTGGGACCATTCTAAGTCTTCTACATGAACTACTCAGTTACTTCTCACAATAGATCCTATTAATACTGCCATTGTTGAGCTAAGATGCTGGGAAGCTCTCTGCCTGGAGTCACATAAGGAATGAGTGGTTTGGTTTTCAGTCTGTGCCGTAACCCATGGTGCTGTGTTGTCTTTGTCAACTGTGTCCACCTCTGAGTTCATTTGTTTCAATCGCCTCATTAGCAAGAGTTCTGGCATTGGTATTCGGTACAATCATCACGTGATTATTGTGAGAATTAAATGTGACAATAGAGTGAAAGGCTTTAAAAAGTCATAACTAAAAATATTTTTCCTACTTATGCATTTTCTCAATGAACATTTACGGAGTAACTGTAGTGTATCCAGCACTGATCTCAGATGGAAATAACCTTTCAGGCCACACAAGATTTACTTCAGTTATTCCATTACATTGTGAGAGTTTATTTAATAACTTACGCTTTTGAACTGCCTGAATTGACGAAAGCAAACCCATGCCATTATGATATGAAAGACACACTTTTTCAAAGCACACTTTAGTTCTGCTTCCTAAGTAATGGATTTGCTTAGTCAAAATACGTGATGGCTCTAATCTAGAAACTGAGTGTAAAGATAAAAGAAGAGCTTAGAATAAAGTAGAATGCATAGCTTTTGGTGGCCAGAGTTAAAAGGCACAGAAAATGTAATGATGGAAGCCAGGGCAGGACGGAGCTCCTGCTGGGTTATGGCCCTTTTTGGACTTTGTAATCTGAGCACTGCATTATTGTACCAATGTGCTAAGAGATGGCACCCATGTACAGCTTCACATCAGAGAAAATGACCACTTTTGGAAATGGAATTTAGAATGTAAAATGCAACACACTGGCAATAAAGGAAACAAACTCCATCTTCCCTTGTGCGGAACTTGGATTGATTCCATTATCAAGGGAATCGTCTATCCATTGGATGGTTTTTGGAACAGAATCAGTTTGGTTCTCAGAAAAGTTCTCAGAACTTTGGTCAAGCAAATTCATCAGGATGAAATCATATTGCAGGGAAAGGGGGTGGGGTAGGAGCATTAGAGATATTATGCACGAAAGTAACAAGGTTTGTGGAGGTTGGAGTGAATGGCTGGAGTGGGTTTTGATGATTTCACCTAGGAATGTACTGATTAATAGCACTTAAGACAAAATATCCTTATGAAGGCCTTGGATTAATTTTTCCAGCTGCATAGGTAGTTTATTTATACATTTTTAGGGGAGAGACTACAACATTTACATGTGCTTTTGGAAATCAGCATGTTTTGCTTATAATATACTTCATAGGGATAGAGACAAATAGAAAGGAAATAATCTTACAATCTCAGAAGAAAGGAAACCTAGACCCTTATTTTGGTATGGAAAAGGCTCAATTGTTTCTCTAGGGAAATGTGAAGAGTAGACCAAACTAACAAGAAGCAGAAGAGGAGGGACACAGTCAAAGCTGTGCTCGTTATTTCCATGCCTAATGTACTCAGCGAAGGGCTCAGGTTCTGTCTGTCCTCACAGAATGTTATCACCTCTAAAATGCTGCCCCAGAAACCCAGCATATGTCTTATTTGAAATGTGCTACATTTTTAATATATTTGCATTTGATGCAATTTATAGTTGAAAAAAACATTTATTTTTGCTAAAGGTGTAGAACTGTAGCTCAAAGAAAGTTTACAATAGGATTTTTCATCTCAATACCCTGCTTTATATTGTTTTGTAGAATAAAAAAAGAACAAAACTCCAGGAGATGTTAGTTTCCATAGGAATGGCTTCTTAGAACTCAAAAAGAGTTCACTGAACAAATATTGCAAAATAAACTGGAGAAAACTGGATGTTTTAGGGATTTACCAGTGGGCCCAAAGCAGTGGCCTCACTAGTTCAGGTTGGTAAACAAGTGATTGGGGACAGGAAATCAGTGTCCTCTGCAATGTCATTTACTTATGTGACAACTGTTGAAAGTAAATAAGTGTGTGCAATTTGCTACCGTGTGAAAATGCATATGAGAACCATTAGAGAAAGACCATGAACTGATGTGAGGATGGCGGGATTCCTGGTGATTTTTAAAGAACTGCCCTATACAATACAGTAGCATCTGGCCACATGTAGCTATTTAAATTATGAATAAAATTCCTTGATCACACTGGTGGCTGAGGTGCTCACCACCCACTTGAAGCTGGTGACTACTATACTGGACTCCACCAGTGGAAAAACATGTCCATCCTAACAGATACTTCTAATAGAAGGCACTGATTTATATATTGTTTTAATCTTAGATCTATTTTCTAATAAAATGTTAATTTGAAAAAGAGACAAAATTAACACTGTGAATAACAACAATGATGGCAACCACTTTGAGAGCTCCTGTGTGCTTGGAGCCCTTCCACGTGCTTTTATGTGCATAATCTCATGTGGATGTGGAGTCCATTATTCCTATTTTACACACAAGGAAATTCTAAGCCTCGGTTTCCTTATATATAAAATTGGGATAATAACCTCTCTCATAAGGTTATTATAAAGATGCAATAAGGTTATACACAAAGTGCTTAAGTTGGTCACTACAATACATGTAGCTATTATATTAGTTTTCTTCATGGAATAAGGGTATGATTTATTAATTATATATATGTATATATTCTAAGTTACATTTTAGATTAAAAGTAAAAATATGTGGGCACCTGGGTGGTTCAATCAGTTAAGCCTGACTTTTGGTTTTGGTTCAGGTCATGATCTCACAGTTTGTGAGTTCAAACCCCGCATCGGGTTTTGCACTGATGGGGCACAGCTTGCTTGGGATTCTCTCTCTCTCCCTCTCTCTCTGCCCCTCCCCTGCTCGCACTCTGTTTCTCTCTCTCAAAATAAATAAGTAAATAAAGTAAAAATATGCAACTAGAGAATATTTGCTGATTTTTTTTTACATTCGGGACCTTTAGAAATTTCCAGATTATAGTTCTGATGCCTACTTTTTTGTTTCTCCTTCATGTTATGGGCAAGCTTTTGTATGACTAAAAAGATAGACCCACATCAGTTACTCAAAAAAAAATGTAAAAATTGTTTTGCTTTAAGACATTTGACTCTTTGATGTCCATTAAAGATTCGCAAGAAATAGCTGATATTCATTGAATATGAATTTTGAATTTCAATGGTCTCACTATGGATATGAGGTAAGAAAACCTAAATATATTTAAAAATTGCTAAATAATGAGATCATATACTATTGTGGCTATATGTAGCATCCTGTTTTGAACATGTTATCCCCAGGTTCCTTTAATAGAATACTCCTTATCATAACAATTATTATCTGGCAAATATAGGTTCTATCTTTACAAAAGTGTCCATCCATTCCAACTCAGAAAGAGGAAGCTGAATTTAAACAAAATATGACTCAGTTTAATTTGTCTACTGTTAATCACCCTTTAATAATGAAAGATTAAAGATGCTCCATATTTAGTATCAACCAAAATATTTTTTATCTATCTATCTATTTATGTATCTATTTATTTTTGCCATAAAGCTGTGATAAGGACAATTACATTTTATGGCTTGGGAATAAATAGTGAAAGTTCATTTTTCTCTCAGCCTTTTAACCTTTATGTATGTACTTTTTGAGTTAGCAGAGTTGTTCTGTTGATTTTCTTTTTCTGACTTTATTTCTGCGCAACAGAATGCCAGCTGTTTTTAGCTGATGAATAGGCACATCCTGTGCTCTATGTTTTATCATTTCCTTCTGGATGTGGCTTGATTATCAAATGTGCACGGGAATAAGAATGGCAATTCTAATGAAGGCATAAGCACTGATAATTTACAAGGTCTGTGTCTTTATGTGGTCTGAAGAAATAAAATTGAATAGGAAGACAAAATGATGTTTGACATTACCTGGATTTGCTCAAAGGGTACCTCGAAGCTGAATGACTCGTTGTAGTAGGGGTTAAGTGTGTTCTTTTTAATTGTTGTCTTTTTCTTCTTCAGTCTTTTGCCATTCTGCATCAGGTGGATCTTCACATAAGGATCTGAAAAACAGAAACAAAACTTAAAGTGTCAGAGATACATTTTTAGGTTATAATTTAGCTTATTAAGGGGCACCTGGGTGGCTTAGTCGGTTAAGCGTCCGACTTTCACTTAGGTCATGATCTCGCGGTTCGTGGGTTCAAGCCCCGCGTCGGGCTCTGTGCTGACTGCCAGCTCAGAGCCTGGAGCCTGTTTCAGTCTGTGACTCCCTCTCTCTCTGACCCTCCCCTGCTCACACTGTCTCTCTCTCTCCTAGAATAAATAAAAAAACACTAAAAAAAGTCTATAATTTAGCTTATTAAAAACTCAAGTATTCCCAACAACAAAGTCTTGTATAGCATATATTTGATATTTTAAAAAAATGTTAAGCATTCTCTGTTGAAAGATTTTAAGTAACCTATGTGCCAGGTTTTTGCTATGATATCTCAATATTTATAGCTGGATTTAGAGGACAAGAGCTGTAGTGTGCTAATAAAGCAACCCTTTGGAAAACAAGAAAGTCTTGACATGTAACATTTGCCAAAGTCCATGGTAGAAATACTCTCAGCATGGCTAATTTCAAGCTACTAAATAGTTTAACAACCAGTTTACTACATTCCTGAAATATTAACAATTGGCTCTTACGAGCTGGCAAAGTAGTGGTTGCAGCATACTACTGCTTGGGAATAAAATTCTTGACAGAGAAAGGACAAAGGGGCCATTTCATTCATTCATTCATTCATTCATTCATTCATTCACTCAATATTAGTTATACCCTACGGAGATGGCAGTGAAGAAAACAGATCATCGCTGTTTTCATGATGGACCTTCAGACTTGTGGGGGAAATAGGAAACTTGTAAAGAAGTAAAATACATATGAAAAAGTTGACAAGAGTGCTCTGGGAGTAAAGAGCAGAATAGAGATATGATTGAGAATACCAGGTATAGTATGCTGAGTCTAAGGTAGCAACAGAATTCTTAGGTTGCTCAGGTAAGGCCTCTCTGTGAAGGTAACATTTAATTTTTTTAAATGTTTATTTTTGAGAGACAGAGAGAGAGCACAAGCAGGGGAGAGGCAGAGGGAGAAAGGGAGACACAGAACCCAAAGCAGGTTCCAGGCTCTGGACTGAGGCGGGGCTCGAACCCAGGAATTGGGAGATCATGTCCTGAGCCAAAGTCAGACGCTTAACTGACTGAGCCATCCAGGCGCCCCCATGGAGGTAACATTTAAATTGAGATTTGGGGGGCACCTGAGTGGCTTGGTAGGTTGAACATCTGACTTCAGCTCAGGTAACGATCTCCTGGTTCCTGGGTTCCAGCCCCGCTTCAGGCTCTGTGCTGACAGTTCAGAGCCTGGAGCCTGCTTTGGATTCTGTTTCGCCTCTCTCTCTGCCCCTCCCCTGCTTGATCTCTCTCTCAAAAATATATAAACATTAAAAAATATTTAAAAATATAGAGATTTGAAGATTAAAGGGAGAGAAGAGGCCACCTCTGCGTGCGTGCGTGTGTGTGTGTGTGTGTAGTGTAGTGATGGGTAGTGTGTGGGTGGAGAGGGAAGGACTGAGAGAGTGAGAGGTACCAACTGATTCTAGGACTGCTCCAGCATCCCTAGGTAGAGAATAAGCCAGTACACACAGAAGTAGTGAGAAAAAGAGCAGAATTCCCTTATCATTTTTCCCAAAGCCTTGTTAGGTAAAGGTAAAGTAATAAGCAAATCAATGGAGGGATAAGATGATTCTCATTTACAGTTCTCATTACTAATATCTTCAGGTTAATAAGAACCAACACCCACGTTTGATGGTAAAATCTCTCTACTGTTTTCTTAAATATTTTTCCAGTTCATATGTAATGCATATTCATTACAGAACAAAAACTAGAAACCAATGATAAAAAGGAAAACCTTTAAAATCAAGTTGTTACTCCCCTAAAACCATCGTGCAAAGTCTTCTAAAATATCTCTGCCACCCCCCCAACCCCCCCGCAGCCCCACCTTTCAGTATCTGTAGGGATCTGAGTGTAACTTTACAGATTATCTAGTTTAATGCCCACATATTTTTAGATAACAACCTTTTCTGGTCTGTAGTTTTTTCAGCACAATAAAATTCTGGTTTATTATTAGACAACATTGTTTACACATACATCAAACAGGCCCAAACGGCAGCAACTTCATAGACAAAAAAAGAAATCTTTTATCTTTGGCCTCTTTAACTGTCTCATACAAACCAGCTGTTTATTTTTTTTTAATGTTTTATTTATTTCTAGGAGAGAGAGAGACAGCGTGAACAGGGGAGGGTCAGAGAGAGAGGGAGTCACAGACTGAAACAGGCTCCAGGCCCTGAGCTGGCAGTCAGTACAGAGCCCGACGCGGGGCTCGAACCCACGAACCGCGAGATCATGACCTAAGCGAAAGTCGGACGCTTAACCGATTAAGCCACCCAGGCGCCCCCAAACCAGTTGTTTAAAGTACATCTAAGTACATACACAAAAAAACGTTACTGGAGTGAGACTGTGCGTGTGCGTACGTGTGTTTCGCAAGATTTTTTTTTCTCTCCTTTGAGATTGTAATGAACATGGTCACACCACCAGTAGAGTCAGAAGTAGGACAGAGGCTGCTCTCAAGGCTGACTTGTTTATCCAAGATTAAAAACGACTGACCTCAACAATACGTACAAAAATATAAAATGTAAATAAAGATTACAAACATAGTTTCCTTTCTAAGGTATTTTTAAGAAAAAAGCAGCGCCTCGGAAAATCTGGTTGTCTTTTCCTTTCCTGCTGCAGATTCACGCTGCGGTTGGGGTTGTGCGGTGGGGAGCGCACGTCACTGCCGGGGCGCCGCCGGTGGCGGGGAGGGACCCTCTTCCTGACGGTGACCACGTTCGGATTCTGGGACTGGGCGTGGAGGAGAAATTGGTCACGACGGCTTTTTCATTTGTTTCTTTAAAGTTCAGTTTTCCTGGGGCGCCTGGGTGGCTTAGTCGGTTGAGCGTCCGACTTTCGCTCAGGTCATGATCTCGCGGTTCGTGGGTTCGAGCCCCGCGTCGGGCTCTGTGCTGACTGCCAGCTCAGAGCCCGGAGCCTGTTTCAGTCTGTGACTCCCTCTCTCTCTGACCCTCCCCTGCTCACGCTGTCTCTCTCTCTCTCTCTCCTGGAAATAAATAAAACATTAAAAAAAATAAAGTTCAGTTTTCTTTTTATGGCGTCTGGTCCTCCTCATCGGCCTGCTGCTTCCTGGCGTCAACATCATCTCTCTCCTCACCTTCCGTGGCCTGTAGCCGCCGCAGCCTTCGTCTCCGTCCTCCTCATCGTCGTCTTCCCCTGCTCCTCTTCCTTTTCTCCATCTACCCCAGCGACGGCCTCTCGCTCCCCATTTTCCTCGTTCTCAGCCCCCCCAGTGGCACGTGCGTCTCTCGCGTCCTCCGCCTCCCCCTGCAGGTGGGGACCTGGCAGCAGGCGCGCTGGCGCAGCAGGTCCGCGCGGCGGCGCCCGTGCTCCCACGCCGCAGGCCACGAACCTCGCGAGAGTTGGGAGACGCCGGTGCTAATGCTGCCGGAGGCCGCGCGTGGCCGCGTGAGCCCGCCAGACCCCTGGACCCTGTGAAGACTTTTCTAGTGCAGCCGCTGAGGCCACAACAGGTTGTTTTCGTCTTCCTCTTCCTGCCCTCCACTGGAGCGTCACTCCGGAAGCACAGAACTTGGCAGTGGAGTTTACGCAGGCCTTGTAATCTGGATCTTCTTACTCTTAGTGTGGTCACCTCCCCTTGTCCTAAACGCCTACATTACTTGGATAAGGGTGGCTTGGGGTTTTTGGTTTTGTTTTTAATGCTACATCCACTCAAGGGGTTTGTAATGGAGATTTTCATCATAATGAAGAATATGTATGTATTATGTATACGTACATAATAATTATGACACGTAATTATGACACATAACATTGTGTAAGTTTAAGATGTGCAGTGTGATGGTTTTATATACTGATGTGTTGTATGTGTATGTGTGTATATACATTTTTAAGTAGGCTTCACACAGAACCCAGTGCAGGGCTTGAACTCAGGATCCTGCTTAACACACTGAGCTATCCAGGCGCTCCCTAATGAAGAAGAGCTTTAAAAAACAGACCTAGAGATGAGGAACCAACTCCCTCAACTAAATAGTTGGTTAATTAAACAACCCAGTGTAAATACTTGCAAATAAAGCAGGGAGGCTTTTTTTTTTCACTGATAGTCCGCCTTGCTTTTCACAGCCTGTATTGATTTTTGGTTTAGAGGCCTTGTGTGCTTATGAAGTCCCCTGGTTCCTGCACCCAAACAAAGCTCCTTTACATTTACAGAGATGGTCAAGTCTCCAGTTGCTTTTGACACTGACTAAATACCCAGACACTAAATACTGTAAATCAGTGTTTATGCCTCTTATGTTCGTGTGTTGAAACTTTATCAACCCAACTAAGGTATAACTTTTCTCAAGAGATGCACGATGACTATGTATTTATTCATTTAGCTGAGTAAATGACAAGAAAATTCCCGTGCATCCGCCGTTTGAGTAAGCAAATTAAAAACCCAACAAGATAATTTCAGATTCAGAAACAAGTTCTCCTGTGATGTGATTAGTGCCTTGGGGAGAACAAGGTAATTTAGAAAGGGTGCTCAGCAAAGTCCTCATCGTGGAGGCCAGGTTTGAGATGAGAACCAGATGACAGGAAGGAACCAGTCCTTTGACGGTGCGGTGGAAGCTTCCATCAGCCAGCAGGAGCCGTGCACACAAGGGCCTCAGAGGTGCACGTCCTTCTGCATGTTTGTGGAACAAGAAGAAAGCAAGGGGGAGAGAGGTAGCTGGTGAGATCAGAGAGGTCACTGCTGACCTGTCACTTTCCTAAGCAGAATCTGCCAATTCTGACAGTGATTCAGAGATATTCCATAATGTCATGATACTTACAAGGAAGGACAGAGGGCTAGAAGCGGAGCAGGTTTGGGGCTGCCATAAATGGGCAGAGTTAGCCTTTGCCTTTGCAGTTTCATCCTGATACAGGTACCAAAGCAACTTACTTTGCAGACACAATTTCCATCTTACTCATAGTCAAGGCTGGCAGTAACTCGGAGATCTTGTCTCCAGCCCTGCACCATCCCGTCCAGCTTTACTGAGATATAATTGACACATAACATTGTGTAAGTTTAAGATGTGCAGTGTGATGGTTTTATATACCGATGTATTTTTTTTTAATGTTTTATTTATTTCTAGGAGAGAGAGAGACAGCGTGAGCAGGGGAGGGTCAGACAGAGAGGGAATCACAGACTCTGAAACAGCCTCCAGGCTCTGAGCTGGCAGTCAGCACAGAGCCCGACGCGGGGCTCGAACCCACGAACCGTGAGATCATGACCTAAGCGAAAGTCGGACGCTTAACCGACTAAGCCACCCAGGCGCCCCTATATACTGATGTATTGTCAAGTGATTACCACGGTAAGGTTAGTTAACGCATCTATCACCTCACACGATTACAATTTTTTTTTTGTAGTGAGACACTTAAACTCTACGCTCTTTAGAAGTTTTCATTTATACAGTACAGCATTGCCAGCTGTAGTTACCATGCGATATACTCGATCTCTAGAACGTATTCATCTTATAAATTTGTATTCTTTGACCAACATGTCCTCATTCCCCTCACCCTCTGGCTTGGCAACCTCCATCCCACTCTCTGTTTCCTATGAATTTTGATTTAGAAAAAAATAGATTCCATATATAAGTGAGGCAAGGCAGGATATGTCTTTCTGTCTGACTTAGGTCATTTAACATAACGCCCTCCAGTCCGTCCATGTTGTTGCAAATGGCAGGATTTCCTTCTTTTTATGGCTCAATAATATTATATATTTTGTATTTATAATTTTATTTTAGGATATTATTTAGAATAATATTAATAATAATTAGAATTAATGGGGTGCCTGGTAGCTCAGTTGGTTGAGTGTCTGACTCTTGGTTTTGGCTCAGGTCATGATCTCAAGGTCATGGGATAGAGCCCTGAACAGGGCTCTGTGCTGAGTGTGGAGCCTGCTTAAGATTCTGTCTCCCCCCTTCTCTGCATGTGTGTTTTCTCTCTCTCTCTCTCTCTCTCTCTCTCAAAAAGAAAAAATAATTAGAATTGGTAATATTTAGAATATTTTCTTTTTATTTAAATGTATATATGGTATATATTCATACCACGTCTTCTTTTTTTTTTTTTAAATGTTTTTATTTATTTCTAGGAGAGAGAGAGAGAGACAGCGTGAGCAGGGGAGGGTCAGAGAGAGAGGGAGACACAGACTCTGAAACAGGCTCCAGGCTCTGAGCTGGCCGTCAGCACAGAGCCCGACGTGGGGCTCGAACCCACGAACCGCGAGATCATGACCTAAGTGAAAGTCGGACGCTTAACCAACTAAGCCACCCAGGCGCCCCATACCACGTCTTCTTTATCCATTCATCCATCATTGGTGCTCAGGTTGTTTCCACATCTTGGCTATTGTGAACAATGTTGCAGTGAATGTGAGGGTGCAGATTTCTCTTTGAGATTGTGGTATCATTTCCCTTAAGTGAATTCCAGAAGTGGGATTGCTGGATCATATGGTAGTTCAATTTTTAATTTTTTAAGGAACCGTCATGCTATTTCCATAGTGGCTGTACCAGTTTGCATTCCCACGAACTGTGCACAAAGGTTCCCTTTTTTCCACGTGCTAGTAAGCACTTACTATCTTTTATCTTTTTGATAATAGCCATTCTCAGAGGTGTAGGGAATTTCTCATTATGGCTTTGATTTGCATCTCCCTGATGAGTAGTAAAAAGCTGAGCATCTTTTCATATGCCTGCGAGCGGTTTGTATTTCTTCTCTTCAAAAATGTTTATTTAGATTCTGTGTCCATTTCTAATCAGATAATTATCATTTTGCTATGAAGATGTATGAGTTCCTTATTTTGGATATTAGGCCTAATCTAATCTATGGTTTGCAGATATTTTCTCACATTACATAGGTTTTTAGAGATCTTTTTTTTTTTTTTTTTAAATCAGCTTTTGTGCATGGATAAATCTTGACTGCCTAAGTCTGATACATTAGTATTCAAGGTGGACATATTTGACCATCTTCTTGGTTCAGCCATGTGAGGTCTTAGATTGCATCTCCATTTTCTCTAGTCTTCTCCACTGCCATTCACTCCTTGATTGGCTTGATTTCTTAAGTGTCCTCTGATTTGCACTTAAGTCTAGTTCTGAATTCTGGTCCCTTTGGAGATGGCCCTAATCTCTTGATGAGCTCACTTCTCATCAAGTCACTTCTTCTGGGATCTCCCTTGCTCCTATCTCCATAACTGTGAATGAGTCTCCTAAATGGAAGGCTGTGAGTCACCAACAATGAGTCACACCTATGCTTTATGGATGCACATATTTTTTACAGTAAGGATCACCTCTCCTGCAAAGTAAGACTGTTTACCATAAATTTGTTCTGTTTTAGGGGCTCTTCCACAAAGCACATCCTTGTGACTCAGTTTCTTGGTGGCTTAGAAGTTCTGGTCATTACACATTAGAACATGGTTTTATGGAAATGATAAAATAGGCTGTAAGGAGATTCACTAATGTTGCTATTGCTTTTTCTGAGTACAACTGCTGGACACCATGGGTGACATCTAAATGTCCACTAGGTTTTTGTAAACGTAGAAATGGCATGGAAAGACATGCAAACTACAAAATTGGGCTACTCTCCTCAGGGACTCCATGTCTCTGTGGCTGCACCACTTTATTCTGTCCTCCCAACAAGCACTCGTGAAACTCGTGGTCATCTAAATACTGAAAACCTTCCTTCAACAGCATTTGGATAATCCCTGTTACCACTGAAACGTGTGCAGGACTTGAGACACTTTCCTTATGTCATTTATCTTTGAAAAACAGGTAAGGCCTCTTTACTTTTCTAACTTTGGTAGAAAGGAAAGTCTCTTTTCTGATGTCGATTTAGTCCCTAATAGTATGTGACTGTCAGCTTGCAAGTTCTGGAAAATGATAGACTGGGATCAGAAAGAAGGTTCTTCATTCCCAATAATAAACTGCAGGTACAAAAAGTGCAGATTTGTCACCTCGTTTTGGATAATTTGGAGGTCTGTCATTTGGTTTTGTCATCGATGTGGCATTGCTACCCTTCACTCACCACTTGTCAGGCTTTCATTTCATCTGAAGTGAGCCTAACTGAACTTTATCTCTTTTCTATCAGAGTAGCTGTTATGGCTTAGAGGTTTTTCAGGACACTGTAATGAAATCTCTTTCAAACTTTTATATGTTGACAAGCCTTTTTAATATACGAAACTAGGGTTTTGTTAAAGTTCACCCATTATGATAGGCAGGCCTAATAACTCTTACAAAAGATGTCCACATCCTGATCCTCAGAGCCTGGGAACATTTACCTTATATGGCAAAAGGAACTTGGCGAATGTGGTTAAGGCTAAGGATCTTGAGATGAGAAGATTGTCCTAGATTAATCTAGAGGGCCCAGTCTAATCACATGAGTCCTTAAAAACAGAAAACCTTCCCTGGCTGTGGTCAGAGAGAGACCCAAGGGTCAGAGGTGTGTGACGTTGGTTGCTCACTTTGCAGATAGAGGAAGGGCACAAGCTCTGGAATGCAGGTGGCCTCTAGACACTGGAAAAGGCCAGGAAATGGATTCTTGCCTGGAGCCTCCAGAAAGGAATGCAGCCCTACTGACACTTTGGTGTCAGTGAGACCTGCGTCAGGCCTGTAACTTACTGAATTATAGGATAATAACCATGTGTCATTTTTTTAAATGAAGTGTGTTGTGGTTTATCATGGCAGGGTTAGGGGACGAATACAACAACCAGAGCTGTAGAGAGGATTCTGCTGTTTATCTAGGGAGGTTTGAGGATGAGACTCAAGCTTAAATAGGTCTAAGAAGTAATCTCTTGGGGGAAAATTCATATTTTTTCCAAGTGTCTAAAAATGATTACTCTGTTCTTCAAAGCAAAAGCCTTCAAAATTTTTAAGTCTTTTTAATTAAAAAAAAAAAAAGGTTAACCTAGAGCATATAATCAGAACATTGCTTAGTTAGGTATGACTGTCTTAGAATCCATGATAGAATTAGTGAACATGGATGAAATACTAGCTGGGAATGATTTTTAAAGTAAGATCCATCACAAAGTTTAATATAATAATGTTATATTAAAGCACTTTAAGATTATATATAGATTTAAAAATTATATCATCTCCCTTAAAAGCCTTACAAGAATCACAGTGAAGAGACTGGGGCTCCTGAAGGCTGTTTTTTTTCCCCCCTGAGAACTCAAACTCGGGTCTTCCAACTCAGAGCCTACTGCTCTTTGTGATGCATCGGAGAGACAATTCAGTGTCATGTTTACAGGTACAAACTCTGGAGCCAGACTGACTTGAATCTTGGCTCTGCTACTGGCTGTGTGGTCTTGGACAAGTTATTTAGCCTTACTCCTTCAGTGTAAAGTGGTGGGAAGGATGATACCTAGTTCATAGGGTTGTGAACATTAATTGAGTCCCTGTGTAGAAAGTGCTTCAAATATGTGCCCAACACCTCTTAATTCTTAATTATTATAGTTTTGTGGAAGGGCTGAAATCTATGTCAGCATCTAGGTATCAGCCTCTGCCCAGCCTTGCTAACTTGGTGCTCACCATCGCACTACTTGCTGCAGATGTAAGTTGAACTGCCCCAACGTGCCGGACTTAATTCTGGAAGGAAGCATACCCCCTCTGGGCCACTGGTCTATTAGAATTTAGTCACAAATGAGGTGAAAACACAGGGAGAGTGTCTTTCATGAACCTGAATGAGGTGGTCTTGTAATGTGAGATGGGGCAACTACTACAACATCCCATACAGTTTTCTCTTACTCCTGAAGTCAGTAGATCAGATGCACAGAGCTGAAATGTTAAACTTGAGAGTTCTCAGTGGAAACTTTTTACGGAGGCTCTAGGATAGGGTGAGTCGAAACTGATTTATTGAGCTTTCTTTCCAGATACTGAGGCCAGCTAAGGTTGATAGGCTTAGGCGTATGAAGTATCTACTTTCCTTATGCTGCTGAAAATGAGGAAATCGGGAGGCGGAAGCCCTCAGCTTTCAGATTCATTGCTGTTGTTGGGGATGTAGTAATACGTACAGATATTACCTGAAGGGAGGGGAAATCGACACCTCCTTCTGTAGTTTTTCTGTCAACTCCTTTGTACCATGAGAGAATTTTATAGTCTGATTTCTTCTTTCTGGTTACCACCTAGGCTTAGAACTCCTTCTTTCTTTTTTCAGTCTGTCCTATGCAGAGTGAGGGATAGGAAGTTCTTGTGTTAAAACTACAATGATACAATCTGCTAAGTTGTGTTTTGAACCTCACCGCCAAGACGGGAGACTCAGAAGCACTGATTACGCTGTGTGAAAGGTGGGCAGAGGGTCTCAGGAGGAGGTCCAGATGAGTGCTTTGGTCTCAGAGGCCATTTTCAGGGTATGGGTCTTCTTTGACTGGTTCTGTGATCCCTTGGTCCTTTCCAGCTCATGAACAACTCTGAGGTGAAAGGGTAGCTCCGCAGCTCTGCCAGTGAGGCAGCCTCTTCTGAACATCATTCATAGGGTGAACAGCCTGTGGCCTGGTGCCAATCTTCTTGTGCTTTTTGTCCCTGTTTAGGCATTAATTTTGAGTGGAAGACTATTTACATTAACTGGTAGGAGTCCTTCAGGCATTGCATCCCATCCTACTCACCTCCATCTTCTGCACCCTGGATATACTGAATCTCACATCCTCTTTCTGTCAAGGAGTAAGAAGGATGGGGATGACACATAAATGCCCCTGTTTCCCTGCTGTTCCAACTACTGGCCTTCTCTACCATCCACCATACCGTACAAAGGCTTGGTTGCTTCGATGAGTTTATCAATAGAGGAGGTAGAAATGGGCAGGTTGGGTATGGCAATAAAAAGGGAACCCTCGGGACACCTGAGGGGCTCAGTCAGTTAAGTGTCCGACTTCGGCTCAGGTCATGATCTCATGGTCTGTGAGTTCGTGCCCCACGTCAGGCTCTGTGCTGACAGCCCAGAGCCTGGAGCCTGCTTCGAATTCTGCATCTCCCTCCTCTCTGCCCCTCTGCAGCTCACACTCTGTCACACTCTGTTTTGCTGTCTCTCAAAAATAAATAAATGTTAAAAAATTATTTTAAAAAAGGAAACCCCAGAAGTTCTCTGTCTTGCAGATTATTCTCAATACCATCTTAGTTGACATTGTTAAGGCACTTTTTATGGACTAAGTGCCATGTGAGGATATACTGAGAAGAGAGTTGTAAACTAGGAAAAGAGCCCTCACCAAGACTTGACTCTGCTTGACCCGGTTCTCAGACTTCCAGCGCCAAAACAGTGAGAAATAAATGTTTGTTGTTTAAACGACCCAACCTATGGTATTCTAACTTGGTGCCCTTTCTGTTTCAGCAGTTTGAGCAGACTAAGATAGCATACTTCCCACTAAACTTCCCTTGTTCCACTGTTTTTTTGTCTCTGAGCATGAGCTGATCCTTCCTTTTCCCCCTCGTTTCCTTCCATTTACCCCCAAGATTCTCAAGAACGTATTTTATGAGTTTAATCACATTTGATATTATTGTAGCACACATTGAATAGGAGTTTTCTCTATACTGCTTTACTGAGACATCCTACAGCATAACCTTATGCTTCCAGATTTTTTGCTACCTCTGATTAAGCAAAGTTTCTGGCCTCAGATTCTGGCGCTGGACTGCATGTCTTCACCGACACTGGTGTCACTGGCATAGTTTTAGCATGTAGAGGTATGTTCCCAAAAAAGGATAGAGAGTAGTCTGGGAGGAAGACTTTGGAAGCAAGTATAAAATTCAAGAAGTGATTTTCCTTCAATTATGGGGACACAGTGGACAAGCTTTGCAGGAACGTAAGTGAGGCCTAAATGCTGTGCTATCCGGCCATAACCACTTCAGCTCTTCTCTTCTCCTTCCGACAGACACCTACTGGGCTCATTACCTCCCCTTTAAGCCTGTTCTTGTGCAGTGATTCCAGCCTCGTGGACCAAAAAGTTAGAGAATTTGGGGCTGTCTCCGATTCCTTCTTCTCTACTCCCTACGAACAGTTAGCCACCATATCCTGCCAATTTACCCTCACGTCGTCTCTCTGGTTGGTGCCCTCTTCCTAATTTGTTGTCACATCTCAAGATCAGAAATCCAATGTCTCTTGTGATCTTGCCCTGATTTTCACACTATTCATATACTTGTTAAAAGTATATTTGATCACACCATTCCCCTGTTAAAAATCTTTCGTGGCTTGCCAACTAAAAAACATCCACACTCTGTCATGACCTTCACAGCCCCATCCTAAATTATTTCCACAAGCTCTGTGCTGTACTCATGGTCAATACTCACTATTCCTCACAGAGAATTTAAAATGCCATGTCTTTGAACCGGCTGTCCTTTAGCCTGAAATGCCCTTTCTTTCTCTTCCCATCTTAAGTTTGGTTTAAAAGTCACCTCTTCCCTGAAGATTTTACTGTTAATTTTCTCAGTCAGAATCTTCAGACAAACCTTTCTCTGCCCTGCAGCGTTTTCTTTTGTAGTTTTGCAAAATAACATGTTTCTTTCTTTTCTGGTATTGGAGAACTTCTGTGGTAAGCGAATAACACGAAAACAGTATTCCTATGGGAAAATGTGTTTTGAATTCAGAACTGTTGGCTTCAAGACGAGCTTTGGGGAGACGTGTAGCATAGGAGGTCCTTCCATTGCTGTTCCACACTCCACCTCAACACCCTGGCACATCGTCACCCCTTTCTCCCCTCAGGCAGTCCTAATGTCAAAGTATGCCCACTCCTTGGAAATATAATTGCAAAACAGCTGGCTGTAAGCAATGATCCTTTTGTGTGAGATATCAAAGAGCCACTGAAGGCTTTTTGTATTTACAATGAGAACTAGAGAGCAGCAGTTCAAAGCCAGATAATGTAAGATGCCTGCAGTTTTCATTTGGACAATTTTGTGTAATTATACTGTCTTCTTTCCTAACTACCACAGCGACCATGGCCCTTGTGACTCTGGCCTTTCCATGTTCGCCAAAGACTTATCTTGATAAGAAATAGCCTCATTTCAGCTGTTTTGTTCAATCCCTCTGAGCCAGTACCTGGCTTCTGAGGAACTTGGAGCATTATTCCTTTTATCCTTTTTTTCTTTGGATAATCACCCAATTTCAACTTAGAGTGTTGGATGAGGAAAGTAATGCTTGTATCAGTTGGATTCTGAATTTGAAGTGACTTAAAACCCATTTCAAAATGATGTAAATTGTAAAGGTAACTTATTGACTTATGTGATGGATAAGTCCAGAAGTAGGGCTGTGTGGCAAAGTTTGTTAATTGTCTCCTAAAATCCATTTCACCCCATAGAATTCCCGAAGTTTCACCTGGGCACCAGCTCATCTAGTTGGAAATATTTCTCCTGGGCTCTCTTGCAACTCAGTATGACCAAATGCCCAACTTCTGGCTATTGGAAGTAAATAGAAGTGGTGAGTGTGATCTCCACAGCATATACTTAAAATGGTGGTTCTCAATGGGGGGCTGTTTTATCCCTCAGACACTTGGAAATGTCTGGAGACATTTTTGATGGTCATGATTTGGAGGGGAGGTGATATGGGCGTTGAGTGTGTAGAGGCCGGGGATTTTATTAAACATTATACGATGTATAGGACAGCCCTCAACAGTAAAGAATGATCAGTCCCCAGATGTCAGTAGAGCTAAAACTGATAAACCATGCCTTCATATAAGCTTCACGTCCTCCATTCTTCCATTTTTTTTCTTGCAGTTGAAACATGGATGTGGTGGGAGGGCAGTGAAGCAGCTTTGCCTTGCAACATGAAAACAATACTCTAGGGGGAGAGAGCAACAGGCTAGGAAGATCCTGCACTCCTAAGAGCCACAGTCCCCAAACTACCTTCCAGTGTTGGCCACTCACCCACATACACACATGTGGGAGATAAAGAATTTCAAACAAAAATCCTATCTTTTCAGGCCGGTGTATTTTGGAATCTTTTTGTTACAGCACTTCAGCCTGTTCCCTGACTAACAGATTCAATAATATCAGCAAGATCCCAGGTTTCCCGTATCACTAGCCTGTTTTCGGTGACATTATCCTCAGATTCCACATAGTGGCCTCCCCAAGACATACTGGACCCTTCTCGTAAGGATGTGAATGTCTTTACTAAGCTACAAGTCTCGCATCATCACACTGTCCCATTCGAGGGAAGAGAGGGTCTACATCAGAATTCCCAGGAAAAGCCCAACCTCACTCATCTAACAAAGATGAAATGTCTACCCTATGAGTCCTTGTGGCAAAGAGAATGTGATGAGCTATGTTGGCTTAGTCCTGAGTCATGTGTCCAGCCCCACACCAATCAGGAGGGCCAGAAGTCCCTATTCTAAGCACAATGCTAAAAAATATATGGCAGTTCCTCAGACAGGAATTAGAAGGCTCTTACCAAAATTGTGGGAAGTAGAAGTTGGGAGGCAACCAACCAATGACTGTTCAACCAAGGATACCATCTCTGTCGAAATTTGGAAGCGTGCCTACACTCCTTTGCAGAGAGACGTCCCCCGCCCCCCCCCCACCCCCCCCCCGGAGATGAAATTTCTAGGAATGAGCTGTGGAGCACGTGTAGAAGGGGTCTAGCTATAGCAGAGACAGCAGAGTTAAACCATGCAGATTCGGGAGCCTTTCTTTGCCAACGGCAGCTTTTCCTTGTGTGCTTATTGAGTAAGCCTGTTTTATCGGCAAGTCAATCAGTTAATAGTATACAAATAATTAAATAGTAATAGGGTTCACAGAGCAATTTCCGTCAGTAGCAGTTACTTGAGGGGGTTTTCATAAGTAATTTGCAAGTACTTAGAGATGACTAGACTGAGGAGCTTATGCGCCTTCTAGTTTAAAATGCTCCCTGTAATGTTATATCAGAATGTAGCTTTAAAAATATACTCTGGGAAAATTTTCTGTGTGAGCACACAATTTAAAAATGAATTTACATTAGTTAAGTGCAGTGTTTGCCAGAAGAAAACAACATTAGATGAGTGACTGCCACAGAGGAAATCAGCTTCATTTTAATGAGACAGACCATAAAATAGCATAGGCTGATTTAGTTCATTAATGGTGGCAAAGTGCTTTGAGCAGACAAAAACATAAATGCAAACTGCTATTATATTGTGAATTAAATGGAAAGCATTTTTGGGCATGATGGAGGAAGCCACTGAATCCAGCCATCATTTCTAACATCGCCAAATGGATATACACAACCGCCAGCCCCTTGATTAAAAATGTAGGCGTGCGTGCCCCAAAGTGGGGAGTGAGGAGACAATGAAGAAAGATTTCACCGGTGTGGCATGTGTATGGACATGTAAAAGAGCAGAGTGGGGGTCTGAGCTCTGCACTTAGTAGAGGAAGGAGTATAGTGTATTTGCAAAATCGGACTCTTCTGTCTTTGGTTCTTGAGGTGAAATTCTTCATCTTTTCATCCTTTTTTCCCCTGTACTTTCAGGGAAGGGCAAACACATGAGAGCAGGAGCAGTAGAATTATGCTTGATTCTTTCTGGATGACTACAAAGAGGTTAGTGGAATGACCAAGTATAAACTGTTTGTATGAACTGATGAACAAAAACAGTCAAAGGATTCAGTAAAGCAAACAAAATTGCAAACGGCAAATTTGACTTGACTTTTTTTCTTTTCTGGAGATTTGGACTTTGCCTCTTATTTACGCCAGATGAAAGGTCACTCGCGACATCTATCTATCTTCCTTCCTTCCTTCCTCCCTCTTCCTTCCCTCCCTCCCTTCCCAATATTAGACATTTGGACTTGAGGAGGCAGCATCAGTAACATTGTTACTTGGCAACATTGCTAGGGGTTTTTAGCATACATAATATGACAAGTGGATGTTACTCCTTCTCCACATAGAAGTAGTTTCCCAGCAATTGAACATGAGTAGAAGGTGAAAACAATGTGAGAAGGTCTTATATATAATAGGACTAAATAGTGCTCTGCAGTGGGGTTACCTCAGGCTCGCTTAGTTCTCGGTTGGTTTAGCCAATATCAATTTTACTCTCATTAACTCCCTATCTCTTGCTCATACTTGCTTTAAAATGTCTATGTATCTTATGCAGCGCCTGGGTGGCTCAGTCAGTTAGGCATCTAACATAGGCTCAGGTCATGATCTCATGGCTTGTGAGTTCCAGCCCCGCACGTCGGGCTCTGTACTGAGCTCAGAGCCTGGAACCTGCTTCTGATTCTGTGTCACCCTCTCTCTCTCTCTCTGTCCCTACCCTGCTCGTGCTCTGTCTTTCTCTCTCTCAAAAATAAATAAACATTAAAAAAATAAATGTCTATATGTCTTCTAAACATTTTGCCATCTGAGCATTAGAAAGTTTATGGAATGGGGCGCCTGGCTGACTCAGTCAGTTAAGCGTTTGACTTTGGCTCAGGTCATGACCTCACAGTTCATGGGTTCGAGCCCCGAGTTGGGCTCTGTGCTGACAGCTCAGACTGGAGCCTGTTTTGGATTCTGTATCTCCATCTCTCTCTGTCCCTCCCCTGCTCACTTGCTCGCTCTCTCTCTCTCAAAAATAAAATAAACATTAAGAAAAAAGAAAGTTTATGAACCAAGACTGTCTTATAATAATTGAGGGAGAGATTTGGAAATGTTTCCAGATGGAGTGGAGGAATCTCTCTCCAGGTCTTCATTTTTTTTTTTAATGTTTTTTATTTATTTCTAGGAGAGAGAGAGAGAGACAGCACAAGCAGGGGAGGGTCAGAGAGAGGGAGTCACAGACTGAAACAGGCTCCAGGCTCCGAGCTGGCAGTCAGCACAGAGCCCGACGCGGGGCTCGAACCCACGAACCGCGAGATCATGACCTAAGCGAAAGTCGGACGCTTAACCGACTAAGCCACCCAGGCGCCCCTCCAGGTCTTCATTTTTAACTATTTCTAGAACTTGCCAAGTATCTGGGTATATTTCCCAGTGAGAGGGAATGGCCCTTCTGTGCTTAGCTGGAAATGTCTCAGTGCTTCTTTCTCTGCTTGCAAAAGAAAATAGATTAACGTTTTCAGGAGGGTTTCTTTCCTCTTGCTGTCCTCATTCCGGCCTTTAAGTGACATTGTTGAGCCTGTGGCCCTAGAGGAGGGTGAGTGATGCTGCTTTCATTCCCCCTTTAGACAAAAGATGATGATTTTAAGACTCATAATATTATTGATAACTCATACTTCCCACCCTTGGTTTGAGATTTTTTGGTATGAATAATGCATGTCCTTTCAAAAAAAAATCTTTGAGCACCCTGATTGTCTTGTTATTAAATTTCTCTATTTGAATGTTGATTTCCCTTTTCCTTCAAGAAAGGTATTTCATTTTGGTTTACTGATGGCTGAGTATGGGTCTCTTTCATAAAGCTGGGAAGCTATTTGAAATCATCAAGAAGATAGCGAGCTTGGCAGGAGAGATCCACTTCTACCTTTGTAATCTGGGTCTCATACAATATTGTAAAGAGAAAATAGAAATAAGCTATGACTTCAATAGTATACCACGTATAGGAAAATGTCATGAGGTTATATAATTCTTTGGTGCTTTTACTGCTTTTTATGAAGCAAATTCATGATTAAAGTCAGTCACCACATGTCAATATTTCAAATCTCAGTAAAAACTCACACTGACATCACGAAGATACTTCCTCCCTAAATCTGGGAAATGTGAGAGTTGGGGTGTTAGAGTCAGTTAATTCTTTATATTGAAGATTTGGTTGCAATGAAAGGCCTTAAGTCTCTGCAAGATTTCAGAGGCATATACTACATGGCCACAGAGATGTACCCACAGAGGTACAAAGAATAGGGCTGGCCTTGTTTTTCCCAGTTTTCCATTTTCTTGAATCACAGATATTCCATAGACTGACATCTTTCATCTTGATGACTTTTGGCCTAAGATGAATGGTTATTCCATTTTTCTTGGTATTATTCCTTAGCTCTGGGGTAAAGAATTCATTCATTCATTCATTCATTCACTCATTCACTCAGTCACTCATGTACTGAGTGCCCATAATGTGCCAGGTATTTCTCTGTTAGCCAGCATCCTGTTCTATCCTGTATCATGCTTGACACAGAGCCCGGCACATGGTAGGGATCCTGTAAATATTTGCTAAATGACCGAACAAATCAGGAAAATATAAATATCTGTTGAACAATCCTTAGGGAAGAGAGTAAGGGGATACAGAAAACTATAGAAGCCAGTTTGTTCTTCAAAGAGCTTACAATTGGGTTGGGAAGAGAAGAAATACATTTCTGAGTTAAGTTTAAATCAACCCATGTATTTTTGTAGTAGGAAAGATAACATAAAACAGTGTCTGTTTTCTTGTTAAATGATTGACACGGCAATGACGGTAAGTGGACTTTGGAGCAGACAAACACCCTTCACACAGTTGGAAATGCTTAGTTTTTAATTTAAGGCTCTACTTTTGAGGATCCCAAACAAATGTCACACAGAGAGAACTGACCTTCTGTTAATAGTAAAAATCATCAGCTCCCATGCCTTCTTCTTCACCTCCACATGTAGATGTACAGTTTCATAAAACATAATCCAATATTTGCATAGTTTTAATGCTTACATAGAGAGGGAAAGAGGTCCCTAGATGGGCAGTCTTTTTTTGAACTTGTTTTTTCCTTGGGCCTTTTCCAGTCTTTCTGCAGGTAATGGAATTTTATGGTTAACCTAATGTGATTTTCATAAATGGGCAATCCATACATTTTAAGATGGCTTAAGTGAAATGGAATTTTGTGTGATATGCAGAATTCTATAACTTGGAGGATTAGACCTGCCTGTAACATTTGCAGAGCCCAGGTTAAGACTACAAATGCACATCCATATACCGTATGTATGAATTGTTGAGGGTTCTAATGAAAATACAGACTTTAAAAATGTGTATTTTCTATTCTGATATTTTAAAAACTAGACATTCATAAGTGACTAGGAAACCCAGATTTAAACTGAGAATTCTCAAACTCTTTGGGGTTCTGCAACTGGCAGACTGAGGCTGGCAACGGGGGAGAGTTCGCCCCCGGGCCTGCCTGGCGCCCCTCTTCTGCAGCAACAACGTGCACCATCCGGTTGATACCCACACATGAGGATGCCCCAGCCTGCGTGTCCAGGCGTTGTTCACTAGTCCCCAAACCTGCCCCTTAGTCACCTTTCAGCTCTGGGGTATGCACCAGCCTGTAGGTGGTCAGACTTGGGGAAAAAAATCTTCAGATGTGAATCAACTTGGGGTCATTTGACAGGGAATGTTGGGTCTCAGGTGCCCAGAGCCTGGTCCAGAATGCAGTTAGGTGCAACCTCCAGATGACTAAGTCCTGTTGCCCCTGTGGACTCTTCATCCCTTGGAAGTGTAGCTAGGGGAGGACCAGACTGGGGCCCTCTACCCTCTGGGTTCTAGAGCAGGATCCCTTCTTGCCCATATCAAAGGGCTGTATTGCACATTCTTTTTTTTTTTTTTTAATTTTTAATTGAAGTGTAGTTGGTACACAATGTCATGTTAGTTTCAGGCATACGATACAATGATTTGACAATTCTATGTATTTGGTAATGTTCACCACAGTAAGTGCAGTTACGATCTGTTACCATACAAGGTTATTGCAGTATTATTGACTACATTCCCTGTGCTGCACTTTTCATCCCCGTGACTTTATTTATTTTATAACTGGAAGCTTGTACCTCTTTTCTGGTTAAGTAATCCCTGCACCCAGTATGGCACTTGAACTCGTGATCCCCAGATCAAGAGTCACATGGTCTACTAACTGAGCCAGCCAAGTGTCCCAAAGCTTGTGCCTCATAATCCCTTACCTAGTTCACCCTTCCTCCAACCCCCTCACCTCTGGCAACCATCAGTCTGTTCTCTGTATTTATGATTTTGTTTTTTGTTCTTTGTTTATTTGTTCTGTACTGCATATTCTTTCCAGTTTTTAAATAGCTCTTAGAAGGCACTGTACCATTTACTGTCTTCCATTTATGTCATTTATTCTTCATGACCACCCCGAGAGGCAGGTCTGTTTTAGAGCTGAGGAACCTGAAGGTAACTGGTTCACGATCACACAATTAATATTAGTTGTCCTAGAAGTCCTGTGACTTCGAACATCCATCTTAATTCAACATTCACAAACTTTACCAACATCAGACTATATACACAGTGCAAGGAGGGCTGATTATATTGTTTTCAATCCAGGAATTATATGTAAATTAAGTGTTCTTGTTTCTTAACTAGACTATTAGACCCTGAATGAGGTCTCATACCTGCCTCTCCAGCTTCATCTCTCAGGATACCCCCGGCTCCCATGCTGCCTCTGCTCCGGCCACCCTGCCCTTTCAGCATGTTGAATATGCTGAGTGCCCTCCCCCCCTTGGGGCTTCATGCCTACGAGGCCTCCTCCTCATTCCCCTGCTCCACACCTCTTTTATTTTTTATTTTATTAAAAAATGTTTAATGTTTATTTGTGTTGAGAGAGAAAGAGAGGGGGCACAGAGAGAGAGGGGAGAGAGAATCCCAAGCAGGCTTCTCGCTGTCAGCACAGACCCTGATGCAGGGCTTGTACCCACAAACTGTGGGATCATGACCTGAGCTGTAACCAAGAGTTAGCTGCTTAATCAGCTGAGCCACCCAGGTGCCCCTACTCCACACCTCTTTCATGAAGCTTAGCTCTAATAACACCTCCTCATGGGAACGCTTTGACTCTCCATTTTAAAGCAGCTTCACCTTTTATAATCTTCATGAAGGATGACTGTAATCCACTAAAAGAATGGTAAATAGGACTGACTCAGCAAAAACAGCTCATTTACCCCAGACCCTTTCCCCAAATTTCTCATCAGAAACACTCTAAGAGGCACTGCACTAGACTGAATGGACCTGGACAAAAATTGCCAGCTGTTATAATTGCAGTCAGTTAGTAAAATGGTTTGCATTGGATTGCCAGCAGTCAAGGACCTGAGTTTTCTTAGAGCAGAGGGAGTAAAGCCATGGAAACTTTTTGGAGAAAAGCTAGCCCACATCATTCTTCAGAAGATTGTGCCCTATTTGTAAAGCAAGTTTATCTAGCAAAAGGCTATGAAGTATGTGTTTTTCCTTGAATAACCGCCTGTGGTATGGATGAGGTTAGAACATTCTGTTCTCATTCTTCCCAGTTTAGCTTCAGGGTGAAAGGGTTGCTAGTACTAAATTCTAAGTACTGTCATCTCTAGGAGTGAAGATTAGACACAGAGGAATATTCTAAAGCAAGCTCATGATTTGCTTTGAAAAAGTCCATCTAAGAGAATTCATAGTGAATTAATTTAGTGGAATTGTTGTACAGAGCCAGAGGTCTGATTCTGAGTCTTGTTGGAAATATTCTGGATGATTAAGATCCCAAGTCTGGTTTCAGAAGGGTTAATTTTTACCAAGCAGTGTTTGATGCGAATATACTTCAGACAACTCACAACTTATTACTTTATCTGAAGGCCATTTTAAAGGGACAGTTAAATATCTTATTGACTGAATGAATAGGAGGGCAGATGTTATATTCTAAGAAAAGCTACCATTTATGGGCTCTGAATTAAATGGGGGGGGGGGGAAGAAGCCCTCTGTGTCAGTGTCTCTTTCAGCAAACTGTGTATATGAGTTAAAGGCCATATGCCAGTAAACGACATTAATGCTTTTTAGGTGGGTCCTTTTCTGTAAACCTTTGTTAGATGGAGAGAAGTCAACATTTGGAAATCAATTTGGACATATTGTACAAGATTATTTGGAGTCGAGAGATTGAGCTAGAAATTAATTAAAATATCAGTGCATTTCCCTCCCAAAAACATTGAAAAAAATACATATCATCCAGCACAAATATAAATACAACGTATCATCCAGCATACATATGACATATTTTGTCAAATGACAGAACATTTTCTTACAATGGAATTTCAGTGTGGCAGTCAGACCAGTGTAAAGAGTTTAGTGAGGTAACTCATATGAATTTGATATTTGCCCTTAGTTCAGAGCAATGTGATTTCAGGCATAAGGACGGCTCTGTGCTACTGGAATTGAAAATACAGTCCAAATGAGTTAACTGACCTTGATTCAAGATGCTCTGTGGAAAACAAAGTCACTGTATATGGTTTTAACGAAAGAGATTCCTACATAATTTTGCTGGAAGGCTACTGTGAACATGAACAGATGAACACTGAGTTGGAAAGCATGGCTCAAGTGAAAGTTTTTGGAGGGCAAATTAATGAAAAGTTTGTTAAACTTTTATTATATGTCCAGCACTTTGGTGGATAATATGAGAACATGGTGGAAAATATGGACACCTTTCTATTCTCTTAGAGCAAGTTACAATGAGTGAGAGATGAGAGTAGAAAAAGGAGTTCACTTGAAAACCTAATAACAAACATGAAGATGGCATAAAGCATAATTCTGTTGGGTTAGGAGGAGGAAATTAGGTCTGATTGTCCTATTTTGAGCAATGCTTGGCTTTTATTGTTTTGCTGATTCTTTGATCATAATAAGGGTTTAGTATTTATCATTGGAATTTTTACAGGTACATATTAAAGTGGGACCAAAAATTTCTCTACAAAACCAAGCCAAAACAAACAAAAAGCCAACTGCTGAAATAGCAATGGACAGCATACTGATTAATGAAAAACACTGAAACTTAACAACTTAAAAATCCAGATTTTCATACAATCATCAAATCAAGTTCAACAGAAAAATGGGAGACCAAACGGAGCTCAGAGTGTAGATTTTGTGGCATAATTCTGAAGACATCAAAATAGGGGCTCCTGGGTAGCTCAGTCGGTTAAGCTGAGGACATCAAAATAGCTATCAAAGAGTCACAGTTTATTTAGGAACTATTAACGGCCAATCAGTTGGTTTGTAAAAATCAATCTGCACCAACCACCTGTCAACCAAACTCCAGCACCCTTAGAAAATCCTCAAAAAGCAGAGGCTGAGCAAGAAAAAGAAACTGTGCAGATGGAAGCTCTGTTATCACTGCTGAGAAGTCAATACAACCTTGGTTGTGCACTTCCAATTGTGGAAGAGGAAAGTGTCTATATGCTTATACCTGCTGTTGTCTGTATGCCATTTGTACCCTTGGAGTGCTTAAAGACAACTGCTGGTGCACAAATCCTTTGCAAGGGCTAATTATGAGCAAACCTATAGCACACACACTATGTCTATGGTATTTGTAAAGGCACTTTCAGGAAAGAGCATCATTCATTTGTAAGGCGTTCTCAATGGTTATTTGTTTTCTGGCACTGCAGAAATTCCTCTAAATAGGTCATCATAATACTGATAATCATCTCCACGGTAACCAGCTTTCAAGGCAACTGGCTGAGGATTACAACTCTGGTTGGGGGAAATCACATTAAAGGCATGGTAGTAACACAAGAGGATGCAATCTAATGCCATTAAAATTCCCTTCTAAGTACAATATTTATCAAATATCCTTGTCACAACCTAAATTAAGTATTGTTTGGAAGACTTTTGTAGGTAATGCTTCGTCTTTCACTGTATATAATAAAAGAACCAAGGTTTTGGTTATTTCTTTTACTCCTTAGGTTAGGCAGATAGATGTAGGAGCTTGGTATTTCTGATGCTAAGCCAGAAGCTCATAACTTGGTAGAAATCTGAGGCTAGGTGTTGATTCTCACATTTGTCTCTACCTACTGCTATCTGAAGAGGTGTTTGACATAGTCAAGAGAGAGCAGATTCTCATGGGACTGCAGAAGCAATCATGAGCATAAAGTATCATGAAATTAAAGAACTCTTCTGAAAAATTTCTTTCTTTAGATATGAGGGAATCCACTTTTCAGTGTCCAGGGATAAGACAAAATGACTTCTTAGAAGTAGTCCTTGGAATGTTTTTCAGTGAAGAGAACCTGGCACACAACCCAACCAAACCACTGCAGCTTTCTGATTTTTTATGTGTGTGTTAAGGTACTCGACTAATTTCCAAGGCCCTTATTTGCAGACCATAGGTAGGATGTTTAATTAGAGTTAAAAGGATTAGCTAAAGGTGATAGAGTGAAAGCAGATTCATAGAATCGTCTCTCTGTCTTACAACTAAAGAAGTGAATGCCAGTAAGAAACACTAGCTTCCTCACTCCAAACCAAATAAGGCAGGGAGTGTGACTTAATATTATGGACACCCAAACAAAACGTGAGCATATACACATGCATACAAAATGCTGGCCAAGGAAAGAAAAGAGTCTGGAGTGACAGAGTACATACATCTCCTGACCCTGACTTCCCTCCCTGACCCTCTGAAACTTCACTGCTAAATTGATGAATTTTAAGACTTCAGGGGTGCCTGGGTGGCTCGGTCAATCAATAAGCCAACTTCGGCTCAGGTCATGATCTTGCAGTTCGGGAGTTCGAGCCCCACGTTGGGCTCTATGCTGACAGCTCAGAGCCTGGAGCCTGCTTCAGATTCTGTGTCTCCTTCTCTCTCTGCCCTTCCCCTACTCACACTCTGCCTCTCTATCTTTCAAATATAAATAATAAAAACATATTAAAAATTTCTTTAAAAAGACTTCATTATTGACCTCAAATCTAGACTGAATTAGACTGACTACTTTTATTTGCCCATTCCCCTGCCTTTTGACTAAGGAGTGGTTGAAATGGCTATCAGGTAGAAGGTACTTCTTTTGAATGCTACACTGTACCAGTAAAGATACCACAATGAATATAAACTCACAAGAAAGGGTATATCTATATATTTTCTGGTCTCATTTGTTTACACAGCTATATTTCCAGTGTCCTGATTAGAATAGTATCTAGTCAAGAATTAGCACTCAATAAAAATTTGTTGAATGATTGGACGCCCCCCCCCCAAAAAAAAACCTTTCAGAGTAGATAGGAGTCCCAATTAAAGTGAGGGGTTAAAATTTAGTTCAAAACACCTATCACATCCCAAAAGAGAGAGCAGTACCTGGGAATTCTATGTCAGACACATGTCATATAGCTTCCACAGAGCTTTCCTCTTCCCTTTTCTACCCCCTCCATCAACCTACAGTAAAGTAGATTGTATTCTGTACCATGTTCTCAAACCATAGCTCAGGGAAAACAAATTAGAGTCAATGTAAATGGAGTCAAGGAGAATTCATCTACACTAGATCTAAACAAAGAGAAGGTCTGGATAGAGCTATTCAGATATGAACAAGATGGGGCGAGGGGGCAGTGGCAAATATCCAAATATGCTAAGGCAATGCTCCCTAATAAAAACAAATAAAACCAGTCAACCCTTAAAAGAAAGGAGCATAGCATGCAAAAGAATGATAAAACTCTCACTCTTAACAAAAACATAACCCAAAGAACAAAACAAAATTCCTCAGAAGTGCTTCGTGCTATGAATCAAGATAATGAGAACATGAACTCAGAAAAATATGAGCTCAAAGACGATAGAACAACAAAAAGCTTCCAGAATTAAGGAAGTTGAAGACAAAACAATATTATAGAACAAATAAGTACGGTAACATAGCAAGAAGCAAAATAAAGATGGCTGCAAATAAAATTACTGAGCTAGAAGAAAGGCTTGTAAACAGAAGGGCAGCAGAGGAATTAGAAGATAATAGATTCGAGTTCCAAAGCACATGACATCAGCAAAATCGATGTCCCTAAAGAAGAGAATCCAATACACAAAACAGGAAAAGTATTCACAAGTATCATATAAAGAAATTTCACTAAAGACAAAGAATAACCACATTTATAGATCGAAAGAGTATACTATGTTCTAGGAAATATTAATAACAAAGTGCTCAACACTACACACATATTCCTGATGGAATAATTGAAATTCAAGAACACAGACATTCTTCAGTCATTGAAACAGAAGAAAAAGTCACAGACAAGGGAGTAAAAATTAGCTTGGTCTCAACTATGTCCACAATATTGGTCAGCACAGGAGCAATGTGTGTACCAGCCCGCATGGCAAGACAGACGTTCTATCATCAAAGAGCTACAGTCAAGGATGCCATATAAATGGGTCTTGTGAATTTCTGTGCTCAACGATTAGGGTGTAGCCAACCTTAGAATACCCGTCTTAGCACTTTTCAAAGTGTGTCTTTTTAACTCTGATCCTATCAGGTGTTCCATGAAAAGGGAAACTATGGTCAATTCACTTAGAAACACAGAGTCACTAAAAGTCTCGCCTTAGGCATTTATAATACACATACACCATACACAAAATGGCTCTAAGACATTTTGTATTAGAGATACCTGATTTTCTTTAAAAAACATGCTTTAACCCAGCATTTCCACTGAAATGTATGTTACTCCCCAGAACATCTATTAAAGTCTTGCTGATGGGCTGCCTGGCTGGCTCAGTCAGCAGAACATGAGACTTTTGATCTCGGGGTCATGAGTTCAAGCCCCACATCCGGCGTAGAACTTACTTAAAAAAATAAAAATAATAAAAGTTAAAAAGTGTTGCTAAGAGTATTCAACAGATTCCATTTGGAGAAAATTTGATCTATGATATTGGTAAGGGAAAATATTTAATGACTCAAAAAAGTAATCAAAATCAAATTATATTTATTTGCCTACTTTCTGCCTCAAGGACAGCAATAAAATTTTATCATTCATTCATTTAAAAGTACTGAAATCTTAAAACCTAGTTTCGGGAAGGAAAAAGTACTTCTAGCAAAGTGCTTATAGGGCCACTTTGAAAATACTAACAATAAATTCTCTCCTAAAGCAGCCATTTTAAATCCTTGAGCACAACTCAAGGATTCACATCTGCTTTGTTGAAAGGAATGTATCTCTGAAGGCTGCATTCCCACCATGGAACTCCAGATGGGGCAGGACTTCAACTCAGGGCAAAAAAAAAAAAAAAAGGAAATTTGAGGAGGTGTTGAGAAACTGAACACTGTTTTTCTTCCTTAGGGAGCCAGGAACAATGTAACTAAGAAGGCAAAGGAGTAAATATCTTCTATTCTAGAAGAACAACAAAGCCTCCACTGCTTTGCAATACCTTTCCCTACTTCTCAGTATTTCTCCAATTTACATAAGCACCTTCTGACCATGTGCAGTACCTCCTAATTAGGCTACACGCCACGGCTTCAGGATGGTGGAAAACTTTGCTGTCTACTCACATCCTCTCTTAGGCTACTTTGAACTGGAAAAAGTATTTTAATTCAAGACTGACTGACTTGTCTTTCTTCCCCTCCCATCCTGTCAGAGGACAGAAATGTGCCAGCAATGTGGAATCAAACATGGGAGGGAGCTTTCAACTTTGAAGTAGTGTTATATTTGTCCTTGTACGATACTTCCAGGGAGCTGACTGAGGTAGGAGTGGGTTGAGGAGTAGGTCAAGGGAATTCAAGGAGTAAAGAAAGAAGGGACCCATAAATTGGAATGCATCCTAAGAAGTAATACCGGGATATGCTGCCCTCTGCAGGACTTTTAGGGGAAAACACACCAATTAAAACTGGGTCAACATTTAAAAGTTAACATCAATGTTGACAAGAATGTCAGCAATAGGAACGCTCATATTCTCCCGGGGTATTTATTAGGGAATGTCCAGAAAAGCTGAAGATGTGCATTCCCTACATCCCAGCACCCCCATGGCTATGTAAATATCCTGGGGGATACTCTCACATTTGCATAAGGAGTTATGTATAGGAATGCTTCTTGTTGCATTGTTTATGATAGCAGGAAACCACCTAAATATCTATCAACAAAAAGCTGTAAACGTCAGTTGGGGTATACTCCTACCATGCAATGCCATACAGCAATTAAAAAGTAACAAGTTTACATTAATCAACATGGATACATCTCAAGAATGTAATATGTAGAGATGAGTTGCATAAGGGTACATAATATTTACATAAAATTTGTGAACACATAAAATACATAGAGATAATACTATTTACACAACTTAAAATGAAACCAAAACTCTGTGTACATACTAAAAACAAACATAGGAATGATGAACATAAAACAAGAAAATAGGCTTGGGAATCATATGACATGATAGGGAAGGGCACACAAGGTATTATGATTATATGTTATGCTTGAATTCTTTTGTGTATTCTGTATATTATACTTATTATCCATTCTGAATATTCATTATAGTACACTTAAAAGGCTTGAGATATTCCATTAAAAAAACCTGAGGAGCTCTGATTCAAATTCAACTAAAATTTATAAAGTTCCTGCCATGTGCCTAGTGCCATGCCCTTCCCATCTGGCAGTATGAAAACTAATACTGGAGGAGTCTGTGCTCCTAAATGCAGCTGAATCCCATTATCCTGAAACTTCTGCATTGCACCTTCAGATCCAGCCAGTGTGACCCTACTTGTCTTCCCGCCTGCCTGATACTGTGAGCTCAGCAGTCTGACTGATGTACTTGTAGGAGAGGGTATAGGAGAAAGAAGAAGGAAGGCAAGGTACATTATTAAGACTTATTATTAAGAAAAGGTATCAAGATCATTTGGAATTTTCCAAATGAATTCAGCTTCTTTCTATGGGTCACATTCTCTCTCAATGTACCAATTTCTTTATCTTTTTTTTAAAAAAATGTTTATTTAGTTTTGAGAGAAAGTGTGTGGAGGGGAGGTGCAGAGAAGGGGACCGAGGATCCGAAGTGGGCCCCATGCTGACAGCAGAGAGCCCGACGTGGGGTTTGAACCCACAAACCATGAGATCCTGACTTGAGCTGACATGAGATGCTCAACTGACTGAGCCACCCAAGCGCCCATCAATGTACCAGTTTCTTAATAGAAACTGTGTGATGAGAGATTTGAGTGCAAATAAAGAAATTCTATTATAGAATCATTTATGCATGCTGCATGAGGAAAAAGGCAAAACACCTCGGGCTAGTTTTATGTGACCTATCATGGATATAAGAGTTGGAGGCCACTTGTTGGGGACTTAAGCTGAGGCTAGACATTTACTTTTGAGACATGCAGAGGGGACTTCTAGCTTCCAATGAGGTGATACCCTATCAGTAGTTGTCAACTCTGGTGTCACATTACAAACACTGGAGAGTTTTAAAAATGATTGCCTTGCCCCCAGAGATTCTGAATTAGTTGATGTGGGGGTGGGGCTGCCCAGGTGCTCATACTGTATAAATATCACTTTCCAGGTAATTCTAATGTACATGCAGCATTGAGAACCACTGTGCTGCAATTGTTGTCTTTGTGCCCCTGATAGTACTGTGGATCAACTTTCAGGGCCATTGGTTTACAACAGTTGGGATGGTTACGGCTGGCCCATCCTGTCCTGTTTGTGACACGATGGAAGAAACCTTGGGCAGTTGTTGTTTGTTTCTACCAATTCTCTCTACTCAGACCTGTACATGTCTCAGATGCTCCACTTCTTGCCCTGACGCTCTGGGGACTGTTCATCATGCCTTCGCTTTCCTTCATTCTTTTGTGCAAGGGCAAGTGTTTGGAAATAAGTAGGGCTGTTCTATGCAGCAGAGGTAGGGGAGTGGGAGAGTAAAGGTGGGGGTGGAGATCTCACTCACAAGGCCACAGAGATCATCAATTTCTTGTATCGTCCAACAGGTCTGGGCTCTTCAGAATCTCAGTAAGCCTCTAGACTTGCATGCTGGTTAAAAGAATAGAAATCAAGTAGGCCTAGGCCTTCCCTCTCCACCTCACTGGAGACCATGGAAGTAACATAAAAAAAAGTACATGAATTTGAGAGCTAAATATTTAACCTTCTAATCCAGCAAAGACATCTTTAACAATACTTTGTCAGATGGCCTCCTTTAAAAATCTTTGGTAATTCCTATTCAAAAATACTTTTATAAAATGCCTATACATTTGGCTCCAATGTTAACATTGGGAATACAAGGAAGTGATGATCACCATTCCAGCCCTTAGATGATCCACAGGAGGTTAGAGGGGCAGACATGTGACCAAAACATTATAGTAGAGTGTGAGACATAGAAGACAATCTGTATTTTTTTTTTTCTAGGAGAGAGAGAGAGACAGCATGAGCAGGGGAGGGTCAGAGAGAGAGGGAGACACAGACTCTGAAATAGGCTCCAGGCTCTGAGCTGGCAGTCAGCACAGAGCCCGACGCGGGGCTCGAACCCACGAACCGCGAGATCATGACCTAAGCGAAAGTTGGACGCTTAACCGACTAAGCCACCCAGGCGCCCCGTGAGACATAGAAGACAATCTGGAGGGGCACCTGAGTGGCTCAGTTGGTTAAGCTCTTGATTGCAGCTCAGGTAATGGTCTCATGATTATGGGATCGAGCCCCACATTGTATTCTACCCTGATAGCACGGAGCCTGTTTGGAATTCTCTCTTTCCTTCTCTTTCTTCCCCTCTCCTGCTTGTGTTCTCTCCCTCTCTCTCTCTCTCTCTCTCTCTCTCAAAATAAATAAATAAACTTTAAAAGAAGAAGAAAATCTGTGCATCCTATATACAAGTTATAAAATTAGGTAAGAGTGGAGGGCCTGGGTGGCTCAGTCAGTTGCACTTCTGACTTTGGCTCAAATCATGATCTCACGGTTTGTGGCTCTGAGGCCTGCGTCCGGCTCTCTGCTGTCAGCACAGAACTTTCCTTGGATCTTCTGTCCCCTTCTCTCTCTGCTCCTGTCCCACTCATGCTCTATCTCTCTCAAAAATAATTTTAAAAATTTTCGGAAAGAGGAAGTTTTGTTTAGATCAGCTTTGTAGGGAAGGACTTTTTCAAAGAAGGAGGGCTGACAGAGTAACATTTTTGAGGCTTGTCAACGTGCATTTTTAGTGGCCTCAGTCTTACCTGGGAACTGATTAGAAGTGCTGAACATCAGGACCCTCCTAGCCCTATGGAAGTAGAATCTCCATCTTGACAAGACCCTCGGGAGAGTCATATGGACATGAAGGCTTGAGAAGCATCATTTTAGAGGAAGAATTAGGATTTCTTCAGGTCGGATGCTGAGGGATGACTCTCACAAGAGCGCCCATGGGTAGTTCATAGGGTAAATGAAGAATGGGTGAGCAATGGCATTTGGAGAGGCAGGCCTGGGCCTTGTCGTGAAGGGGCTTGTAGAGCATTCTAGGGAATTTGGATTTCATCATGAAGGCAGCAAGAAGCTAATTAAAGCCAATTAAAGGTTTACACAGGAGATTTTTGCTTTAGGAGGATGCCATCAGCAGTAGTGTGTAGGATGGAAGGAAGAAGGTCCAGGCAGGAGCCTAGGAGACCCAGCTTCAGGAGGCTGTCACCTTCACCGGAGAAGTGGAAGGACATAAACCCAGCCGGGCCGTGGGAAAAGAGGCAAAGGTGGAGACAGGGGATTATTCAGGAGATCTCAGCAACAGGACTTATTATGACATGACAATTCTCATTTCCTTGAAAATCCTCTTAGAAATACTTTGTACGTCATTGGAAGAAAACAACAACACATATGCAAATAAAAACCCCAAATGCTCAAGTATGTAATCCTAGATAAAGGAAAATTTAAGAACACATGATTAGGGGGAAAACACAGGTAGCCATGGCAAATTGTAGAAGAAGAAAAGGCTAAATGGAAATGTTTGTCATTCTGTTGTTCTGGTGCTGTCTCAAATTATACTAAACAGAGACTTTGGATGATCTATGCTTTACAGTTTAGATTAAGTTAAAACATATTATGGTTGTATAATAGCATAAGGAAACTTGAAGAACGGAAAGAATACACACACACATATGTATGTACGTGCTAGGATTTTTGTTATATTTTTGTCATTCATGACTATAGGGGGTTTGTTAATGATAAACAGAGGAACTATTCTTTTCTTATCTCACAGGTGTCATTCTTTCCTAGAGTATATTGTACCTTTTATGCCCCATCTCTTCATTAATAGTACATGTACAATAGAATTTATTAGTCCCAAACTTTAAAAATGTTTTAATGTTTATTTTAGAGAGAGAAAGAGAGAGAGAGAGAGAAAAAGAGAGAGAGAGAGGCAGAGAAGGAGACACAGAATCAGAAGCAGGCTCGAGGCTCGGATCCACCCAGGGGCCCCTATTAGTCCTAAACTTTAAAAGCAGAAATAAATTTCCAGTAGTTTGCTCTTTGAAATATTACCATGGCTGATTATTTTTTACTCATTCTTTAAGCAAAAAAAGTATATTCAGTCTTTTTCATTCCACTTTTAGATTTTAATCAATAACATAAATTATGTATGAGAAGGCTTAGTATATTAACTGCATTTTAAAAAGATATTTGACAACTCTGAAATTGAATTACCAATGCTGTCATTTTTTAGGTCATATTTTTTTATATTTTTGAAAATATAATGATCATCTGTTATTTTACCACAGATGAATATTAGTATGAATATTAACCCAAACTCTCTTTAGAAGAAGATACACACACACACACACACACACACACACACACATACACACACATCACAATGGTAATGAAGGGGCACTCAGGTCATGATCTCATGGTTCGTGGATTTGAGCCCCGTGTTGGGCTCTGTGCTAACAGCTCGGGGCCTGGAGCCTGCTTCAGATTCTGTGTCTCCCTCACTCTCTGCCCCTCACCCACTCATGCTCTCTCTCTTTCTCAAAAATAAACATTAAAAAACATTTTAAAGACGGTAATGACGATGAAGTTACATATTTATGAGAAACATTTGAACATGAAGTGAAAAGAGCATAGGAGCTGAACTTTCTGTTATGGCAGTTCAGCCTTACTTTCATTCACTCACTGGGGGGAGGGGGTGGGGGTGGGGGGACGGTTCAGGCAAGTATCTACCGTATCTTCTCTTTCATGAGACCAAAATGGTCAGGTGACTGCCACACAGTTCCTTATTCAGTTTCCTGAACTTGTCTCTGCCTTGTTTCTTTCTGTCTGCGTTCCTGACAGCAGCAGCTCACATTTGGCCTTCATGTCTCCCCCTCTCTTGTTAGTTTGCATTCCTTATAGAGTTTCCCTGCGATGGAAACCCTCTAATCGCTATTTACACTCCAGAAGGCTAAACCAAAAACGTGACTTGACTTCACGTGGATGGGCCATGCCACTCCCCAGCTTAGCTGCACTACTAATGCAAACTGTTTGGGGACATCAAAAGCTCAGAGAGCGCTGAACTTGCAAGCATGGCTGGAATCCTAGTTACAAATAGGTAATTTGATCTGGAGACTTAAGCTTGCAGAACTAGTTCCGTGGCAACATAGCTCCTCAGTTTCTGCAAGGAAATCCGAGATTATACAAGTTGTCTCTCCCATTGACTGTAAATTACAACAACTTCTTAGGAGAACAAACAGTTCGGCAACATTTTATCACTCCTTCCACTCAGGGATTCTATGTGGAGGCATTTTTGCTATAGATTCCCCTGCCGAAGTATTCAAAGAGGTTCAAAACAGTGTTGTATATGAAGGCAAAAACCCTACATCTATATGTCTACTACTGGGGAAGGATCAAAAAATTATGGTTCAGCCTCACAATGGAATGGTAGGCAACTATTAGTGTGCTCTTATGCTAAGACTCCTAAAGCAAAGGGATTGTTTGTTGGGGCGTTAGTGTTCCCTACTTTCCAGCACCCTCCTTTCTTTGATACAGACAAGTGATATTCTAATATTGTGTATTGCAGTAGAGCTTCAAGAACCTTTTCCTAATAGATTGCCTCTGTCAAGTGCCTCCTATATCAACATTATAGAGCTATCATTATGGTATAGTTACAGAAGGAAGTAAAATAGTATGGTATTTATCCATTGTATAGAATCGATACACATATATGCATGAAATATTTCTGGAAGGGTGTACTTGAAACAGTGGTTATCTCTGCACAGAAGGGTTGGGGATGGGAGTGGGGAAAGAGACCGTATGTATGCTTCTGGTCTTTGTTGTGAACAGATACTGCTCTATAATTTAAAAACTGAATTTCAAACAATTCTACATAAGTAAGTAAATGAAATTGAGATTAAAGGCCATTGAAAAGAGGAAGTTGTTTGAGTCTTTGGGTGCAGGGACCCTAACAAGGCCTGCAAAAAAAAAAAAAAAAAGAAAAGAAAGAAAAGAAACCAACCAGAGGCCCTCATGTTTTCTATGATGGCCCATGAGACCAGAGACTTGTCTGTTTTGCCTCATTTCTCCCCACAGAAAAAAATGGTTCTCTGGAGTCCTACTGCTACTTGATCCTTTGGGTTATGGTTCAAGCCTGTCTGATGTAGCAAATGTCACCTCCTCTGAGAAGCCTTCCATGATTCTTGTGGATTTCCCAGGTCTCTGCCTTCTTTCCATTCCTGTTACAAGAAATTCTTTGCTTTAGAATTGGTGCCTATCTGCCCTTTATTCATATGGATTGCATGCCTTTTATTTCCAGGCTGTGGATGGCAGGAAGAGGTCTTCTGTTCAATTACAGTTGCTCCATCATAATGTTCCCTTTGTTATCATAATGGGATATGTGTTCCCGTTGTTACCCCGCAATTCTGCCGATAAGGAATCAGGGTTGTACATCTCTACCAAGATTGCAAGTATAGGGCTTCTTTGTGTAATAAAGGGGAGAGGGTCACACAGAGTGCGCCAAATTGCATATAATGGGACCTTTCTGGAGAGTAGCTGGGTAGCTGCGATTCTTCGGGAGATTCCTATCTCAGGACCAAGTTCCAACTTCTTAGCATGAAGTATGAGGTTTTATATGCGACCTCACCCTACAAACACACACACGTGCATGCACACACACACACACACTCACACAGAATCCTCATCTGTGGCCCCTTTACACCACCGTCCTCTAGCCTCACCAAGTTACTTGTCCTGCTGGAATGCACAATGCAATTTTATCCCACAACAGTACTTTCTACCAACTGTGGCGCGGTGGTGTGCCAAGTGCAATTAACCCACATTCACTTCTCCTTCCTTTGCAGTTTGATTTAATGATGCTTGACTCTAAATAGCTTCTGCCATAGAGGAGAAAAAGACAGTCTGGCGAGACAGTGGAGGAGGGGCAAACCCCAGTGGGGTCTTCCAGTCCTGTGGGTTTGCAGGGTTCCATGTTATTGCCCACTGAATTTTCCCTGGGGTGTGCTCTGTGTGTATAAGGCCAGCCCAAATTGTAAACAAAAACGCATCTTTTCTTTCCTTACATATATGGAAAAGAATTGTTAGGCTTATAGAGAAAACTAGATATTGTAGTTCAATGTTTAATTTTTGATTTTGCTGGTAGAAAATGAAGTTTGTTTTTATTCCTCCTATTTTGAGTTGTACCTTAGTATTTAGGCATGAATTTATCTGAACTTCTGTTCTTATGGGCTTATTGGGATTTATCCTATGGTGTTCAAACTTCTCTTATATTAACTCTTAATTTACAGATTGGTCTTTGTGTACAAGGAAAGGATTAAAAAGCTGCAGAGGCAAACTACTCCAGAGTAATTTATACAACACACAAGCAAGAAAAAAATATCAATCCTGTTCACAGATAGTTGAAGCCTTCTACTCAGCGAACATCAGGAAAGGATACAAACAACTGTTTGACTGGCATGTTGTGATCTAGCACTTATTGTACATCACCCTGGCTTCAGATACACTGAAATGTGACACATCATCAGATATTTAAAGGCGCAAAGTTGTTTTCAGCTCACTTACAAATTTAGACTGGAGATACCTATTTGAGATGAAAGCAGTTGAGGAGACAGAACTTGTGGTTCACTGACTACCTGAATTAAAATTGAGCCCCTCTGCTGTGATAAAAGCTTGACACTCACCTCAAAGGAATAACTGGGAGAGGGGAAAACCGATAAGTTACACATGACGCATTGTCCTTCAGACTCAACACAACTCAAACCAAGATTGTGGTGGCTCCTTTCTTAAGCAATGAAGGAACAAATTGGGGTAACCTACTTGAAGTGGTCAGGTGGCATCTTCATGGAGTGCCACGTGAAATGGAAGGATAACCTGTTCTTTTATGCTGCTATTCATGAATTAGCATACATGACTTCTCTATCAACTAGGGGCTTGTTCCTTGGAGTCAGAAGTTAGTATTTACAAATTTGAGCCCATTGAACCTCTTTCTCTCTTGCCTTATATTTTCACAATAAGAAAGAAGTCTAAATCTAAGGCAGGGGTAAATATTCAACTTCAATAGTAATCAAAGAAATACAAATAAAAATAGGACTCCATGTTTTGGTCTATCAAATTTGGGACTTAATATAATGCTTATTATCGGTCAAAGTATTGTCATGTACTTAGATGGGAAGTAACAAGGTAAAATGTTAACTACTCTTCTGGAGGGGAATTTGGCATACCAAAGCTTTAAGACCTGTATATTCCTTGATCAGAAAATTTACCTTCTATGGAAGGTAATTGAGGATAAGAGCAAAAATTTAGCAACAAAGATGTTATTTGTGTTGTGTTTATAGTACAGTAAAACTTGAAATGACCCAAATGTTCATCAGTTGGACATTGGTTTAATCAATTACGTTATCATCATACAATGCAGTCATCTGTAGCCTTTTAAAACAACATCGAGGGGCACCTGGGTGGCTCAGTCAGTTATGTGTCTGACTTCAGCTCAGGTCATGATCTCGCATTCATGAGTTCGAACCCTGTGTCAGGCTCTGTGCTGACAGCTCAGAGCCTGGAGCCTGCTTCAGATTCTGTGTCTCCCTCTCTCTCTGCCCTTCCCCTGCTTATGCTCTCTCTCGCTCTCACTCTCTCTCTCTCTCTCAAAAATAAATTAAAAAAAATATATAAAACAACATTGAAAAGTTTATTGTTGCAGGAAGATGTTCACAATATTACAAAAGCAGATTAAAAATTAGTATCCTCTGTATATTCCAACCTTATTATGGAAAGTGTATAGGTACACATATGTGCATAATGATGGGCATTATGATTTGATGAAACTATGTACCAAAAAACTAACCTAAGTTATTTCTGCATAGTGACTTTTAGGGTTGTTTAAATTTTTTTTCTACTTGTATTTCTACAAATTATAGAAAATTACATCAGTGAAATAAAAATGCTTCTTCGAATTTAAATAAATAAAAATGCATATGCATGGGGAAGCTAAGTCCTTATATAACCCTGACAATGACAGCAAGTCAAGGAACCTGTGAACCTGACTGAGATGGAGACAGTGTGTTGCCTACTCCAATTTCCACTTCTTTGGTTTTAGTACCACAATATTTTTAATGTTTATTTATTTTGAGAGGGAGAGAGAGCATGTACATGAGCGGGTGAAGAACAGAGAGAGATGGGAAGAGAGAATCCCTGTCAGCACAGAGCCCTACTTGGGGCTTAAATCCACATACTGTGAGATCAGGGCCTGAGCCAAAATCCAGAGTTGGACACTTAACCAACCAAGCCACCAAGGTGCTCCGTCACCTCAGGTGGACACATTGCAACCCAGAATAAAAGACTACATTTCCCAGCAAGTATTTAGTAAGTAAGGCAGTCAAGACTAGATTTTGACTATTGAGATATAAGTGGAAATTCTGTGTAGGACTTAAAGAACTTTTACTAAAGAACGTAGGTTTACCCTTATTTTCCCTTTTTGCCTTCTCAGCAAACACATTGTGTTTGTGGTTATTGATAAGTGATCAGAACCTTTTTTTTTTTTTTTTTTTTACAGAAGGGCTTCTTAGAATTAGTTATCCAGAAAAAGAAAATGTTTGAACATTATAAAAAGCATATTTTCAAAATATCTACAATGGCATATTGAATTTCTTGGATTTCAAGATGAGTCTCTCTTTATTGATTTTTTTTTTTTAGATGTAGCAGATGAGCCTATATAGACACAACCTCAAATGTTGATATAGCCAATTTAGAGGCAATAGCTTCCAAATGTAATTCTTAATTATATAAAAGTTAAACATTAAATGGATGTTAATGATGATGGAAATAATGACATTTTAACATCAGTGCAAATGTGGCTTATTAAAGTACAGAGACCTTTAGTAAATAAATACATTTAGGGAAAATGAGCCCATTATTAAAGAGGGATTCATCATCTGGAATGTACTGTTTGAAGATTTTTTAGCAAATGAATATTTCTGTGAATTATGACTTTGAGAGAAAAACTGTATTAAATTCTTAGACCAATACATGGATTCTTTAGCATGAATTCATATTGCTACGAAACTTAAGAGGAATGGTATAATCTGTATCCTGAATAGACAACTTTATTATTTTCTTGTGGGAATGTGACACTTTTCTCAGATTTCATCATTCTGTGGCTAATTAACAGGGTAGTATGATCGGGTGCTTCAAGGATTTAAACTTTGTTGATGATGAAAAGCTTATTTTAGTGTCGCTTCTGTAAAAACACTCAGACATTTCAAAATGGCTTTTGAAATGGTCATGAAAATGCAAGCAGTTAAGGAACACAACATTAATTCCTCCAATCTCCTAACTGTAAGACATTAGAAATGAAAGTGGCCAGAGTAAAAATAAAAGGGAAATTTTTTCAGAGAAACATCCCCCTTTTTCCTTATTTTATTTTTCTCATTATCAATGCAAATGTTCATGTTTTCCTCTCTGTAGGCTTCTTTCCTCACTGCATTCCACAAGCCCAGAGAAACTCGCTGGAACTCATACAAAACCCTCTCCTGCTACCATATTAGGAATCAAAATGTGTAGCAAAAACCCACTGCCAAGTAGAGATAATCAACAGGGAATGTCTGTGCCTTCAAGCCAAATGAGTGCAGAAAAATGATCAAGGCAGCAAAATAAATAATAAAACTGAGGACTGGCTTTAGAGTATGGTCTTGTTATATCCCACTTGCTAGTAAAGCTGTGCTGGAAATTTCTATACCTCTTGGCCATTCAGGTACCAGGGCCCAGTTAGGTCTAATTTTACTGTGGCTATAATTCACTCTGGGTCACAAGTGAAGTAAAATGAAGTAATATATCTTTGTCTTATTAACTACATGAAAAATTTCATGTGGTTGCATGCTTCATAAATCTTCTACCATAATACTTAACCAGTTCTGTAATACTTTAAGTTTTAGGCCTTTTTGTTTTTTAATTTTTGCAAAGTCTGTAAGTGTATGAAGGTATCAGAAAACTTTCTGGTTATATTGTTTTCACTCTGAGTAAAAGTGGTTAAGATTAGTTATATTTTTCTTATTTATATACAGCACTTAATCTATCACATACTTGGCTAGAAGTAAAATTTTAATTAATACATGTGTCAAATTAATAGATGTTTCAAACCACAACACAGTGGTTCTGAAATCCTAGTGAGAGACAGGATGGGGATTATATAGTGAAGGCTGAACAATTATCTAGTGGATTAAACAGACTATTGTGGAACTAACTGCCTGCTTTATTAAGCCAGTAATGATGATACCTGAGGATGTAATACTGTAATGATGAGAAATTTGACCTTGCAGCCACATTTTGTAAGTTTTAAAGGAGGCAGAGGTAAGAAATGAGGAGATCAGAGAACAGAAGCTTTCATAAATCAAGATAACAGGTGACAGGAGCCTGGGTGAGAGCATAATTGTAGACTTAGGATGAAGCAAAGCATGGAAAGCTATTACAAAGTAATTTGTGTGCCATAACTCTCTGGGGAATTACAAATATTAGAGAAATAGTAGAACTCATGATCAGACTGCTTCTGCACATATTACCTGGACAAAACCAAACCAAAACAAAAAAACCCAACCCAAAACAACCCCCCCCAACACACAAAACAAACCCAACAAAAATGCCTTCCCTGTATGTTTATTGCATGTCACAGTTTACAAGGTTTTCCTGGATATTATCATATTTGACCCTTTGTAGAATTTATGAGGATGACTTCCATACCCTTTCAATCCACGTGTGGGCACGAGCTGAGTCTCCGCTGTTAAATACCTTGCTCAAAGTCTCAGTAAGAATGTGCACTAGATCTCAGATCCTTGCTTTTTCCAAATATCTCCCTAATGCCAATCTAAGTAGGAGTTCTGTGCTTTCTGGAGAGCTCCTCCTTTCTTTTGAAGTGAGACTTAATAACAATGTGTCACCTTGTTTATTTGGTTGTTTAGTCTTCAATTTGAGCAATATTTAGTTCTTCGATGGTTGTGGGACTCCACGAGGTCTGGGACTTCAGACACAGTAGTTAGCCACCCTGGCTTTGGTGAGACAAAACTATGCCCAGAACTGACAGTTAACAGACAGGAAATGCCCTTTCTTAGAAGGACTGGGGAAAGGGTGCCCAAATACCTTGGCCGCTACTGCCACCTCGTGTTCAGAGCAGCTCCCCCAGAACTGCCCTGAGATACATTTGCTTAAATTTCAAATGTAGTAAATACCCAGGCCAAACTGATCCCAGATGAGTGGGAATATTCTCCAAGCACGTGAGGTTCCCCATTCAACCTGCTCTGGAAGCAACATCCTTTGGCAGTGGCCAGTGTTAGAAGCGGGTATGAACAGGGTTACAGGAGTGAAGATTATTGTGTGTAGGAGGAGGTATCCAGGATAAAAGAGTCTCTGTGAGGCGGCGATGTGGCCAAAGATGGAGGAAAAGCAGCGGCCAGGGATGCTTACCCAGAGTATACTGGCTGGAGGACAAACACTTCTACTCTGAAACTAAAATCTTTGCATGAACCACATACAAGAGAAGTGGAGGAAGCATAGGAAATCTGATCCTCTTCTGATGTCAGGAGGGGGCATCAAAGGAGTTTTGATGTACCTCAAAGGGACAGCTTGTGCTATAGATAAACCTCGTCTATAAGCGAGGAGAAGAGCTGAGATGGCAGTGGTACCTAAGAGAACTCTGGATCTTCCCAGAACTTAGTATTTGCATTTCTGCAGTGTGAGAATCAGAGCCATCCCAATGGTACAGCAAAGGGACATAACCGTTGCAGGATTCAATCTTTTCCTTCTCTCCTGGCTTCCCAGCTAATGCTAGGCAGCCAGGTGATTGTGCACTGGTAGGAGAAGTGGGACAGGGGTGTTTAAACCACCACCTCGTGCTAAGAAATCATGACTGACGGTATGCTACCTCTCCCACCTCAAGGCCCTTACCGTATTTCTGGGGCGGCCTCTGTTCTTCTCAAAACCATAAGAGCCTACTCTTATGAACCTGTTTTCCTTTCAAGATAGTTCTTGATGCCAAATTTAAGTTAATTTGACTTCTAATTAATGGGAGAGGCCAACACAGTGTGATTAGTCACAGGTAACAAATAACCCCCGGGAGAGTTCTCGTGGTAAATCCAGAGAAGAGTCCATCGCAGAGGGGTGAAAAAAGAATACAGATGACAGTACTGGACCATTTGTCCCAAACTCTAGCTTCCTACCATAAGACTGCCCTTATTCTTGTGGTACCAGATGATCATCAGCTTCTCAGTCAATGACCTGCTGCTATAATTGCTTGGTGTGAAAATGCTCTCTGTTCTGTCTGGACACAATTTAATACTGCAGCTTGCAAGTGGCCCTCAAGCTTATTCATAAAGGTCCTGCCCAAATATATTATGTTCACTGTTGTCGTTCTGTGGCAGAATGTCACAAAGAGGGTATACATAGATCTGAGTCCAGTCAAAATGTTCGTGACCATCTTTTCCTTGATAGTCAACGTAAAAATTTAGGCTCCACAAATTCTATTTTTTTCAGAAGACCTGGAAAATTCGTGCCGCATCAATTACATGAAGAATTAACGAATGTTGGGGAACCTGGCTGGCTCAGTCAGTAGAGCATGCGACTCTTAATCTTGGGGTCATGAATTCAAGCCCCATGTTGGCACGGAGACTACTTAAAATGACAAAAAAAAAAAGGAATTATGAATGTTGGATCTAGTTATTTTGTGTGATGTGATTCAGCACCTCATGTTCTGAGAACTGCAGTACGCAGTCAGGAAAGCTTACTGGACCTCAGCTCTACCTTTAGTGCATGTACCTGCCTACTGCACAGCAGGTATATCTCAGATGAAGCTTAACTCTCCAGAGAAGCTGGCATGTGTGTCCTTGCTTGTAGATCTGACCACCACCAAGCCTTGAAAACACCTCAGGGGTGAATCGGTCTTTTTATTCCTAATGCTGTAGTGTAGATTCTCAAATGGCACAGTCACAGACATGGTCAGACGTTTACTGGCCAGGGTATTGGCAAAGGCTAATGGTGTCAGGGTCTAGAATGTGTTTTGGGGCCAGGTGTAGCATAATATAAAATTGATAATTGTTAACATATGGCCACTTAACAATTCTATTTCTAGTTTTTTTAAAAAAATTTTTTTAAAGAGAGTAGAATGAATTTTACTAAGTCCAATCATTGTAATTTAGTCTGCCATTCATGGAAATTGCCTAAAGTAATTGAGGCATCCAGCCAGCCAGACAGCAATTAGACTGCTCTGTATTTGATAAATAAGCTTTATTGGTTACTCTTAGGTTTGGTTTTACCCTGCGAAGTCTGTAGTCAGAGGCCAAGTTCCTTTGCGGTGTTGTTATCATGCTTATCCTTGGAGCTCTGGCTTCAATTCCCATTTATAACAGTAAAATGGATTCCAAGGCCCACTTATAAAATATGACTCAGCCTAATATTTTTAAAGAAACCACACAGATCAAACAATATATACTCCGTTTGTTGGAAAATTTCTTAGGTGACATTGTTCTTGTAATCAAGCAACTTCTAAGGTAGATCTCAACTTTAGACTTCTTTGGAATTGCTGAAGGGCTTGTTAAAAACAATCTGCTGGCCAAAAGCTTTTAATTTTGGTGCAGTCCCAATAGTTAATTTTTGCTTTTGTTTCCCTTGCTTCAGGAGACATATTGGGACCACACCAAAATAAATAACTTCTGCCCAGAAAAGGAAACTAACAAAATAAAAAAGCAACCAGTGAACAGGAGAAGATAATTTGCAAATGATATATCCACTAAGAGGTTAATGTCCAAAATATATAAAGAACTTATACATCTTAGCAGTAGAAAAGCAAATAATCTGATTTAAAATGAGCAGAGGGGCACCCGGGTGGCTCAGTCAGTTGAGCATCTGACTCAATTTCAGCTCAGGTCATAATCCCAAAATTGTGGGATGGAGCCGCACACGTAGTGTAGAGCCTGCTTAAGATTCTCTCTTTCTCTCTCTCCTTCTGCCCCTCTCCCCCACTTGTGCATGCGCTCTCTCTCTCTCTCTCTAAAATGAAATTTAAAAATATATGAGCAGAAAACCTGAGTTGACTTTTTTCTAAAGATGTTCAAATGGCCAACAGATACATGAAATCATGCTCAACATCCCTAATCATCAAGGAAATGCGAATCAAAACCACAATGAGATACTCTAAATAGCTAGTATCAAAAAGACAAGCAATAACAAGTGTTGGTAAGGATGTGGAAAAAAGGGAACCCTCACACACTGTTGGTAGGAATGTAAATTGGTGCAGCCACTGTGGAAGACACTATGGAGGTTTCTCAAAAAACTAAAACTAGAAATACCATATGATCCAGGAATTCCACTACTAAGTATTTACACAAGGAAAACAAAAACACTAATTTGAAAAGATACATACACCACTATGTTCATTATAGCATTATGTCCCAGATATGGATGAAACCCAACTGTCCCTCGATAGATAAAGATGTTGTATGCATATACTTAATGGAATACTCAGTTATAAAAAGGAATGAGATCTTGCCATTTGTGACAACATGGATGGACCTCCTAGGTATGATTAGGATATTATACTAAGTGACAGAGAAAAACAAATGCCATATGATTTCACTTATATGTGGAACCTAGAAAGCAAGACAGAAACAGACCCATTAATACAGAGAACAAACTAGTGGTTGCTGGGGGGTGGGGGCGGTGGGGAGATGGATGAAATAGGTGAAGGGATTAATAGGTACAAAGTTCCAGTAAATAGATCACAGAGATGAAAAGTAAAGCATAGGGAATATAAATAATATTGTAATCGCGTTTTATGGTGACAGCTGGTAACTACACTGTCATGGGGAGCATTGAGTAACGTACAGAACTATTAAATCACTATATTGTAGACCAAAACTAATCTAACACTGTCTATTAACTATATACCTCAATAATAAAAGTTTAAAAAGAAATTGCTGTGCCTTCCTCACAGGTGTAGCACATCGTGGGTGGGGCCTGAGAATCTGGCAGGTCTAACAATTTCCCAGGTGTTGTTGATGTTGCTGGGCCTGGGACCACGCACTGAGAATCACTGCTCCAAGACACATGGGTTTTTACCACCCTCTCCCCATGTCTCTTCATGTTTTTAAATCTCTAGATCCTTATGGTACCCATTCACATCTGTAGGGGGCTGAGCTGTCGTCTCCCTGGTTCATATGATGGAATCCTAAGGCGCGGTACCCCAGAATGTGACTGTATTTGGAGACAGGGCCTTTAAGGAGGTAATTAAGTTTAAACGAGGTGGGCTGAATCCAGTCGAAGGCCTTATTAGGAAAAGACTGACCACCACCCAGGAAGAGGCAACGCTGCCAGCAGATGGTCTTCGGACAGGAGTGTGGACGTCAGTGTCTCCTGGGTCTTCAGCTCCTCTACTTGCCCTGCCAACCTCTACAATTTCGTGAGTCAGTTGTTTAAAATTCCTCTGTTGTTTTCTTACACACATATACATCCTATTGGATCTGTTTCTCTGGAGGACCCTAATACTGCGTCTCATTCCATTCAGTTTCTGGTTGAAGCCTGAGGATAAACCTTTTCTTATGAATAGTTTCCAGTGGGTGGAAGTACTGGAAAAAGAACCTTATTGGCTTTTCTTGTATATGTCTATCATTTAATGTCTTTTATGATTATTTATTCTGATGTCTTGGATATTCATGGTATATGACAACTGCTTTTTGCTCATGAAAAGGAAGAACCTAGCTGGCTTTCGATCTTGGGGACCCTCATGCTTTGCGTTGCTTTTTAATTAGCTTTGTGTGTGGTCAGTGTTGGAACCAAGGTAACTACTTCCCAGGTAAGTAACTGTTCATCTGGACTGTGGTTTAACTAGAGGAGCTAATCTGAGCCTTTCCTATGATGGGGAGTCCTATGAAATTTCTTTGGTGTATTCTGAATGCTTCACAAATATGTCAGTATGGGTGGATGTGATATCTTATTATCTTCATTTTGGCTTTTCCCTTAGTCCTGCTTCACACACTGAGGACTTAATGAGCTTTCACAGAGATTTCCACATCAAAACAGCTCTTGGGGAGCCATAAGCTTTACTGAGCTTGCTTTCTTTTCATCTTTTGTTGCAGATTTTTTTTCTGCCTCTGGCATTGATGTGATTGAACTTAGGGGGCTATTTAGGTTTGCAGCGCAAACACCTGTGAAAATCTGCTTCTCAGGCTGCCCATCTAAGGGGTATTTTTCAGGCTGTCCTGTTTCAAGTTAGCTTGAAGAACAGAAATTAGAGCCTTCAGAATTGATCAATCCTAGGTAACCAGTGTAGAAAAGACTTTATCAGACTTAAAACCCAGATTTTTATCTCCCAGAGCTTGAAACCTTGAACCTGTGTTCAGACTGTAAAATCACACGTGTTTAGATGGCAGCACCTACTGGCCAAGCGCGGTACTGCAGCGCTAGAAAGGCGCCTACACTTAAGCCAAGAGAGGAGCTAGTCCCACAGGGTTTGTGTGTAGCATTACGGTAACTTTTCTTGGGAGAAATTCTTATCTGAGCTTTCGAGGGGTGGAGTGTAGATCGACTCAAGCTGGAGGGTCAACTCTAGTATCAGAAGGTTCTGTGAAGGGTTCTACAGTTCTGAAAGTGCTAAGGCACTTTGCCAGGCAGACAGTGTTGTGGGTATCATACTAGTGCTTTGAGTAAAGCTCAGGGACCCTCTAACTTTTTTTTTTTCTTAAAAGGTTTTAGATTTAATTGTTGTTACTTTTTCCAAGTGGTTGACTCCTATTGATGAGGGAAACACATTGAAAATTTTCTTATCCTAGAAATCTGCTAGCCAACAAAAGCACTCAGAAAAAGACCTCTTTCCCGAAGTGGGAGAAGTGGAAAGCTTGGATTTTTGTCAAAGGCTGTATCATGAGGAGGGTTTATATTACTAGTATCATGAATGCTAAGTGAAAGCATTATGGGACTATCCTGGCACATTCTTGATAATATGGTGTATATATAAGAACTGATAATTGACTTGATTCTAGTTAATATAGTTATTTCAACTTAATGACCAGTGTTAGATTTGCCCTGTTTGACATTTCTACTTTTTGAAGCATTTTGATAAATCCTGTATCATAATGAGAAGTGGATTACCCAGGTGGCATGTTTTACGGATGAGATTATAGACGCAAGAAACCAAAGATTTCTTATTCAAGGTCACATTGCTTATTAGAACTGGCACCCAGGTGACCTATCCCTAACTGCTACTATAGTGCTTCTCAAACTTGCTGGGCTGATCACTTGAATCCCTCGATTATTATTAGATTCTCTAAAAGGGTGACTGAAAATACAAGACAGATAATTGTTCTACTTTTGGATTAGACGTTTGCTTCTCTTCGGTTCACGCATGGACTTCATGGAAACCCAAGGCACTGGTGTTCCTGTGGATTATGGTAATAACACAGAAACAATAGGGGGTTGAAAAAGGTGAATAAAGCCAATGCCCGCATTTCAGCAATGCACCCTTGGTCTGAAACTTATGCTCAAGCATTGTATGGTTGCATCTGTTGAATTCTGTCAGATGGCCTGGTAACCTGTACCTAAAGCTGTTTAGCCAGAGGTGATCTAAACTGGCTTGAAAATTCTACAGCTCTGAATGCTGGTCCTTGATTTTATTACAAGTAGCCCTCTCTCTGTCTCTTTTTCTCTGCCTTCCGGAAAAACTGATGACTCTGCCATGGCATCTTCTCTCTCTTACTTTCTGCTTGGGATACTCTAGAATATTCAGGGGTGGGTGGGCATCACAAAGTGCAGTGGCAAGGGGGTCTAGGGGGATGGAAAGGAAATTGGTTCCATAGGCAGGAAAGCAGGCTTCCCATGTGCTGGGCATTATACTTGATTCTGTATGCCTCGCCTCTCATTTATTCATCAGCAATAGCTGGGAGAAGTGGGTATTATCATCTTTGTTTTGATGGAGAAATTGTAGCTCAGCTCTGTAATCTGCCTCCCGTCCCATGCCCGCTTCCCTCTATGTAGTCACACTATGTAAACATGTAGGGTAAGTTAGGCATAGAGGTGTGAGAGTGGGGAGCTTGGGCTTCACATGGAGGGTATTAATAAGGTATTTGGAGGAAAAGCAGGGATTCAAGAATAGGAGAAAAGGAGGGACTGGGTATGTCCTAGTCATCTTGGCTTTAGAGAGAAAGATGCTCAGATAAACTCTTTGTTTTTATTTAAGTCTGTTTGGTCTGTCCAGCAGAGCTGCAAATGAAAGATTTATAAACCTTTGGTTAAAATCTATGGATAGGGTGCTTAAAAGATGTTGTTCTAATGGGTAGATGGATTATCTTAAGTTCTATTACTCAGGAAAAGTAGGAGATGGAAAAACATCCTTAATTCCAGTGGCTCTTGATACCATTCACACAAGCAGCACCCCCGGGGATTCGTGAGAAATGCAAATTCTTGAGCACCACCCCAGACCTCTGCCAGTGGGGTCAGCAATCTGCATTTTCTCAGACCTCCAGATGATTCTGAAGCATGCCCAAGTCTGAGAGCTGCTTCTTTACTCTGTAATTGCTACAATGTGAGGATTTGGGTTTCTTTCCTCATTTATAAACGGGGGAAAATGCATTAAAACCTATCAGCAATCATCATGATCAGACTTAATTTGCCTCCTCCCCTGATATGTTCTGGCAGATGAGATAAATGTGATGTCGACTTGTCAACTGTTTCTAGTATAAATAAAACCAGTGAAGGTTTTGTCCTCTTTGGCAATGTATTGAATAGTTCAATTGACTTTTAGAGAAAATTAAATACAATTTCTAAATAACAGGAACATAACATCTGATTTTTTACTTTATTTTTTGTCACCATATTTTCTTTGAAATTATCTGCTGAGGACAGTGATTGAAATTTTAAGAGGGGGAAAAATTACTTAAGTCACCACTTAATGGCTTGTCCTTCAACCATCTGCACTTAAAAATAACAATATCAATAATCATTTTAAGATTTGGAAAGACCAAGGAAAAGAGCAGTATTCCTTCTCATTCCTTCTCGATCTTGATCCCCCTAAGAAAAAAAAATCTTGGAAATAATAGGATTCTGAGATTCAAGAATGTCAAAGGAGACCGGAGACCAGGTGCAGCAATATTGGACTATGTTATTAATGTTGCCAACATGTACCAAGGAGGCAGAAATTGAAATCCCATGACTTATTTTCATGGCACTGGTTATTCGTACCATTTTGAGCTGGACTGTGATGTCGAATAGAAGTTTGGGGCAAGAACAGCTAATAAAGCCGTGACAAAAATATTGTTAAATCACTGTTGAACAGAAAAAAAATTGTTTCTCATTCCCAATATCAAGTTCTTCCTTCTCCTAAAACTCCTCCATTTCTAAAACCTGACATTCCATATACCACATCTCTTTTTTTTTTAATAGTAATGAGTTCTTTCAGAGAACTCTCCTCAATAACTCCTGTCTGTATATGTTTGATATGTATCTATTATTGACCTCATTTTATGTATGTGGATTTATCTTAGTTAAGATTAATTTAGTCATATCTTAATCTATTGTATTTTTTGGCTTCTGTAGTGCAGGGACCATATTCTATAAATTTTTGTTTTGATCAGACATTTACTGATTTCCTATTACATGTTTTCCACCAAAATGGGCCCTGGGGCACACGTGCGAAGGGTAAACCCAGGAAAATAAGGTTAGTAGACCATTAAAGGCCAGGATAAGTTAATAATTCAACATAATAGTTCATAAGATTGTTTTTAAGGGGTGCCTGGATAGCTTGGTTGGTTAAGCGTCTGACTTTGGCTCAGGTCATGATCTCTTAGTTCGGTTTGTGGGTTTGAGCCACACATAGGGCTGCCTGCTGTCAGCATGGAGTTTGCTTCTGATCCTCTGTCCCCCTCTCTTTCTGTCCCTCTCCCACTCGTGCATGCTCTGTCTCTCTCATAAATAAAGAAAAAGATTATACAAAATACTTCTAAAGACAGCACTCGCTTAAAGGCCAAATAAATTATTAAATACAAGTTAGCAGTTGATCAGAATTTAGAATAGTCCTTGGTATTCTGTTGACCTAAAGGGTGAAGTTCCCTCGATGGTGCTGGCACAGATTTCCCTGGTGGTTGAGAGGAGCTCAGGCGGTGTTGTAGCAGGGACCCTCCTACCCCAGTGTTCCTTGTTCTGTGGGTGAGACTGACCTTGCACCCTAATCACTCTGAAGTGTCCTCAAGGACAAATGGAATATAACTGGTAGTAACAAAGATATTTTGTCTTTAGAAATTCACTCAATTAGGAGGTCAACTTTTAGCTTTAAACAGCAATTTGGAATCTAATGTTGGTAACATGAACACAATATAGCCTTGTTCCGTTACAGGACTGAATTTAAAATGTCCTGAAAAATCCAAAAATGTCACCAATTTCAATTCTACATAGTAAAACAGAACTTAAAGTCGATTGTAGACAGCATTATGGAAACTTTTTCCTAGATTGGAAGCTGTTGGGATTAGAACATCACATATTCTTAGAAAGTCTAGCAGGATTGTCCCTTTTATGAATCCCCTACCCCATGCCCTCTTCTTTAAAGCTTGATGAAGAGAACTTGTTATTTGTGACATTTAGAGGAGCAGTTGGAATTTTCCCTGTACCAAGCCACCATCTTCTCACTGAGGTGAGGATCCTGCCACCATTTTGATTCCCTACCCCTGGCCATCTTCTACACAGCAACCAGAGTAACCTTCCAAAACTTTGCTGGCAGATCTCCTCATTGTCCTCTGATTTAAAAGCTCTTTACGGCTCACTTCCTAGTGCACCTGGAATATAAGCAAAGTCCTCTATATGCCTTGAAGCCCCCACAAGAGCTGGCTTCTGCTGCCTCTCAGACCTAACTCCCTACCCTTGCCTACTAGTGCTTCAAGATCTGACCAGGGCAGCCTGCTAGGCAGTCTTCAGAGTACAAGGTTTTGTCTCCTCACAGGCCCTGGCACTCAGGTTTCTTGTTTTTGAAACCCTGTCTTTGAGGTTTTCAAAGGTCTTTGCTCTCCAGAGCTAAGTCCACCCTCACATCCACCCTCAGCGTGATTGTGTGTGTCTTCTTCAGAGCCTTTTTCTCCATTTAACCTGTGATTGGGCCCCTTAGCCTGGTTATCTAATGAAACTTCTATTCTTTGAGCTCTATTTCTTTAAAAAAAAAACTTTTTTTGATGTCTGTTCATTTTTGAGAGTGAGATTGCGAAGGGGTGAGGGGTGGAGAGCAAGAGGGAGAGGGAGACACAGAATTCGAGGCAGGCTCCAGGCTCTGAACTGTCAGCACAGTGGGGCTTGAACCCACCAGCTGCGAAGTCATGTCCTGAGCCGCAGTTGGATGCTTAACCAACTGAGCCACCCAGGCATCCCTGAGCTCTATTTCCTTATTCTTAATCAGAAAAAGAATGACTTTACTTACCTTAGTTTTGTACTAGATTAGTATCACTTGGGAAACATTAAAAAAAAATTGTGCTTCCTTTCTCTCTTAAGACAGTCTGGGCATCTGTATTTTAAAAATCTGGGGGCACCTGGGTGGCGAAGTCAGTTGAGCCTTCAACTTCAGCTTAGGTCATGATCTATGGTTCGTGAGTTCAAGCTCAGCATAGGGTTCATGCTGTCAGCAAAGCCTGCTTCAGATCCTCTGTCCCCTTCTCTCTCTGCCCCTCACTGGCTTGTGCATGTGCATGCACATGCATATGCGCTCACGCTCTCTCTTTCTCAAAATATGAAAAACTAAGGAGACTCTATACTAAGAGCTGAGAAAGACTGGACTAAAACTAATATTTCAATATGCTGCAAAATTGTCAAATATATTCTCCTAGCATGTGTCCAAGTGAAATACAAAGTATCGATTTAAGGCAGGAACCATACCACCCAGCCCTCTTGTATGGATGAATAACCAGCCCTCATAAGGATCACTTACTGTTGCCTGGAAATCTGTTCACATACTCTTTGACACCTATAAAATGGTCAACATAATATATACCTTAGTTTCTAAAGTATTAAAACATTTGGTTTAGAAATGGTTATTGATAACTTCATATCTGAGGATGAACCAAACAAAAATTCTATGTCTTTGTATAGTAACTAATTTAGTGTGCTAAGTATACGGAGTATTTTGCAGCCATAAGATAACAAAAATAGTCATGACTTTCTTGTGGATTACAAGAATAATTATCCCTAACTTTATTATAAGGATTAATTTAGGAAAATCTAGATTTTTTTTCTGTATTGAGTGTGGTATGAAGACATTGTTTATTAGAAATTACTTTTAAAAAATGTTTATTTTTGAGAGAGAGAGAGAGGCAGAGCATGAGCGAGGGCGGGGCAGAGAGAGGGAATCACAGAATCTGAATCGGGTTCCAGTCTCTGAGCTGTCAGCACAAATCCTGACTGGGGCTCGAACCCACAAACTGCAAGATCATGACCTGAGCCAAAGTTGGACATTTAACTGACTGAGCCACCCAGGTGTCCCTAGAAATTACTTTGGTATGATATACATCAACTTTTCTTCTTGATATTCCTGTATGTTTTGTCCTTTTATTACACTCCTTGAGTAAAGTATATACTATACATAGACTAGGAGAAGAAATTCGTCATTAATCAAAGATTACTAGTAAAATCTATAAATGTTGAGCTATTTCACTAATCTACAACTTAATCATTCACAAGAACTTTTGTAGTGTGGACATGATTGAATGATGGCTCTTCTATAAACCGTCTTCTTCCTCTACCTGTTTCTTTCCTTTCATTTGACAAGCATGCTTAAGGACTATTCTGGATAAGGTCCTTTAAAACTCACTTGTTAAAAAAATGATACAAAATTGTGCAACATTTTTTCAAACAGTGGGATTCTCGTGAGATTCATCTATTTAATGCTAATTTTATTAATAGTTGTGGAAGTAATTTTATATAGATGGGCTAATCCATTTAATGAGTTAATACCAATGAAAAACAACAACTGTAGTGTAGATATGCCATTAGTTAAGATTAAATTTATGGTCTAGATATTTTAGCATTTGAATAGCAAGAGGAAAACCTATCTATTTTTATTGAAATAATGCTGTGGAACTCTTCTTTGAATTTTAGCTAGGTATTTCTGGTTATTGATGTGGGCTGAAACAAGTTTGCCTTAACCTAAAATAAGCCAAATAGATGAGTTCCTATCTCCATAGTCAGGCATCCTTAAATGTAAGAATTTTGAAATGGGCCAACCTCTAAGATGGCACATGAGAATAAAGGGTAGGTTATGTGTCATCAACTTCTGATTGGTACTGATCTTTAGGAGTTTAAATGTGTTCATATTTGGAAACCGAATCCTTCTGTGGACTATCTTATATAGTGCTATAGCAATCTATCCTTATCAGTGTTTATCTACTGATAATGTTAAACCCGACATACTGTTTGAGCTTCTTCCTGTAATTTTTTTCTGGCTGCATTTTCACTGTTTTCAATTTTTCCTTTCCAGTAAAAACCATATTATTTCCGTTTTGACAACTGCTTCAGTGAGATCCTAAATTATATTCCTATCTGCTGGTCTGTTGCAACTTAATACCTAGCTATATGCCTCTAGCAGTTACCAGGTACTTATCACCCAGCTCTCTGGGCTACGTGAACCATTTACATATTTGTCGGATTTTAAATAATACACGGACCAGATGCTAAAGCATTAGAGCAGATTGCAGCCAAATAATGTATTCTCTATTTGATGTGTCCCTGCTACAGCTTTCAAGTTAGTCAGAGACCAGGTACACATTGAAATGGCAGTTGTTTCTGGTCCTCCCTTTCCCAGCACAGCATAGAATGGCACAGCATAGAGATGTTAGCATTTGGCAGAGGGGTGAATATTGACGGAGTTGCTCAGTCTTTGTTCTTTTTCAAAGGGTGGCGGTGGAGGGAAGAATCGGAGCAAGATGAGGTGGGGAAGATGGAGGGAGGCTGACCAAAGTCTAAAATACTTTCAGGACTGTCTGTCTAGACCTGGTTAGACGAGATCTCAGATCTCTTTAGCTGGACCAGGTTAATTTGGGTTAAATGGAATCATCTCTGCACATAATACACGTATGTATTTTTCTTTTTAAACTTGGCATCGACTTAAATCAATTTACTTCTCAATAATTGTTTCTGTACTCTTTCGTTGTCCTTTATATGTCAAGTAAATTATATATTACACGTGGGGAGTAAGGAAATAGTCTTCATTTTTTCTGTTACCATTTGCTGTAAACCAGTGTATAGTCTCCCTTATGTATCAAAAATCTGTATTTACTATGTTCTTATGTAATCTTGTACAGCTGATGTTATAATTTATAGTAAGTGTCTATACCATTTTTCCTATTAGTTTTTTTCACAATGATAAAAAGCTCATGTGGTTTTTGTAGGTACACTAGAAAAGGAAAACATTTCTTAGAAAATGGTTGGTAATTATGTTGTTAGGTTTTAAAATTGTCCAAAGTATATTCCCATTGAAACGTGCCTATTTAGGGTATTTCAAACATACATCTTAAAGACTGAAAATGTCATGGCCACGGACATACTCTCTCAAAACAGTATCTAAACTATTCCTCATTTGGAGGAACAAATGATTAATAGGTTGTCCTATCTCCTGTATCTATTGGTACTCCTTCAAAAAAAACTTTTTGTGGTGGTACATGTTCATGTGGTGTGGATATAGCCTATTAGAAATACGAGTTTAAAATGTGTGCAAACTGAAGAGCTCTCAGTAATAAATTGCTATTTTTCCACGTCACTTACAAAACTGCTGTGTCGATGGCCTCCTTGTCAGTCGTGACCCCTAGCATTCTGCCAGTCTTCTCTCAAACCTCATATTGCAGGTTTGCACTCTTCTGATATTTTAAAGTTCTTTGGTTTCTTTTCACAACAAATCTGACATCATGAATAAAAGTCCCATTTTTCTTTTGTTTCCTAAGGGGTATAATCGTGTGTAGTTCTGTCTACCGGAACCGTTGGGGGATCGACTGAAGGTTCTATTACAGCGATTACGAAGGATGGTGTCCTCTCGTCTTTGCTCCTGGCAACATCTTTGCCACATCCAGAACATAATGAAAATAGACCACTTTAGCTCTTGGCCATCTTTTTAATACACGCTTTGGAGTTAATGACCTATGGACCGTGCCATTCTTTATTAAATTAGGTTTTTTCATTCCTCCGGGAGGGAGGGTTGCTTCAAAAATCTTAAGCAGTAAGATTCCAGCATCCTCAGATGTGTGCATTCCTAGGAAGGAATCTTCGAAAGCTCCTTTCACTGTTGGTTTAAAAAACCCCTGTTGACTTTTTTTTTTTTTTCTTGTCTATTTTTAAGCTAGTGTTTCTTCTCTTTTTTAAAGTTTATTTTGAGAAAGGGGGAGAACCAGTGGAGGGAGGTGCGGGGGGTGGGGGGGGAGGAGAGGATCCAAAGCAGTCTCTGTGCTGACAGCGGTGAGCCTGACCTGGGGCTCAAACCCACGAACCGAACTGTGAGATCATGACCTGAGCCAAAGTTGGACACTTAACTGACTGAGCCACTCAGGCTCCCCTCAGCTAGTATTTTTCAAAGGGTGGTTCTTCAGGACTGTGCATCAGAATAACAGGGAGTTATCAGTATGCAGATACTTGAGTCCCTCTCCAAGAGATAACTAAATCAGAATTACTGGGGTGGGTCTGGGTACCTGCATTTTAACAAAGTAACCCAGAAGATTTTAATGCACTCTGCTGATTGAAAACAACTGTTTAACCACTGGGCCCCGTGGCCATGCCTGATCTTGAAAGGAACAACTATTGCTGTGCTGCTAACGACATAGTTAGCACAGGGTGGCAAGAATAAGCACGTTGAAGACTTTGAGTTCAACTGAAAGAACTTGGACGCAGAGCTAAGTATTTTAGTAACTGAGTAACTTCTGGCATTGCTAAGCTGGAGTGGCCGTGCTCTATGGCGAGCTGGCACAAAAAACCTGAACATAAGGTGCTGCTAGGGTTCAGTGTGGCTCGTGATTCAGGAGCCAGACACACTTGAGTCCCAGCTCCACCTCTGAGGTCATGGACGGTTAGGTAAGCCCTTAAAGTTTCAGTTTCCTCCTCTGCAAAATGACATTAACAGTACCTGTCTCCAGGGTTCCTGTGAGGATTAGGTGGACTACCATGCCCAATTCGTATCAAGCACTTAGCAAATGCAGGATCTTAAATGACTCCAGTTAACTAAAAATGTTCTTAGCTTTCATTGACTGTCTTTTAATTGAAAGCTTATGAGGCCTATCAAAGGACAGGATACCGGGTAAAGAATAGACTGCTCATCCTAGAATTTCTACATGATATAGATAGATTCACTGTCCTTCTGTAAAAAACTATGGTTGACATTTGTGTTGCTGAAAGATGTGATGAGTAAGATCGTCTATCGTCTATTAAGAGCGTGCGTTGAGTCTGTGAACTGCCATTTCCCAGTTTTATTGCTTGTCAGGGCTTGCTAATGTGAAAGAGAATAACACGATTACAGACAGTTCTGCGAGTGGATAGAGTAATAGTAAGTAGGATTAATCTTATTAAGCATGTTTTTCTAAACATGGGATGGCCAGGTTTCCAGCATTGTAGATAAACCTCCTTAATGGCATTCAAAGATGAGTTCCATTGGGGTTTGATTAATGGCAGGATTGAAGTGTATCACAGGCTTAGCAAAAGAGGGCTGAAATCGTGTATGTGTATGTCATGTCCTTAAAAAAATTTTCACCACCCCTTTAGTCCTGGAAATTGGGATTTAATATACTGGTTTCTTCCATAAAATTTCCTCTGAATAGTACATGGAAACTCTTTTTATAAATTTCCACCACTACAAAATTGATACTGTTTCAAGCCTATACTACTTTCCCTGGAACCAGTAGTGTGTAGATTATTTTGGTTATGAAACAAGTAAAAGGAAGTATGTATGTATATGTGGAAGAGAAAAAGGATACAGTAAAGTCATTAGTGTTAAAAGATGGTGGTGGAGGAAGTGGAAAATTCTTATAACAGCACTGCAGATGTTTTCTGACCCAGTTCCATCTATAATCCCCTATAGCTGCATGTATACCTGTCTAAATATTGGTATAATATATAGAAGAAAATGTGCATGGGATGTAGAGGTTCTTTTACTTTAATAACATGACTTTGTTTATGAGAACTTAATGGTCTTGGTGAGATGTTAAAGATTCTTGGATTGACTGTATCACCTAATTGATAATATGGTTATGTGATATTATCATAATAAAAAGCAACTTTGTAAGAAGAGTCAAAATACATCCATTTAATTTCATGTATCAGTGAAACCATTCTAATTCCCAATAGTTATTTATGTGCCAAGCATAAATAATCTGATCTATACATAATTAGATATTATAAAAATTTCCAAGGCCATTTAACAGGCATTGTAGCCTCTCTCCTAGCAACTATTATTTGGGCATCTCTTAGAAATGTATTGACATTATAAGTAACTTTTAAAATAAACTAAATCTTAATGCATATAAAGAGAATATTGTGCATCATGCTTAACCAAATGCACATAAAAAAAGAATAATAGAAATAAAGTTGTGATTCTAACTGACTACATATGTCAAAAATCTCTGCACAGCTGACATTTAAATAGCTATATATATATGAGCTTACATATGTGAAGCTATTTCTTATAACTTTTATTCTTTACAGTGACTTCAATAGGCCAACTTTCTAAACCTTATTTAATAAAAGAGTAATAGAATCATTGATTTAAAAAATGAAAAGCCCTCAGATGTCAAATAGTTGAACTTTTTCATTCGAGAGAGTGCTGTCTGGACAAGCTACGTGACTTGCCCATGGTTATGGTTCTAATTATGGTGCAAGAGTGGCTGTCTCTTCAAGCCAACATGTACAATATGTCAAAGATACTTTTGATGAAGGCTACCAGTTACCTAAAATATTCAAAGATTATAAGGTAAGAAGGTGGAGGTCACAGAAGTGCTGAAAATGAAGACAAATTGAGATAAGATAAAGACCGGTTAAGATATTAAGTGTGATGGTGATTTGCAGTCATATGCGTGTCTCTGATCTCCAACTCATTTCCTTTATCCCCTACAGGCAGGTGATTGGGTGGACTTCTTTGTGTCGAATGTGTCCAGAATGACTTTGTGAAATGCTGCAATAGTTGTTCTTCCAGCAGAATGTCTTTGATACATGTTAAGTTGAAGTCGTGAGAGCAAGCAGGAGGGGTGAGCAGTGTGCAGAACTGTAGAATCGCAGGTGTGTACCAGAGGGCAGGAGAAGGGAGGCAGGGAGTGTAGGGAAAGCAGGAGGGTGGGGATGGGGGTGGGGAGGCCGCAGGGGCACCTGCAGACCCAGGGAGGCAGGGAGACCCCAGGCAGGGATGCCCAGAAATGACTAACTTCTAGAGAGGGCATTGAGAACTTTTGTAAATCATTATGAGGTTAGAGAAGATGGTTGTAAAAGACATTTAAAGACCTAAACACTAGAGAATACCAGGCATGCAGGGTAGGTATCAACATTTTAAATAGAACCCTGATGGTCCTGGAAGATAGTCTATGCAATAGACAACAAATACAATGGGAAGAAAAAAGTTCCACAGACTTGTTTGGGGGAAGTGTGGCTATTGCCAAAGGAATCTTCTGTTTGTGAACTTCTTTGGTTGGAAAGTTATGTTTTCTAAATTGCTACTCTATAAAAAAATAATAGATATTTTATATATTAAGAATTCCTTTCTTTCTGGAGAGGGATATGGTATCTTTCTTTGGGAATGGTTTAAGGCAATTTTATCTAATAGAAGGCTGATGGATGGGACAACTCTCACAGGTTAATTCAAGGCCCAGGATATGCCAGTGCTGATTTAAAGTAGTTCTGACAGCACAAGAACAAGATCAGAGACCGTGGCAGTGACATTCACCTGCACCATCTTTTTCTCTTGAGCTAGCCTGAGTTTCCATAAAAAGGTTTGTTTTCCTTTTGACCGCAGAAGTTTTCCAGCTTGTTCATCTAATGATAGACCACTTCATCCAGCTAAGTGACAAAAGCTGGAAAAGAAGCAGTCTTTGGAGGGTTATGAATCACCATGTATTTTCTCACCTAAGACACTAGAGGCCCATTCTTTTCATGTCTTTATTTCCTTTAGTTACTATATATTACATATTTTTGTATTTTTTATGTAATCTAGTTTCCTGAATTAAAAAATAGGTAATCAGATGTACGTCTACAGTTGATTGCTCCCCCAAGTTGATAACTTTGGCCTAACCTACCAATTGTTTCTAAAACCCATAATAGCTTGCATATATAGTCTAGCTCTTAATTTTGCCCAGACACCATTTTGAATTGTAGATCCTGGCACTCTGACATCTGTAATTTGAGCATCACAACTTTAATTGGGTGGGTGACATTTTGGGGGGAATGAGCATAAAGACTCATGTTTTTAAAGTTAATCATACTTGAAAAATCAATGAATATACATAAACCGTAATTGAGCATCCACAAATAGATAGAAAACACAAAATACACAAACAATCCTGAGAATTCATTACCAATAACTGACTATATAGTCCTTGTCTCTATAGAGTTTGGTGGAAAAATTCCTGATACCAGCTTATTCCACTGAAACCCAGTATGTACCTCGTCCCCATAAGCTGTTTCTTATAAACTGGTCAGTGGGAATAGCCATTACCACAAGAGCAAACAGTCAAACAATAACTCAAAGATCTAGTTATTAAACACCTGTATATAAACAGATTAGGAACATAATGTCCATGTAATTCAGGAGCACGCCAATTAAACGTATTCTATAATATGTGATATTTTCTCACATTTGCCAACAATAGTGAATCAACTTTCATTCTTGTTTGCTGATATGTTTTTATTCAAAACTTAATGTTAGAACTCTTAAACCATCATGGCTGAGTATACAGTGCTCCAGATCTCCTAGGAGACTGTGTCAAAATTGTCTGTCAAAATAGTCCTTCAACTCCATGCCATAGCATTTTTGTCTCTAACCCTTGTGGTCAGGCAATGGAAAGCCACTTTTAAAAAATCTGTTCATTTAGTCTTTGATACAATGAGTTAAAGAATTAACTATGAAAGAGGCTGTCTAGAGTTTTTTTTTGGTAACAAATCTAATATAAAATTTGGTTTCTACTTTGTTTATGAAATATATGCTATAATGACTTTTGCACAAACTTGTATATTAGCAATTGCAATGAGCCTATGTTTAAGAGGTAGTTAGGGTAAATAATACTTTAAATCTGGTGGGCATTTTCACAGCTGGGAACTTCTCTGCAGTTGGTGTGTTGATGGTATAGTTCAGCACTCCGTGAAATACAAAAACATGCATATGGCAAATTTGCTTCTAGTGAAACTCCATTTTATTAAGTTATAAAAAGTCTTCTGGATTAAAACGATCACCTCTCAGAGGCGCCTGGGTGGCTAGTCGAACGACTAGGACACAAATACGTTCTATAGGATTCTAGCTTCCCCAGAGACTTTTCGAATCCCAAACATGATCCAGGAGAGCTTATATTCCTGGGGCCATCTATCACAATTTCACTTCTAGAGTATTCTAAAGGTGAATTCATCTTGTGAACTCATCAAAATAATAAAGATAAGAGGGATTTGTGCCTTTTAGGAAGGCACAGGTGCTTTACATGATTAAGAACTGAGAAGTACAGTGTGAAAATTCCTCTCTGGTTAAGTTTTATTTTTATGTGTCTGTAATCTAGGGATTCACTCCTTCATAAGAGGAAAGAATTTGAAAGCTGTTGCAATACCAAATAAACCTAATTAAATTCTGATCATCCACTGTGTGTTTTGTCTAACTCTTGTCAATTATGTGAGGGACCACAGCAAGATTTTCATAAAGCGTGGTTAGAAAAGCAGAAGGATTTTGTTTTGATTTTTTCATTTGCTTCCAAAAAAAAAAAAAAAATAAAGGTATCTTGAATAGCCATCTGTCCCATATGAATTTTCTTTGCTATTGTACTCAATTTGATCAGGATAAAAGCATAGTTAGAAAATGGGAGTATGTAATATCTGTTCTACAAAGCACATTAAGGCCTCTTAAGAGGCTAGGAATAAATGCTTCAACAATTGTATTCAATGTGGGTAGATTTCCCTTAGAGCATTCATACAAAACATGGAAAGTGACTCTATTATATATAATACCAAATACCACATACTTGAGAGAAAATCTTACTTTTTAAAAATGTTTCTTTTTGAGAGAGAAGGGGAGACCGAACTTCAAGCAGGCTCCACACTGTCAGGGCAGAGCCTGATGTGGGGCCTGAACTCTCAAACCATGAGATCATGACCTGAGCCGAAATCAAGAGTTGGTTGCTTAACGAATTGAGCCACCCAGGCGCCCCGAGAAAATCTTCTGTTTTATGAGCAGTCTAGAAATGCTTGCATTTCTGCAATACCTGAATTGAAGTGATTGAAAACTGGGATTGCACTGAGACCTTTATACTTCATCAATACCCAGGAATTTCTGTTTGGTGTTGGCAGTACAGATCATTGCCATAGTTTCAAACCTACTTTTCCCTTCTGAATCCCTATGCTCACAATAGGGCTCAGAGGAAAAGTGTCGAAACCATGTAATTTTATTAAGCTGGATCACTTCCAGAAGAGTAACACATGTGTATAACCTCAATTGGGGTGGGGGAGAGCTTTATTTAGGGCTCTCTCTTCTACTTTCTTCTGAACTTCTGAAAATTCCCTGTGGTTAGAGTACCTTCTGAACATCATCTAGAATTGTATAGGAACTTGAGCCCGAGTTAGAGGGGTGGGGCAGAATGTAAGTATAATACAGAATCCAGCCTTCTCTTTTGTACTGGGAGTAAACTTTAGAGCACTGTGGGTAAAAGCATCTTATATTCAAGAAATGCTTTCTTCTTCAACCGGAGAAGAAACCATCTATTATCACTCAGTCACTTCCCTGAAATAACAAATTCCCATGACTGAGAGCCATGGGTTCATTTTCCTACAAAACCTTTCTTTCATCAGGGCTGTGTACCTAGACACCTCAACACATTGACTAAAATGGTCTTCTGAGCCTGCCTCATGACCTTTCTCCTCTGCGGTCTCCTCAGCAAGCAATAAAATAGGCTCTTTGTCCTCAATTCTCCTGTAAAAAGTCTATCTGTCAGAGGTAATTACCTAGTGAGGATATATGCACCCCTGAGATGAAGCCAGAAATCCTTATAATACTCTGTAATTAGTGTTTATTATTTTATCTGTTCATGTCAGAAGTACAAAAAGCGCCCCTCAGCCGGACAATCTTAGCCTAACAAGACCTGGAAAATAGTACTGTAAAAGCTTTTCGTTGCCTGTGTTTTCTTTGCCATGGCAACTTAAAATCAGCTTGCTTCCAAGTAATTTGTAGCTCAGCCACGCTCCCTAACCTGCGCACAGCCAACCTGGCATTCCATCCAGGAGCATCTAAAGCTTCAGCCTGACAACAGGTGTCAGCATTATCTTGACAAAGACCTGCATGAGAAGCTCCTCATTTTTCTCTACAGGGACAAGTAGTACAGTCAGGACTTGTTCTTGGCAGATGTTATTCTAACAGAAATTCAGAATTCATATCCTTCAAACCCCCTGTCATGCTGTGTGCTAAGATGAGAAATAAGTATATAGAGAAGCTCCTGAATTTCAATGCAGATTTGTTACCTGGACCTTGGCTTTTGTTGCCCTGCACTTTATAGCGACGGTGGTCCATTTATGTTCTTCAAGGAGATCTCATTGGAATTATCTGATTAGATGGGAACTTGAGACAGTCTCAGCTACAGGGTTTTACAGAGAAGAGGTATACAGTTTTCCCTTTGAACAGAGATATAGGTTCCTTTGGGGAGAGGGAAAGAAATGCATATTGAATGCTGTAAAAAATCGACACTGTGTTTTAAAGTAGAAATCAGGGAATTCCGAATAACAGTATTGTAGCTTAATACGGGCCATTGATCTTCAATTTTTCAAGAACTAAAAAGTATGGTGCAGTAGCTAAGGGCATGGACTTTAGATTCCTTAGGTCTTTAAGCCGTAGTTATCTTGGCTGTGAAGTGTTGATAATGATAGTGTAAATGTCCTGGACTTGTCCTAGGAATAAAACGAGGCAAAGATTGTCAAATGTCAAGAACCGTGCTAGTTCATAGCAAGCTCTGGATAAGGTAGCTGTTATTTCTGCTCTGCCAGACCATAGGCTATAATGATATATGGTGCAAATCTTTTGTGGGTTTGACAGTCTTGGACACACGGTACCCTTCTCTATCTGACTTTGAGATTCTACATAGGGGTTTGCTCAAGCAGGACCAGGAAATTTGGGGCTTCAAGAAGGAAGAAGGCACAAGTAGGTGTTTCCAGGAGATGGTGGGATCGAGGGGAGACCTTCTTTTGCAAAGTTCCATTTTGGGGAATTGCAAGGAAAGCTGCTTCTGGTTCTGCAAAACAAGCTGCCTTCAATTTTAGGAAAGCACTTGCTTGGCCCCTGGCACAGACAGAGGAGTGATAGACATTTGCCGGTTGGCTGACTGAATAAGGTATAAATGTGGATAGATAAGCTCTAGGAACACATTTCAAACTGTATCTTTGCCAAAGAGTCTTTCTGAACTCCTCGCCCTATCTGTCTTTCAGGGTATGCTAATTAGTTCCTGCTGTTAATATTTTCTCCAAAGATCTAAATGACAGGTGCTGTTATATCTTCTTTTTTAAGGGGAGTTGAAGGGATGTTGAAAGACAGGCCAAGATTAGAGTTAAATTTTTAATCGTCCTAGCAAATGGAATCTTTTTTAGGTAAAATGGGTCAATTCTAAAAGTTTTCCAAAGAAGTCAAATTGTTTCTGGAAAGGGGGTTTAGACTCACATCAGAAACCATGAACCAAGGGCACCTGGGTGGCTCAGGAGGTGAAGCGTCTGACTTCGGCTCAGGTCATGATCTCGTGGTTCGTGGGTTTGAGCCCCATATTGGGCTCTCTGCTGTTAGCCTGGAGCCTGCTTCAGATCCTCTGTCTCCCTCTCTCTCTGCCCCTCCCCTAGTTGTGCTCTCTTGAAAATAAACATTGGGGCGCCTGGGTGGCTTAGTCGGTTAAGCATCCGACTTTCGCTTAGGTCATGATCTCGCGGTTCGTGGGTTCGAGCCCTGCATCGGGCCCTGTGCTGACAGCCAGCTCAGAGCCTGGAGCCTGTTTCAGTCTGTGACTCCCTCTCTCTCTGACCCTCCCCTGCTCACGCTGTCTCTCTTTCTCTCCTAGAAATAAATAAAACATTAAAAAAAAAATTTAAAAAAAAAAGAAAATAAACATTAAAAAAACAAAACAAAAAAACCCCATGATCCAAGTGGAGGTAGAAGGCATGATTTAGATTACCGGTTCACTCATTTATTCTCTGGTGTGAACTTGGCAACGTTTTAACTTCCTCAGTCTCCTTTCCCTCCGTTTTCAATGGGGTAAATAATACCTATCTCAGCTTTGTTGTGACTATAAGATGCTATACTGCATGTAAAATATTAACCACAGTGAATGGAAGATCGTAAACCCCCAATAATAGCAATTGTTATTTTTTATCGTTTTGGGTAATCTTAGTATTAGTAAACTTGTTTGTCAAGGTTTGAGTTCTTTAGGTGATGATTCAGTACACCAACATCTATGATTACTATATTTTGAGGCAGAAGATCAGCAGAGAGGTTTGTTTGAAATCCCAGATTTTCAGGGGATTGCTACCAAGCTTGGAAAGACAGATTTCAACCAATCCAGACACTGGGGCTAACTAAGACTTTCTGTAAAACTCCAGGAAGCTTTATGTGGATTTAGTGTGTTATTGTGTAGTTTAGACTGCTTTTTGAGATTTTAAGATGATTAACAAAACTCTTATGTATCTCAGGGTCCTTAGAGGACTCCTTGGAAAGGTACCATAGCTGGCACCTTTGAGTAGCCTTCAAAAGGCCAATTTTCTTTATTCCTTGAAAATGTGCAGGTCATTACTCAGAAATATTTTCAACTGAGGTTTTATAAAACAACAGGGATTCCTTTCCTGGTGGTCGGCTACCTAATTAAATAAGTGGTTTGTTACTTCAAGCATATCCCATTCTCTTGCCTGAATTTTGATTAACTTGCTAAAATATTCTCTGCTGATGTATTTACTGGGTCTGAGGTCCATTTCCTAAACGATAATCTCAGAACTGAAAATGAGGACGTAAGTTGTCAGACATTACAGGAACATTAGAAGTCAATGCATTTCTTTTCTCTGGAGGAAATTCCATGGAGGGAGTTAGAAGGATCCTTGATCTCCTCTTTTGAAAAACACTTTGACACAAGCCCTATCTTCAGACATACTCATTTTCGCCCTTAACCTTATGCCTTAATTAATAAATCCTCTGCACTAATTTTAGGATTGGAGTTTAAAGAAGTTACATGTAAAAATTGGATAGAAAATAGTATATTGTGTCCAACAATGTAAATTCAGAAATGGAAAGGCAACTCATAATGTCTTATATAGACATTTTGGTTTTATGCTTCTTGGCAGAGTCATAAGATGGTGCACTCTTGAGCTGCTAAGTTACTATTTTTTTAATCCCCAGTCTACCTTTTAAAATATTTTATTATTATTTTTTTTTTATCATAAGTGTACTCCTTAATCCTCATCCCATATTTTCCCATCTCCCCACTCACCTCCCCTCTGGTAACCTCAGTTTTTTTCTCTAAGAGTCTGTTTCTCTCTCTTTCCATTTGCTTGTTTGTTTTGTTTCTTAAATTCCACATATGAGTGACATTATATGGTATTTGTCTTTCACTGACCTATCACACTTAGCATTATAGTCTCTAGCTGTATCCATGTTGTTGCAAATAGCACAATTTCACTCTTTGTATGGCTGAATAATATTCCATTGTGTGTGTGTATGTACATACATATATACACACACACACCACTTCTTTATCCATTCATCTATCGATGGACACTGGGGCTGCTTCCATAGTTCAGTTATTGTAAATAATGCTGCAACAAACATAGGGGTGGATTTATCCCTTTGAATTAGTGTTTCAGATATTTTGGGTAAATACCCAGTAGTATGATTCTTGAGTCATAGGATAGTTCTATTTTTAATTTTTTGAGGAAACTCCATTCTGTTCCCACAGTGGCTGTACCAGTTTGCATTCCCACCAACAGTGAACTGGGATTTCTTTGTCTCCACATCTTCGCCAATATCTCTTGCTGCTTATGTTGTTGATTTTAGCCATTTTTCCAGGTGTGAGGTGATAACTACTTATTATGGTTTTGATTTGCATTTTCCTGATGATGAGTGATGTTGAACATCTTTTCATGTGTCTGTTAGCCAGCTGTATGTCTTCTTTGGAGAAATGTCTGTTCATGTTTTCTGGCCATTTTTAACTGGATTATCTGTTTGGAGGGAATTGAGTTGTATCAGTTCTTTATATATTTTGGATACTAAACCTTTATTGGATAGGTCATTTGCAAATATCTTCTCTCATTCTGTAGGTTGCCTTTTAGTTGATTGTTTCCTTCACCACGAAGAGACTTTTTATTTTGATGTGGTCCTTATAGTTTATTTGTACTTTTATTTCGCTTGCTTCAGGAGATCTATCTAGAAAAATGTTGCTTTGGCTGATGTCTAAAAGATTACTCCCTGTGTTCTCTTCAAGGATCTTTATGGTTTCAGGTCTCACATTTGGTGTTTAGTCCAGTTTGAGTTTATTTTGGTGTATAGTGTAAGAAACTGGACCACTTTCTTTTGCATTTCACTGTCCAGTTTTCCTAGCACCATTTGTTGAAGAGACTGTCTTTTTCCCATTGTATATTCTTTCCTCCTTTGTTAAAGATTTAATTGGCCATAGAATTGTGAGTTTATTTCCAGGTTGTCTGTTCTATTCAATTGATCTATGTGTCAAGTTGCTGTTGTGGTGGTGGTGGTGGTGGTGGTTTTTGTTTTTCGGTTTTTTGTTTTTTGTGCCACTACCATACTGTCCTAATCTGCAATTGTGGTACCTGCAGTTTAGTTTTTCAAGATTGCTTTGGCTATGCGAGGTCTTTTGTGGTTCCACACAAATCTTAGGATTGTTTGTTCTAATTCTGTCAAAAATGCTGTAGGTTGGGACACCTGGGTGGCTCAGTGGGTTAAACATCGAACTTCGGCTCAGGTCATGATCCCATGGTTTGTGATTTTGAGCCCCGTGTCAGGCTCTGCTGACAGCTCAGAGCCTGGAACCTGCTTTGGATTCTGTGTCTCTCACCCTCTCTGGCCTTCCCCTACTCGCTCTTTTTCGCTTGCCCCGCTCTCTCTCGCTCACGCTCTCTCTCTCTCTCTCTCAAAAATAAACATTAAAAAAATTCTGTAGGTATTTTGTTAGGGATTGCATTAAATCTGTAGATTGCTTTGCATAATATAGGCATTCTAACAATATTGGTTCTTTCAATCCATGAGCATGGAATGTCTTTTCATTTCTTTGTGTCATCTTGAGTTTGTTTTCATCAGTGTTTTACAGTTTCCAGAGTAGAGGTCTTTCACCTCTTTGGTTAGGTTTCTTCCTTGATATTTTATTGTTTTTCATGCAGTAATAAATGGGATTATCTTCTTAATTTCACTTTTTACTGCTTCATTATTGCTGTATAGGAATGCAACAGATATATGTACATTGATCTTTGTATCCTGTGACTATTGAATTCATTTATCAATTCTAGTATTTTTTTTGGTGGATTCTTTAGGATTTTTTTATATATTGTATCATGTTATCTGTATATAGTCAGAGTTTTACTTCTTCCTTACCAATCTGGGGCCTTTTATTTCTTTATGTTGTCTTATTGCTGTGGCTAGGACTTACAGTACTATGTTGACTAAAAGTGGTGAGTGTGGACATCCTTGTCTTCCTCTTGACCTTACCGGAAAAGTTTTCACTTTTTCACTATTGAGTATGACAAACATACTCACTTTTGTATTAAGTTAGGAAGTCAACCTCATGACTTTCAGAAATCTCTTAGGATCTGTGTGCAAGTAATTGATGATGTAAGAGCTTTCCCAGTTTGGGCAGTAAATTCATCTAATAACCATTTTTAGTTAGGCTATTTAGTAATTCCCCAAGTGAGGCACTTAGTTGGGATCAGCCTGTGGGCATTCCAGCATGTTCTTTCGGTTAATCACTGTTGATCTGGATTCCAGTATTTATACTTTTGTTCTTGGAATGAGTTCATGATTTAATGCTAGCATCTCATTAAAGGCATTTGCCCAACTCTGAGTCATGTTTTGTTTGTTTTTATAGCCACTGGGGTTAGTAAATTGTGCTTTTGACCTTCAAAAGTGGTTCTTAGATTAGAATGGTATGAAAATCCCTGACAAATCAGAACTGAGACTTGCCCTTTTACCTTCGAGTTTTCTTGAAAAGTAAATGACATAACGCTGTTTAAGTTTAAGGTATGCAGCAGGATGGTTTGATTTACATAAATTGTGAAATCACTACTACAATAGATTCAGCTCACATTTATGTTTTCCTATAACTAAAAAAGGGAAGGAGAAAAAAAGAAAATGTTCTCCTTGTCATGAGTACTCTTAGAATTTACTCTCAACTTTCCTACATATCATATAACAATATTAGCTAGTCATCATATTGTATATAACATCACTAGTACTCACCAATTTCATAACTGGAAGTCTGTACTGTTTAACCAGTCTCCTACAATTCCCTAGCCCCTGTAACCACAAGGCTGATCTCTCTTCCTATGAGTTTTGTTGTTGTTGTTTTTGTTGTTGTTAAGTGAGACAATATCCTTATTTCATTTAGCATAATGCCTTCAAGTCCCATTTATGCTGTTGCAAATGGTAAGATTTCCTCATTTTTATGGCTGCATAATATTCCTCTGTGTGTGTGTGTGTGTGTGTGTGTGTGTGTGGGTGTGTGTGTGTATGCACATGCATGTGTATATGCATGTGTGTGTAGGTCTATCTTACAGCTTTATCCATTCATCCATCCATGGCCATTTAGGTTGTTTACATGTCTTAGTTATTGTAAATAATGTGGCTATAAACATGGGGGTGCAAATGTCTTTTTGAGTTAATGTTTTCATTTCCTTTGTATATATTTCCAGAAGTGGAATTTCTAGATCATATAGTAGTTCTCTTTTTAAGTTTTTGAGGATCTCCATGCTGTTCTCCATAGTGGCTGTGATAACTTAAAATTCCACCAATAGCATGCAAGCTTTCCTTTTATTCCACATCTACACCAACATGTTATCTCTTTTTGAGGATGGCTTCTCTAAAAGGCATGAGGTGATCCCTCACTGTGGCTTTAATTTGAATTTCCCTAATGACTAGTGATATTGAGCAGCTTTTCATGTGCTTTTTGGCCTTGTGTATATCTTCTTTGGAGAAATGTCTATTCAGGTCCTTTGCCCACTTTTTACAATTTTGGGGTTATTTTTTGATAGTTGTAGGAGTTCTTCATGTGTTTTGGATATTAACACCTTATCCGATATACGGTTTGCAAATATGTTTTTTCATTCTGTAGATGGTCTTTTTATTTCATTGATGATTTCTTTCACTGTGCAGAAGCTTTTTAGTTTGATGTAGATCGCTTATTATGTATTTTGTTAGTCGTGCTTTAGGTGTCCTGGCTAAAACATCATTACAAAGACTCATGTCAAGGAGCTTTATTCCTGTGTTTTGTTCAAGGATTTTCATGGCTTCAAGTTTATGCTTAAGTCTTTAATCTATTTTAATTTTTCAAGTGGTGTAAGACCTCAGTCCAGTTTCATTCTTTTACTTGTGAATATCCAATTATCCCAGCACCATTTATTGGAAACAGTCTTTTCTCCATAGAGTAATTTTGGCTCTCTTGTCAAATATTAGTTGACTATATATATTTTTTTATTTCCAGGCTCTTGATTCTGTTCCATTGGTGGAACGATTATAAATCTATGGTATAGCCTGAAATCAGGTAGAGTGATGCCTTCTCCTTTGTTCTTTCTCTGAATTATTTTAGCTATCTGGGGTCTTTAGTGGTTCCATATAAATGTGGAGGGTCTTTTTTTTCTACTTTAAAAAATGCCATTGGAATTTTGTAGGTATTTTATCAAATCTATGGATGGTTTTTGGTGGTATTGAAATTTTAACAATATTCTTCAAATCCATGAACACGGGATAATTTTTCATATATTTGTCCTCTTTGATTTCTTTCATTAATGTAGTTTTCAGAGTAGAGGTCTTTCACTTCCTTAGTTAGGTTTATTCTTAAGTACTTTGTTTTCAATGGTATTAGAAGTGGAATTGATTTCTTTTTCAGAAAATTTGTGGTTAGCATATAGAAATGCTACTGATTTTTGTATGTTAATTTTGTACTCTGCAACTTTACTGAATTTATTAATTAGATCTAACAGTTTCTTGGTTGTCTTTAGGATTTTCTATATATGAAATCATGTCCTCTGCAAATACAATTTTACTTCCTTTCCAATTCTGATACTTTTTATTTCTTCTTACTTGATTATGCTGACTAGGACTTCCAATACTAGGTTGAGTAGAAATGGTATGAGTGGGCACTCTCGTCTTGTTTCTCATCTTAGAGGAAAAGCTTTTATCATTTTACTCTTGAATATGATGTTAGCTTTGGGCTTGAATTTATTATGTTGATATATGTTCCTTCTTTCACTAATTGGAGTTTTTTTAAAATTATGAATGGATGTTGAATTTTGCCAAATGCTTTCTCTGTCTATTGAGATGGTCCTATGATTTTTTTTTCAATTCTATTAACATGATATAACATACTTATTTTGTGTATGTTGATTCACCCTTGCATTCCTGGGATAAATCCCACTTGATCATGGTGAATAATCCTTTTAATGGGCTGTTGAATTTGGTTTGCTACCATTTTATTGAGAACTTTTACATTATATTCATCAGGGATAATGGCCTGTGGTTTTCTTTCCTACCAGTATCCTTTTCCAGTTTTGGTATCAGGACGATGCTTGTAAAATGAGTCTGGGAGTTTTCCCTCCTCATGGTTTGTTTTTGGCTTAGTTTGTTTTGTTTTTTTTGGGAGGGCAAGATTTGAGGAGGATTGCTGTTATTCAGACTTGCTTTTAATGTAGAAGTCTGTGAGGCCACTAAACTAATATCAGTTGATTAAAAAATATTTTCTTTATAAATTCATTTTTCTATATTGTATTCTGCAAATAGGATATGTAATCTAGCTTGAGTAGGAGGAACCCAAACAATGGTTTTCAATAGACCATTTTTCTTTGGAGTGTTAAGAGTTTACAATTTATGTGTCAGATTCTAGAACAGTAGAAGATTCTACAAACTATGTCATACTCGTGATATTTCTGAAGGTTTCTAGACCTGTCCTGGAGAAAGGCAGGTATCAGTAAATTGGGGTTGGATTGGAAGGATTCCATAAAGGAATTAAGCCTTGAGCATCTTCTGGTTAGTTGAGGGGAAGATTTATGAAAGAGGAAATAGTTTGATAACCTGAGGAGACAAGTATTTTTTGCATGATGTGTAACATAAAGAAGGAATACAAATCTAAGATGAGGTTTAAAAGGGGGAATGAGAGTAAATTTCATGGTTTATGGCCTGTGTTTTATATAATTAAGTATATAGTTAAGAATTAAATAACATGAAGAATAAATGAGGGAAGAAAAAAAGTGAGAAAGGTATCTTAGTCAATAGCTTTCAAATGTACTTTGTATGATGAACACATATACCTCATCATGGCTTAGATGAAGAAAGAAGGCAGTTTTTCAAGTTTGGCTAAGAAGTTAAATAAAGTTTTAAGCTTGGTTAACTATAAACTAGGTATTTCCATTTGTTCTAATTGGTATCATAAACATGTTCTAAAAGGAGCCCATTCTGCCCATTCTCCCCGAGCCTGGCATATTGCAGATTTCCCCAACCCCGTGTTGAGCGACTCTGTTCTTGCCATTGCTCATGTCAGATCTGACATACCCACCTTCGGCTCCCCGATCTCTTTCATTGCCAGAGGCAAATCCTGTTGGTTCTCCAAAATATATCCAGAATCTGACTATTTTTCATAAATGTTCTCTGCTTCATTTTTCTCCTAGACACTTACTATCTAACACACTTTACATTTTACTCACTTACCTTGTTTAGTGTTTTTCTCCCCCTCCCAGAATATCAGCCCATGTTGGTGGATTGACTGTTTTATTCACCGCTGTATCTTTAGCCTCCAGAACTGCCTAGTACGTAGTAGGTGTGCTCTACCTCGTAAATTGGTGAACACATAAGCATAACAAGAAAGAGGAAGGGGTAACAAGCATTAAATTAGAATTATTCTTAATGGAGTCAACAGCCCTCTTTGTGTACTGACTATGTGCCTGCTTATATGTTATGTCTCTAAATCTTGTATGTACTGTATGGATTTCATTAAAATGCTAAGCTATTCTTAGGATTTTGGATAAAATAATTCCAGAATACATATCAGAGAATACATATATCATAAACATAGATTTGAATACTTATATACACATTGATTCATATACTATATATTTGTGGTACTAAACGAATATATCCCCTTCTTATTTGGGTGAACAAATTAGTAATTGCAAATTAAAATTTAAAAAATCCCAGGGGATCTCCTCACCTTTGGACAGAGTTTTCCTGGAAAGAACTTTTTCAGAAATATAATTAAACTGTTTTCTCACGTACACTATCTCCTGTTTAATTTTGAGACTGGAGTGATGACAAAATACGTGTTGGAAGGTAATTATAAGCACTCCTTAGAAAAATGACAGGGCTTTTCTAAATAACAGATTTGGTGTGTTGAGTAAATTGTATACCATTTTAGCATCCTGGATATTCTCAATTTATAATCAGTCTTAAGGGATTGTACCACTCAAAGGGAGAACAGGAACTAAGTTGTTTATACAACAATGGCAATATGGCTAACATCTGAACTCTCCTAAGCAATTCTGTCATACGTAAATGAGGCTAGATTTCAGGAGGCAGATAGGACTTCTTGGAAACTAGAAGGATGACAGAAACTGAAGGTAGTACTTCTTAAAATTCGTATGATTTAAACATAGTCCTATGAATTGTTCTATTTTATCCTATCCTTGGCATCGATTGGCTTTCTCTACGGAGGCCATCATTACATACGCATAATAGAAAAATGGGTAAGAGTTAAGCTATTTAGCAAGTAAAAAACATGCTACATGAATCTCTCCAAAAGGAAAGATTTAAGAGTGCATCACATATAGGTGTTCACTAGACATGTGTTGAAATGAATGAATGAACTTGAACAATAAGGAGCAATCTGAGCTAAAAAATCAACATGGATTTTGTTGCTTTCTGGTTTGCCTTGGAACAAAAGTCCAAGAAATCTTGTGATGAGATAATTCGTGTATGTACAATTTATAATGTGATGGGATATTGGATAGTAAAATATGAAGGTCTTTTGGCAATTTTCACAGAAAGAATACAGTCATTTATGGATCATTCATGAAATGGGCCCCTGTCACCCTATATCTAAGTTTAAGTTATAAAGTTAGCCTGATGAATTTTTCATTGGAAAGATTTTGCTTCACTTTATGTTTAGTGCAATATAAACTAGGAATTGCCTATTTTGAGAAAGAAAATTTCTTAAAACAAATTTTTTTAAATGTTTTATTTTTGAGAGAGAGAGAGACAGAGTTATGAACAGGGGAGGGGCAGAGAGAAGGAAACAGAATCCAAAGCAGGCTCCAGGCTCTGAGCTGTCAGCACAGAGCCTGATGCACGGGGCTCGAACTCACAAGCTGTGAGATCATGACCTGAGCCGAAGTGGTAAGCTTAACAGACTGAGCGACCCAGGCGCCCCAAGAAAGAAAATTTCTTGAGGCAAATGCATCAGTAGACAAAAGGTGAAAAGCCATGTGCCAAAATATAAAGTAATTGTAACTCTTTCAGGAAAATAAAGTTATAGATAAGATAGTTTCATAGGACCATTTTTTTTCTCACTGCTTTTGATCCAAGTTTTACATAAATGATGCAATGTATTTTGCAAAATAAGAAGTAGGGACACTGATGGAATGATAAAGCGAGAGAATGTTGCCTTTATCTTATTCATTTCTTCCTTAATTACTTCTGAGTGCCTACTCCATCAGACTCCATGCTCAGTGCTTGACGAGCATAGATGATGCTGAGTTCCTCCCAAGTTAGAAGGGGCATCAAAGGACACATGGTGATGTAACTCATTACTGGTGTGACACTATATACAATAAGGGAAACAAACAGTGCAATAATGGAGAAAAGCAAATGTTCCGGTAGGGATGGCCTTTGGTTTTCAGATGAGGGGACTGAAATCTAGATAAGACAAGAAATTGGTTTGAGATCGTTTGCTTGATGAGTGGCAGAACTGAGATCCTAACCCACATCACACTGACTCCATAGCCGGGGCTAGCATTGCCATTCTGGAGCCCTCTTCCCCGGAACATTCCAATGAGAACTCCCTGCTTAAACCTCTTAATGGCTACTTCCCACCTCCAGAGGGTAAAGTTCAGTTTGCTTGTTCTGGCCCCGCCTGTCTCTGTGACATCCTGGCTCACACTTTACCACTGTAACTATGTTGCTTATGGTTCATCTGGACTCCCCAGGCTGCTTCCCAAAGCTGTGCCTCTGCTTATATTGTCCTTTGGGCCTGTCCTCTTGAGCTGCATACTCCTTCACTCTTATTTCTCCAGGAAGCCTCCATGATCCCCCCCCAGCAGGGGTTACCTATCCTACCCCTGAGCTCCAGTAGACTCCTATTAATCTGTATCAGAGCTCAGCAGATTACTGCCTGCAGACAAACTCTGGCTGCTGAATGTGTATGTGGGCATGGGATAAGAAGGTTTCTAGATTTTTAAAGGTTGGGGAGGGAATCAAAAGAACGATCTATGAAATGTGAAACTATGTGAAATTCAAATGTCATTGTCCACAAATAGAACACAGCCACATGTATTTTTTTAATGTTACTTTTTAAAATTTATTTCTGAGAGAGAGAGAGAGAGAGAGAGAGAGCGTGAGCAGGGGAGGGTCAGATAGAGAGGGAGACACAGAATTTGAAGCAGCCTCCAGGCTCTGAGCTAGCTGCCAGGACAGAGTCTGACACGGGCTTGAACCCATGAACCTTGAGATCATGACCTGAGCCGAAGTCAGATGCTTAACCAACTGAGCCACCTAGGCGCCCCGGTGCATGTATTCTTTACATATTGTCTGTGGCTGTTTTCATGTGACAAGGACAGGATTCAATAGTTGTAAGAGACCTTGAGGCCTGCAAAGCCTAAAATATTTACTCTCTAAGCCTTTGCAGGGGGAAAAAAAAAAAAAGTTGTGAACTCTCAATCTAAATCACATACAATGTTTCTTTCTAAGTGGCTCTCCCTGACCTGGCTCTGAGCTCCTTGAAGGCAGGCATCACATTTTATTCATCTTTGTTCTCTCCAGCTCCTAGCTGACTATGATACTTAGCAGGAAAGTGTTTGATACATAATTTGGTGAACACAGGACTTCACACTTGTGTCCCTAGGACAGTTCTTCAAATACTTACAGCAGCTCTTCTGCCACCCACAGTCTTCCCTTTTAGAGCCTAAACATCCAGCCATTCTTAATCTTTGCATGACCCTGACCAGACTGGCTTTACTCTCTTTACCTGTGTGCTTTTAAATCGTGATGTTATCTCTGAAATTTACCAACAGTGTATCATTTATTGGAACATACCATTTTTACGTAAAAATTACACACCACATTGATAAACTACAATGTGCCATTTTTCTAGGTTAAAGGAAGGAAAATTGAAACAGTGATACAATTTTCTGTCTGAGGGTAAGACAAAGCAAGGAAAATGTAGGCTGGCTGGAGGATTTTGATTTAAAAAGTAGAAAACTTTATTCTCTTGTGGTCTCCAGTATGGAGTTAGATGCTCCCCATGGGGAAGAAAATATTAGAATTTCTACTTATTTTTAGAAGAACAAAAATAACCAGAGATTTGCTAAGATTGGAGGTATGGAGCCACAGTGCTGCCCTTGCATGGGCAGATTCACACACTTGGGGGTTCCTGAGGGAGGCTTGGGAACAGCACAGTGGGGGCTGGGGTAGCTGAGGGACTCTCCCTGCTTATTTGCTCTGTGTTTTGCTGTATACTGCAGTTGATGCGACCCAAATTATACTGATGGATGAATGATATTATTTAATTGTAACCAAACTAATTCCTTAGGAAAGGACCATGTTGTTTACTAAGAGTGATTCCTGGAAAACAACAACTGTGGCTTAAAAACTTGATAATGCAGGGGTGCCTGGGTGGCTCAGTCGGTTAAGCCTCTGACTTCAGCTCAGGCCATGATCTCCTGGTTCGTGGGTTCGAGCCCCGTTTCGGGCTCTGTGCAGACAGCTAGCTCAGAGCAGAGCCTGTTTCAGATTCTGTGTCTCCCTCTCTCTCTCTGACCCTCCCCTGCTCACACTGTCTCTCTCAGAAATAAATAAAATCACACTGTCTCTCTCTCTCTCTCAGAAATAAATAAAACATTAAAAAAGTTAAATTGAAAAGAACCTGGATAATGCAAATTTATTCCACACAAGTGAAAAACAAGACCATGACAGAGCTGGCATCTCTCTGACTTCTAGAGTGAGCTCTGTGCCAGTCATGATTTAAGGTAAAAATGATGATCTATTTTAGCCTTCATTTTATTTTAATTTTTAATTTATTTTTAAAATGTTTTTATTTTTGAGAGAGTCTGAGCATGAGCATGTGAGGGAGGGGTGGGGCAGAGCAGAGGATCCAATGCGGGCTCTGCGCCGACAGTACAGAGCCTGATGCGGGGTTTGAACTCAAAAAACCAGATCATAACCTGAGCTCAAGTTGGATGCTTAGCTGACTGAGCCACCCAGGTACCCCTCCCCCCTTTTTACATTTTTAAGTAATCTCTACACCCAACATGGGACTTGAATTTACAACCCCAAGATCAAAAGTCACATGCTCCACTGACTGAGCTGGCCAGGTACCCCTAGGCTTCATTTTAAATATTACTACCCTTTCTGCAGTAACATAATAGGTAATCAATCATTAGACTCTCACAACATCATAGCTAGGCTATGTTAATCAATTTTCTATAAATATAATCTGGATAATTTTATCACAACATACTATCATCTTAATATATTCAGTTCAATTTGTTCTAATTCAATTCAGTCAGTTCATATGATAAGCTCAACATGGGGGCTAAAATGAAAAGTGCATTTACATTTAATTTCAAACCCTATGGGGGACTACTGTGTGTTAGGCAATGCTAGGTGATGGCCCTACAAAAATGAATGATCAGATCTCTGGCAAAAGAGATTCACGGAGAAGGAGCCACAGATACCTACGATGTATGATAAATCATGGCAAGGGATAACTTGAGCGTGGCATGGGAACACAGAAAAAGGAATAAATAGGGTGCCTGGCAGCCCTGATGATTAAGGAACCCAGTCTTACAAACGAGAAAAGGCATTTATAGGACACAATCAAAGGAAGACAAGTTGGTGATCAAGTGAGATAGGTGGACAGTGTAAGATTCACAGAATAACAAGGATGGGGCTAGGATATCTCAGGAAGTTTCCTAGAGAAGCAAACACTTAAATTGGTTCTACACAGGTATGTTTGTTTGCTTGCTACTTTTTGCCAAACAAAAAAAGGAAGGGCAAGGAAAAAAGAAAGGCAAGATGCTGTGAAGCTTTTTAGCTCATACCTCTGAGGCACAACTTCTGAAATGATTAAAAGTAAATTAAAACTGCCCAGGAACTCACTGGCTGCATATGATTGTCTTCCCACTGGGAAGCCACAGCTCATTGCTGCCTGGCCAGTCTTTTTTGTATTATGTAAACCTGTAAGCACTAACCTTTTTTTTTTTTTTTTTTTTTTTTTTAAGTTGTTGAAAAGAACACTGATTCCTTCTGGACATTATTTTTCAGCAGAAATAAGAAACAGCAGCAAAAATGAATAAAGAGCAGTTGTTTTTTTGCTCATTAGGGCATTTGCTGTTTATCTGCGAAGTCACAGGGATCTCATGGGTTGGCATTTGCAGGCACAGTTGGGTATCGTTACTTTGTCAAAATAATCTATAGAGGGTATTAATTGTGAGTCAACGGACGATCATTCTGCAGCTTAAAAGCATTTATTATCTTCCAGGGTTGAGGTTTCTATGGTTTGGGGATTATGGCCAATTGAAATTACAGTGTGCACAGTCTAGACAGTGGAATGTAGCGGGTAAGCAGACAGGCTTAGGTAACAGACGCAGCTGGAGCGAGCAGTGGAGACCTGCCATTTATCCACTCTGTGACCTTGAGCAAGTCACTTAACTTTTCCAATCCTTAGTTTTCTCATTTACATTTGGGGATAATATTGGCCTCATAGGATTATGATGAGAAATAAGAACAAAAACATTGACTGGATGATAACTATTTATCATCCTCATCACCAGTAATCTTTCACCCTTATTTTTATTTTTTTTTAAAGGAATAAGAGTAAAATAATAGCTCATAGGGGAATGAATTTGTCTTTGTGCTCTCCCCTGTACTCATATTAGCTTCAAGCTGGGTGTGATTTTTTTTTTTAATTTTAATTTTTTTTTTTAAATTTTTACAAATAGTTTATTGTCAAATTAGTTTCCACATAACACTCAGTGCTCATCCCCACAGTGCCCTCCTCCATGCCCATCCCCCCTCCCCCCCTCATCCATCAGTCCTCAGTTTTTGTCAGCATTCAAGAGTCTCTCATGGTTTGCCTCTCTCCCTTTCCCCCACCATTTCCGCCCTTCTTCTCCCCCTTGTTCCTCCGTCAAGTTCCTCCTAATCCTCCTATACGTGCAAACATATGATATTTGTCCTTCTCTGCCTGACTTATTTCGCTCAGCATAACACCCTCAAGGTCCATCCATGTTGCTACACATGGCCAGATTTCATTTTTTCTCATTGCCATGTAGTATTCCATTGTATAGATAAACCACATCTTCTTGATCCATTTGTCCGTTGATGGACACTTAGGCTCTTTCCATGTTTTGGCTATTGTGGAGAGTGCTGCTATGAACATTGGGGTACATGTGCTCCTATGCAAGGCTGGGTGTGATCTTTTAGAGCTTCAGTTCTCATGAAGAATGAGACAGTCTTGAGAGATTCTGGGTAGTTAACTGGTTAACTGTATAACCTATGGAGCTCAGTAAGGCATCAGCCCAACCCAGTATTTCTGCTAAGCCCCCTACTAGCCTTAGCTTGGGCACTGAAATGAAAAGAACCCAGTATGGATCTCCGTTGCTTATTCCCACTGATCCCAGTTCAGATCTTGGTAGTTAACAAGAGTGAGTTCACTTCTTCCTCCACACGTTGGCAGACAGCTCTCTTGTCCTCTAAATCTCCCCTTTGGTAGCCTTACCAGCTCCAATTCCTTGAACAGTCCCTCAATCGAGACTGTATCTGCCTTCTGTATGACCCAATTTCTCTCTGGATTTGCTTCAGAAAGCCAATGTCTATCCTCTTAAGTGTGTTTCCAGAAAGGAATGCAGTATTCCAGACTTCTCAGGGTTGGGTGTAGGAGCTCTGTTGCCAGAGTGTCATCTTTGAAATGAATAATCTCAGTTGGTAGTAAGATTTCACTGCTGTTTCACAGTTCTGATGAAATCATTTTGAAATTTATATGGGAAGTTAGGCAATGACAAGAACCACCCACACTGTAGTAGTGGAACAGAAATACAAAGAAATAAATGTCTTTTTGCTCATTGACCACTCAAGAAAAAAAAATCCTATTCCTGTAGCTTGCTTACAAGCAAATAGTACCTTCTAGTAGCTTGAATTACAGATACTCTTACAACATGAAAGATGACTGAACTAATTTAGATTTTTAAAACATTCAAGTGGCAGTTATAAGAATCAAAATCTAGATTATAATTGTGTGTGGGCAATTTGACTTTAAATATACATATATAGATTAATATATAGATTAATTTTGGCTTGAGGGTAGTATTTTTCTCTTTAGCATTGAGCTAAATTTCCAAAATATTATAATCCTGTTTTTGTTGAATTTTATTGCAGGATAACTGAAGATACTTTTATTTTAAAAAATTGAAGTATCCCTGACTGCAATATGTTTACAGAGAGTTGTTTCAGTTTGAGGATCCCGCTGCAATGTACGTCCTAGTTTTATATTCATATCTGCCTTAGCATCCTGTGAAGCTCTGACACTCTTATCCCCGGAGTCTGGAATATAGATACTCTTCAGACTCATAGCTTCACAGAAAATGTTTCCTAAACAATTGGTTTAAGTAACCTTGGGTCAGGGTGGCTGGTTGTTTGAGAGAGGGAAGCCCAGTTCAGCGTTACCAATGTGGGCGTAGTTAGCAGTTACTTAACCAGCAAGCCAGAGCAGCAGGTGTGGGACAAAGCACAAAAGTTTTTGTTCTGTTTTTTGTTTTTTATTTATCACCTAGTTCTTTGAGAGTATTTTAAATGAGCTGCTTTTCCTATTGGCAATTGGAGCAACTCACTTGACTTAAGGTGAAGACTGAAGAGTAGATGCATAATCCAACCAGAGTTTCCCATTTTTTAACATGTCAGGCTGGGCACAGGCTGGGGATGTGAAGCAGAAAGGGAAATTTCAGCTGGAGAAAAACACGCTGAAGAGAGAGTCCAAGCACTACAAGCGTTTCGGAGTTCTCATGGCTACTTCTCTTGTTTTTGGTGTTGGTATTATTTGTGGAGATTTGAGAATTTATAGAGTAAGAGAAAGTTGGAATCCTGACCGGTCAATTGAGTGGCAACAGTGGGCAATGAATGCAGACTCCTATTGTATCCATGTAGGTATTCATTAGATAGGTCTCCATCATTTGGAAATACCAGTGGGGGTTGTTTTGGGGCCAGGCCCTGCCAGTTACAGTGAAATTAACATAGCAACGGTGGGTTGCATCTTGCCTTGTTTCATTTTACAAAGGAGAGTTTGTTCAGCAACCAGGCATTAACTTGATAATTAGGATGTCTGAGGCTCTGTTCTTCCTCTTTATTCCTATTTGTTGGTCCAATTAGCTGTGTTTGTCTTGGGCCAGTTATAAAAAACCACGTGGGAGACAACTCTGATACCTTAGAAAATTCAAAGAAATGACTTCAGGAGTTGAAGGTGGTAGAAATATACTACCTGACCAATATACTGTTGGCCTAATTTCTTATAAAATAAGCTGGGTCTTGTGGCCAAATAAGAGAAAGGAGAAGCAGAGTTTGCTGATTAGCCTTAGAATGTTCTCCTCAGTTAAGTTAGTCTAAGTAGATGACTGCCATCCAAGTAATGGGGATGCATTCTTTAAACTCCTGGAACATTCAACCGTATAGAAACTATTTTCTAGGAACCAGTATATGGTGAGGAAAATAGTGAACCCGGAACTGTCTTTGGCTTAGAAATCATCGGCATTGATACAGTGCTGTCAGCTTAGTTTCCATCTGACATCATTTCATTTGCTTAGGCAACAACACTGCTGTCTGGGATACCCCAAGTGAGTGGACAGGGATCAGAAAGGTTAGGTTTTCCAAGGCTAGTTGCTGTTCCATGGCTGCTGCCTCCTGCTGCCCCACAGGAGGAGGGTCTGTTTATGGCTGAGTTGCAGCTCTTCTGGAGGCCAAGTAGGCAAGGACAAATACTGGCATTTTCAGATAGGTATTTATTATTAGGCTTTGCCCTGTAATAATGGTTAAATCATGCCTTAGGCATGCCTTTTGGCAAGGTCAGGGCACGTATAAAGCATTTCTATAAAGTTAAATTCCTGTTGGGAGGCTTTTTAAGGTTTTTATATTTTAATGAAGTTAAAATGAAAGTTCAGACTTGCATAATTCATAAGCATTCACTGCCTCTTTTAAAATCTCTGCCACTAGACTATTTTTTAAAAATTTTAGCGAAATTCTCCTATAAAACATGAACACATCTTTCAGTTAAGATTAAAATAGATTTCTAATTATAGTAAACGAAAGTTTCCCTATAATATAATAAGCTCTTTAGGCTAGTTTCATTTATCGTGTTTTCACTGCATGCAAAGAAGATACTGTATTTTTTTTAAGAGTATTTCCTAAATATACATTTGGAATTTCAACTTTTAATATACACAGCTTTCAAATTTTAAGCAGTTTTACAAAGTCTAGAAATTGAGAAATTCTTTTAAATGTTGGCTTGGACTGGGGCACCTGGGTGGCTCAGTCGGTTAAGTGTCCAACTACAGCTCAGGTCATGATCTCACAGTTCGTGGGTTTGAGCCCCGCATCGGGCTCTGTGCTGACAGCTAGCTCAGAGCCTGGAGACTGCTTCGGATTCTGTGTCTCCCTCTCTCCCTGACCCTCCCTGCTTACTCTTGCTCTCAGAAATTAAAAAAAAAAAAAAAAAAAAATTAAAAAAATTTAAATGTTGGCTTGGACTTTTGTAAAGTTATATGTTTTAATTTTGACTTTAGTTGACTCTAATACTTTCAAGTTAGTATCAAAATAATGCTGGAATGAGTATTTTAAAGGATTCAAACTCCTGCAAATAAATACAGCTGATGAAAATCTGAAAATCTACAAGCTAATGACCGGATTTATTTATTTTTTTTGTACTCTTTGCAATCAATCGAGGTTGTCTTTTTAAGCAGCACATATTCTAGGTTTCGAACTGAGGGTAATTGCATCTTACTTTAAAATCCTTTCTTATTTGGAGGCATGATGAGACTATATAAATGCAATATTTTAGCATTTGGCAACAGGAGCCAGTAATAGAAGCAGATGGGAAAATTTCAAGAATGTTTTGAAAGGGAAATTCCCCCAATTTCCCCCCATATTTTTAATGCTCTAGGACCTCTTTGTATTACAGGGATATTAATGCCTTCTCTGCTTTCTTCCCCAAAGAAAGTGGTTACTTGTCTCACCTCCACTTATGGCATCTAATATTAACTTGGAAGGAACTGATATTACCATATTATATTCCTGTGCAGGAGCATATCATTCTTCTATTTAGTTCTTCAAGTCCTTTGAAGTTAAGTAGTTTTCGGCATAGAATTGTGTTTACAAGGGGCTTACTAAGTATATCCCGATATATGCACACAAAGGGGTGCTAAACACCTAGTAGAAGTAATGCACCTCTCTCTCAAGGGTCTGGAAGGATCTCTGTTCTGTGTTGTTGGGTGAAAAAATAGTCCAGAATATGTTATGATCCCATTTTTACAAATTGTACATATTTAAGTGAGTATGACTTATATAAAGCAGAAAAGAAAATCTATAGATGAAATTTCAAATTGTTTCCTTGATGCAATTAACTCTCTCTGAATGGGAAGGATTTAGAAGGACTCATTGGGGAGACTTATTTTTACCTCACATATTTATATAAGTGGTAGGATTATAGTTTATATTATTTAGTTTAACTACTAAAATTTTTCTATAATTTCAAAACAAAATATAAGGAAATACTGTAAGAGTACTATTTGAGAAACCATTTGTTTCCTTAATTAGAATATGAAAATTGTAATATTATGAAGAAATGGTAGTTGTAATATTGGTAGATCCCTATGAAATCTCACAGGTCCCTGTGTTTAAGTATTCTGCAACTGTACGGTCACTAGATCTGCATTCAGACCTTTTTGGTTCATGGGGGACAATTAATCATGTAGATCAAATTGTTGGCTGAAGTCTGTCTGAAATCTGTGTTTCTTAAGTCCCTCCAATGTGTTGCTTTGGTTTTGGGTAAAAGTGGTTACTGAGGATATAAACTAATACTTAATTCATATTTTCAAGTTAAAAAGTTAATTTCCTAAGTAAACTCATAAAATCATTTATTTGTAGAAGAAAAAATTAAAAGAAGACTCCTCGTTTTCCAGGGATCACTAGGACTGATATACAGTAAAAGCTAGGTTATTAGCAATTCAAAAAGGCAACGAGCTGCTATGGTCTTTGACTTCTTTCATAAAGAGTTAGTCTATAGAGCAGTAAGATGATGAAGCCTTGCCTTATCTGTTCACGCTGGGCAAAAGATGTGACTAGTGGACCATTTTTGTCTTCTTTGGAAAATATCTTTGACTGTCATTGAGGAATAACTATAGTAATGTGTACATTGCTGGGTCCCTTTTCCTTTACCCTCTAGAGATAGTCTGTTTCTGTGTGTGTGTGTGTGTGTGTGTGTGTGTGTGTGTGTGTGTGTGAGAGAGAGAGAGAGAGAGAGAGAGAGAGAGAGAGAGGGAGAGAGACTGCTGAAGGGCATGAGGGAAGGAAGGAATAAAAAATGTGAAAATGAGAGTTAAGATAATTTCAAGAATTATATTTGATTATTTCTGGTTTTATTTCTTAGCTATTTGTATTACATACACTACTACTATGGGATGCCAAGAGGATTTCATTAATGAAAAAAATTAAGTCAGATCAAATAGAAGATGAAGACAAAAAAGCCAGTTAGGCTGGCAGAATTGGCAGGTTCATAACTAGTTGTTTAGGCAGGGGACATTGAGGTCTCTTCCCCTAAGTGCTGGGGGCTTCTGAGAAGGCAAATGTAGGTAGAAACCATGCCTGCTTTCCAGGTAGCTCAAGATACAGCAGGTGGTGAGACCAAAGAAGAGGGAGAAAGCAGCGTGATAAATTTGTAGTGAGATCAGGAGTATAGGATTATGGGATGATGTACATATAGTATATTATAGTCCTCTCTACTTCCAAACAAAAATCAAGTACAATTTTTTATGATTGTTTTCGATCTTAATTTCTCTGAGCATTATTGGCACTATGTAAAACCCAACAGTATTTTTCATTTTTGTCAACTGTTGTAGCCTAAAGGGAATCTTGTAGCCTCCTAAAAGAGAAAAATGGCAGACATTTGATATACATTTTTAAATATCCTTATTAGAAAAGCTCTACGAAGTATGGATAATCATATCTCTTGAAGCTCACCAAATGTAGTTAAAAAAAAAAACAGGAATATTATGGGGCTCTAATCTTGTCAACACAATCACCTATTGGAAAATCTAACCTTCCCTATTTCTTGCATAGTGAATGGAGAGCAGAGGATAAAATGGTCAATTGAAGGATGCAAACGTAGTCATTCAGGGCTGGATTATGGAGATATGCAGCTATGGGATATGTTTCTGATGGTTACCCATGTTAAGGCATGGGGGTCCTATAACACAACACAAAATAAAGGTTTAGAGATGATGTCCCCCTTTTAAGCCTATAACTCAAAACAGGTTTATACATTTATCTCAACCCATTCCATCTTCTAGAGTATTTACTAAGTTTTTACTATCCAACTGCCAAGAAAATTTGACAAAGCAGTTTTTAGTAGAAAGCTTAGATCATTGAGATCATTCTGAATAGCCTTCTTTTTATGTATTCTCTTTCAAACATCAAGGTCACTTCCTAATTCTAGCATTGTGGGATGTGATAAAAGATAGGTATTACCCTAGCTCTACTTGTCAGGATTTTAAGACTTTAATCATATGTCTGCTCAGCTTTCTTTTCCTAGACTACAAAGTCCCAATCTTCTAAGCCTGTCCTCACAGCCCCTTCATCCCTCTGTTTTAGCCACTTCTTCTGGCAGTTGGTCATCTAACACCGTCCATCCTTCTTGAGGTGGGCAGCCATAAACATGTGTACTCCACATATGCGTGAGCCTTAGTCTGTGACAAAGGGCATGTTCCCCCATCTTGCAGTTATAATAATTCCACAACAGCACCAGGCCCGGCTGGTTGTAGCCATGTGTTTGGTGAATGTCTTCAGTGGATGGTCTTACGTGACCTTTTTCTCGGTTTATAACTGATTTTATTATTTTATACTAATTTGATTTTTTCCCCTTTCCTTTCACTGCATTATTTCTAAGCTTGCCCACGCTGAAGCTCATCTATCCTATTTTGGTTTACTCAGCAAGATCTTTTCATTTATACTCTGAGTTTGGATTTCAATGACTGGAAACATTTCTGTTACTTTCACATCAGAGAGTTTCAAGGTGACGAGTAAAAATGTCTTAGTATAAACCACTTTGGAATTTAGGATTTCCACTTCTCCATCTGTGGATTTCTCTTGTTAACATTTTTCAGCCAAGTTCTATTTTCCTGGTAAGTTGTCAGTTGCAATTCTAATTTCCTCAGTGTTCTCTAAATGTGATTTTTGACTCTCAGAGCTCCGTAGCACTTGACCAAGGGTAATAAGCTTTTGTATCATAAAATCATATTGCCCCCTTTCCCCAGGAATATTACACACTGTCTTCCAGAATCAACCCTTGATAAAATTGAGTAGTAGGTAAAATTTTTTGTCGTTGTCTACATCCTGACAGGCATAACAAATCCTTAGACGTGGACTTTCTTCTTTAATGTTTTAGTAACATCTCTCCACTTATGCCAGTGGTACAGTTGAAACTATAGTTTTGCATGTCATCTTGTTTAGTGAGCAAAGACTATCACTAAAATAACATACCAATCTGTATGCAAGAAAGAAATGGAGATAGTCCCTTCAGCCGGGAAATCTATTAATATTTGTTGTCTGATCTTAGGGAGTCATTGATCTCGTTTCTGTTGTCTAACCCAAAACTAAGTAAACAGTCAACACACTAATTTCTATTAGTGGCTTCCACAATGGAATTTTAGTTTGGGTTTGAAGGAATTATGGAATCATAGAATTTGTTGGCCATCTCTGGAACTGAACCATGTAGTTAACCATCTGTTCACCAGGTTAAACCTGGTGAGAAATGATAAGGACCTAGAAGTCCTGTTTAAAATTATTCACGGAATCTGAAGACTGCTTGGGTTGCCTTTGTAACTCTGCCAACAACTAATTCTGTGACCTTGGGAAAGTTATTTACCTCTCCAGTTCCATCAATAAAATAACATTAAAAATAGTATCTACCTTCTAGGGTTGTAACGGGATTAAATCAGTTAACATATATGAAGTGTGGAAAACCGTGCTTGGCTCACATTGTGCCATGCAAGTGTCTGCTGTTATTTTTACTTGTGGAGCCAAGGACTGGCATGCTGCCTGGTGCACAGTGGGTATGCAAATGCTATCTGTTAAATGACTGGATATGTACCTGCTGGTTAAAGGACTTCTTTAGGCATTTTTGTGCTAACTGTTCTGAACTAATACTTTCCAGCCTATCACTTGCTTCTTGATTTCAAATCTAGCCCACACCCCACATCTGCTCTTCTCATTTCATTAAAGCCACTGTTATTCCTTCAGGCACAGCATCTCTGGGGTTACTGTGCATGGGTCTCAACTTGCATTAAACATTAACATAACCCTTTTTAATAACTCAATTTCTAATATGTAGCTTAAAGATTTGTCATTCTTTTTTTCCCCCAGATCAACTTGTTCACATTTTAGGGATTTAGATTATTTTATCAATATTATAACTGAGTATTTTGAAGTGTCGTAGAAATTTATATGACAACATCCAAGCCTAAAATTATGATGAAGACTTCTGACATCACAGCCAACTTATTCATATTCCTGTCCCGTTAGCTCAAAATGCCAACTCATTTGCATATTGTTTCTTGACCCTGATATCATGGCCAATTAGTTTGTATATCCCCATCTAATTGGCTCAAATAGGTTTTTGCCACTTTATTTGTTGGCTCAGTTCCTGGCCTAGTGACTTTTAGCTCAGATCACTTGAGGTTGGAGAGGTTTTCTTTGTCATGCTTTTAACACTGATGGAAGGACAGATTAGGGTGGCATCATGAATGTATAAAGGAAATCTTCACTTTCCTCTTTCAGTAGGAGGGACTGAAAAAGACTGTTTAGACACGTGGACAAGGTATTTCTCAAGAAAGAGGATACAGGGCTGATGAAATAAATATAACTTCTCATTTAAGGAAATTCCATTCTCTAAGGCAAAGGATAAATTCCACATCACTGACAAGAAAAAAATTCCAACTTGGGATTTGGGTGACCTGGACCTCAGCTAAAATTGTAATGTAGCATTTATGCCTCTAAAGCAGAGTTTTCTTAAAAAAATTTTTTTATTGTGATACAGTTGACATATAACATTGCATAAGTTTAAGTATACAACATGTAGATTTGATACATTTAGATACTGCAATAGATTTTCCTCCCTGGCTTCAACTAACACTCTCTGCACTCTCTCTCTCTCTCTCTCTTTTTCTTTCTTTCCTTTCCTTTCTTTCAAATTTTTAACATTTATTTATGAGAGGCAGAGCATTAACAGGGGAAGGGAAGAGAGAAGGGAAGAGAGAGGGAGACAGAGAATCCGAAGCAGACTCTGGGCTCTTAGCTGTTTGTCAGTGCAGAGCCCGATGAGGGGCTTGAACCCACAAACCATGAGATCATGACCTGAGCTGAAGTCGGACACTCAACCAATTGGCCACCCAGGTGCCCTTACACTTTCTATAAAGAATTGTTTTCAAATTTAAGAGACATAAGAATAACAAGGGGTCTTTAAGAATACAGTTTCTAGGTTTCTACCCCCTTGATGTTCAGTTATAGTTTAGTCTGTGATAGTCCCTGAAATCTTAAATTTTAACATGTACAACTGGGTGATTATCATACGGGTAGAATATCATATCTTTATGTGATGTGATATTCTATCTACCTACCTACTTGTGCCTGAAAGAATGATCTCTCTCTGCTCATTTGTGGTTTCTATGTGGAGTCTAGTGGCTCCCAAGTTTGGGTGAGATGCTTTTTCCTAGATGACTTCAAATATTTAGATTGACTCTATTTTCCAAATTATATTTCTAGAACAGTATTGATAAGATAAACCTATGAACTGCTTTAAAATTGTATGTTAAAGGAAGAACAGCATGTATGTAGGTATGAAAGTTTGGTGGGGTTGGCAGAGTAAATCTTACTGGCTTAGGTCTCAGTGGTTCAACCACACACTAGCAGTCTCCCACAATGGGGTGGTGACTCCTCTACGATGAGTCCCCCTTCTTCCTCAGCTCCACTGAGCAAGTAGTTGCTGCCACTTGTGAATTTTATTGCCCTTTCTCTTGGGGATTTAGATGCTTTGGGGGATCTCTCCTATAGCCCTACCCTTAGCTTTTCACAATACAAATTCCATGGTAATACGACAGGACTGGGGATGACCAGGAAGAAGACTGGGGGTAGGGTCTGGGTGGAAAGTGAAAGGGGAAAATGTGATGAGGGGGAACACTTTGAACTACATTTCCTCCAGCTCTCCGTCAGGATGTCCCTGACTTGATCCCATCGCATGGCCACCTCTCTAGCTCCTGGACTTTGAGGAGACTGCTGGAATAGGTGCTTCTGACTCCATTCCTTCATCGATAGTTTCCCAGCACCTTCTTGTTGCCACGCTTGATATGTTTTGGTTGTTCTGTTCACAGTTTAGGTGACAGAGAGGCTGGACACACTTCTGACTCTTACCTATTTCCCATGGTTCTCAGCAGTACAAATCACTTAGAATTCAAAAGGACTATGTGCTACTTGTAGGGAAAGAGGAAAAATAGAACGGTCTTTGAGACATTTTGCATTGAGAATCAGAATCTGGGCCTCAGTCCCAGCGATGCCATCTACAAATCAGGTGACTTTGAATGTCAGTAACAACAAAAGCAGTTGCCAGTATTGAACCTCCGATGTGTCAGACGTGGAGTGAGATGATTTATGGACATTATCTAATGTCTCTAAGTTCAATTTTCCGAGAATATTGCCCTCAGAAACGACCTCACAGGTCCATCTTGAAAACCACACGAGACAACCAAGTTAGAAAAGGATTTCTAAACTAGAAAGTGTTCTAAAACTATTTTATAATGACATAAGAATTTAAAAAATTATCAGATTTAAGACGAAAAATTTTGACCTAATGGAAATTTAAAAGCTTCCTTTCATCTTGCTGATTCAGAAGTTTGGTGTTTTCTTCAAACAGCTATATCCTTAGGTTAGAAAACCTTCAAAATTCTAATTTGAGGGGCGCCTGGGTGGCTTAGTCGGTTAAGCGTCCGACTTTCGCTTAGGTCATGATCTCGCGGTTCGTGGGTTCNCTACCCAAAATCACCACAAAATTGCATGGATATTTACAGTCTTGGGTTTTAGAATTAGGTCAAAGCCAGGAATCAAAATATATTATTATGTAATCTCCAAACACACTGGTTTTCAAAGGAAAGTCTCTAATAAATTATGCACTGCTTTAGCACTTTTAAAATATCTTTTGGGGGCGCCTGGGTGGCTTAGTCGGTTAAGCATCCGACTTTCTCTTAGGTCATGATCTCACGGTTCCGTGGGTTCGAGCCCCGCATCGGGCTCTGTGCTGACTGCCAGCTCAGAGCCTGGAGCCTGTTTCAGTCTGTGTCTCCCTCTCTCTCTGACCCTCCCCTGCTCACGCTGTCTCTCTCTCTCCTGGAAATAAAAAAAAAAAAAAATTCTAATTTGTGCTATAAAGTCCAAATAAACTTGGTCTTGAAATTGCTCATTAAAGCTGTACTTAGAAGGCTTAAATTTCTGGTTTGACAGCTCCCCCCAAACACACACACACACACACACACACACACGCTTACATGGATACACACAAGTAAAAAACAAGTGAGAAAAGCAGTTGTAACATAAAGAGGGACAGGAGATTCAGGTAAGAGAAGGTATTTACTCCTTGAGAGTAACTTGAGTCTGCACAGGTATCAATTTGAATATTAAAAAAATATATAGCTCAGAAATCTAAGACCTATAACCTTATGCCTTTGAGAATCTTCAACATTTCTAATACTTTCCACTTCTTCAAGCTCTCTGCTGCAGACTGAATGTTAGTGTCCCCCTAAAATTCCTATGTTGAAACCAAACCCCTGATGTGATAGTATTTGGAAGGGGGACTTTTGGAAAATGATTCAGATTCTGAGAGTGGGACCTTCTTGAAAGGGATTATTGCCCTTATAAGTTATTGCCGAGAAAGTTCCCTTGCTCCTTCTGCCATGGGAAGACCCAAAACTAAGACAGCCACCTATGAAGCAGGAAGTTGATTCTCCTCACACACTGAGTCTGCTGGTGCCTTGATCTTGAACTAAGAGAAATCAGTTCCCATTGAAGATAACCAGGTTCTAGTATTATTATAGCAGCCTAACTGGACGGACCAAGACACTGTTCAAACTCTTCCTCAGCTTTTGCAAAGAGATAACATTTATTTGAAGAGAAATTTACTCCAAGCATGCAGACGTATAAAATGCTGTGAAGATATTGAGAAGCATTTACTAGGCAGAAGGCTTGATATCACACCCCATCCCCCACCCCCCACTAAGTATGGGGCAATCAGCCTGACTCATTTTCTCCTTTACCAACTTACTCCTAAAGGACAGTCTTGCAGCCAACAAGATTCAAGATTTCAGTACAAATAGCTAGATTCAGAAACTCTATGTGTTGCTCACAAATACTTGAGAATTGGAATATTAAACATGCAAGTACAAAGATCTGCTGTAGACATGCGAATGGTCCTGTCAAGTTTTTCACTGTAAGAAGGGTTGGGATTTGCATGAACTGCTCTATGGGTATATGATGGAGGCAAAAGCTTTATGCAGTGCATTTTGAATTTCTACCATAGGAAAGAAACCATGTAGTAGAGTAGTAAGAAATATTAAAGTTTTTCCCCTTTTTTGCCAACATTTCTTGTTTAATTCAATACCTTGTCTGTATTCACTGCTCTGTGCAAAACATGGGTCTACTATCATTTTGCCTTAACTGACCAGCCAATCCTATTAAACAAAGAAACATCTGTTTTTTCCTCATTCAATCAAATAATTGGTTAAACTGTTAAGGGGATGCTTTCACATTACATATTTTGCCCAGGATTTCATAAAGTTACTAATAAAAAAATTACAAGAATATTTAGTAAGCACTTGGGTATGCCAGATCCGATGCTTTATTTCTCACAGTACCTTTATAAAAAAAGATCCTCTTATTACTCCCACTTTATAGATAATGCAGCTAAAGCCCAGAAAGCGAAAGAACTTAGCCAGTGTCAAATTACCAATGGCGGTAGAGTGGGATTCAAACACCGGTAAAACAACCCACTTTGGTTCCAATTAACAAGCCATTTCCAGCAAATGTAGTTAAACATTTGAGTTACCTGGAATGACCTCATTATATAATTTTGGTCTCCTCGGACATAGGTCAAATTACTTTGAGACAGACCATCTGAGTGCTTAAAGTTATTTTAATGGTAAGTAGGTTAAACAAATTTGAAATGCAAGACTTGTTTTTTTCATGCCATAGCTCCTTTGTAAATAATTCATTATTCATTCAGCAGCTATGCTCAGTGCTACCAGTCAGTGAGGGCATTGTGGGAGATCTAAATACAGAGCACAGTCTAGTGAGAGAGAAGCATGATGTTTGAAGGGTGTAAACAAAGTGCTGTTGGCATTTAAAAAAGGGAAAGATGTGTTCTATTGGGATGGATCAGAAAAGACATCATGAAGTCCCTGCACCTAAAATGTTCTCTCTCCCAGACACCTCCTCACCTCTTTCAGGTTGTTGCTGAAATGTTACCTACTTATCAGGCTTTCTCTGACCACCCCATTTACAACCACTCCTCGTTATTTCTTATTTCCCTGCTTTCCTTTTCCATAGCACTTAGCACCTATTGGCATACTACATGCTTATATTGGCTTCCTTTCTTCCCACATTAAAATGTAAGCTGTACCAGGGCAGGGTCCTTTGGCTGGTTGTCCACTGATGTAAATCTAGTTTAAGAACAATGCCTAACACAAAGGGAAATACCATGTATTTGTTCAACAGATGCAGAAAATAAGACTTAAGCTTGGCCTGAGGAATGGATAGCATTTAGCTAGGCATTATTGGAAGGAAGAATTCCAGGTAAATGAAATGATTTAAGCAAAGAGTGGAAGCAGCAAATTACATGGTCTGTTTGAAAAACTGTATATTGGTCAATTTGGTTAAATTATAGAAATACGATGGGACACAGTCTGGAAGGATCTCTGTTATGTAGATCTGAGTGATTGACTTCATTTCACAGGCAGATGGAGCCCTTGATATCTGGAGTTTTGAAATATCCTTATTTAATATTTAATAGTTAGACAAAATAGTTCCAGGTAATTCAAATATATGGGTAGACCCAGGGTGTGTGGGTCCTGAAGCTACTATAATTTTAGATCCTGACAAAACAGCCCACTTTGATTCAATTAGCTGGCCACATTCGAAAAACAAAAGAACATAAGATATGTAGAAAATGACAAATGCTAAATTAGGTATGAACTCTGGCCTCTCCCCTTTTGTGTTACAATGCTGAGCTGGTGCAGGGGGTGGTAGGAGTCCTCCCAGCAGCACTTCCTTCCCCCAGTTAGCCACCAATAACCTAATCACACACGGAAGTGATTAGAAACGATATAAATATATTCTGCCAGACCCAGATTCCGTTCTTAACTAAATCTCAGAAATGCCTATAGCCTCTCAGATGCTGCTAGACAAAAAGAGATGGATGACGGCAGAGAAGTCGGAGACCCAGACTGTGACTGACAAATTGTGGCTGAAATATCAGGGATCATGGGAACTCCTTTTTAGGACCTTGGAAGAAGACGGAACAAATGAGGGACACTGAACTTTTATTGGCTTCATGGTTAAACTGCTTTTGGAAGTATGTTAAAGGGAATGCGGTGGATTGGAAGGGAGATTGAGGGAGTATGGGATACAGGTGATGAGGAGATGGTGTGCACAGGAGTTGGAACAGGAGCACATGAGGGAGGCTACAAAGAAGCCACTCAGAATGGGATTTGGGCATTGAACCAAAGGAAAGAAAGGTCAAAGGTCTCAGGACACTAAGTAGTTACCTGGGAGTGAACAGCTCTTAAAGCTAAACACTTCTCTATACATTAAATGCTCTTTTGGTTTAGGTTGGAAAACCTTACATTTACTAGATTACTGGTGCCCAAATGACCACCTCTTTGGCCAGTGGAAGTGTCTTCAGGGTGGCTTCCAAGTCTTTTGACATGAGCCCTGTACTCTTTCAGAGCATCCTTGCTTTCTGGTTAGAAGAGATACTCTAGGCTTGTATATTTCCTGTGCCGTACCTGGAACTACCATTTCTTTAATAAATACCAGGTTCTTTTAGTATTGAAGAACTAATACTACTTAATATTCTCAAGCCGTATTTGGTGACAAGGAGGCTCATTACCACTGGGTCAGTCTTTGTTTCTAGGACATATCCGTGGACAGAGCCAAAAAAGGTATGTGTGTATAGACATATGCATATATTTTGCGTCTTAGGCACCTGAGATTTTTTTAATTTTAAAAAATATTTTTAGAGGAAATTGCTCACTGCTTTAAATTTGCTCTGTTATTTAAGCAATGAAAGTAAGTTTTTAAGTGGGGTATGTGTGATCAGAATTAGTGTAGCTTCCCCAGGGAGCTTATTTATAAAGAGAAATAAACTTAAATACCAGGAGAATTTGGTTGACAAGTTTATAGTTCAGTAAGTGGAAACTCGGCTTTAGCATTTCTGAGCTGTTGTGCTTTAGAATATAAAATGACCACGCTGCACTGTGATGACCTTTTGAAGTTTGCAATATTTTCATTAGAGAAAGCACAGAATAGCCAGTAATGTTGGTTCTTATTCCAGTCACAAACAATGACAACTATAGTCCATCGATGATGACCTTATGGCATATAAAGAAAATTTCTCATACCTTAATAATTGACTATAAAGTTAAAAATATAGTTACACAGAACAGAAAATTTAAAATCCAAAAGTCTCCCTCCATCCCCAACATAAACTGTAGAAGTAAATGCATTACCATGGGGAATTCACCCTCAAGTAGGTTTTATTGTTTACTTATGTTTGAAATAATGCATCTTTAATAAAACAGTATCACCAAAACCTATGTTAGGCTATCAAATACCTCATAAATAAGTCTTTTAAAAAACTTCTGTTTATTTTTGAAAGAGAGAGTGAGTGAGCATGAGCGGGGAGGGGGTGGGGGGGGGACAGAGAAACAGGGAGACACAGAATCCAAAGCAGGCTTCAGGCTCTGAGCCATCAGCACAGAGACTGATGCAGGGCTCAGATGTGCAGACCATGAGATCACGACCTGAGCAGAAACTGGCCACTTAATTAACTGAGCCACCCAGGTGACCCTCTCATAAATAAGTCTTAGTTAAGAGACTATTTTCATGTTACAGGTAAATTTTGGTTAAAAAAAAAAAAACCCACAATAAATGGTCATAGACATTGCTTTTACAAGAGAAGCCAAAAAAAAGGGGGGGGGGAAGGGGGAGGGGAGCATTCAGTGCTGTAAAATTGATGATTGATACTCTGGCCATGAAATAGGAAAATAGATTTCATCTTTTATACCAATTGCAGTAAAGTGAGAGTGGCTTCTAGAGCACTGTGTTGGGATAAATTCTGAGACCACTTCCAGCCTCCGTGGGAAGGAAACGGTGATCAGTAAGGACAGAGGAGCCACAGTATGTATGCATCTGGCATCCACAGCATTAAAAACAAACAAACGAGTAAACAAAACAGCCTTACCAGATAAGCCACCCACATCCATCTTCTTCAGGTTCTTTGCCTCCAGAATGACCACAGTCAGTTTGCCAGCAGTAGGTACATAGCGGAGGGAGAAGCAGATATCACCCAGTTTCTCTTGCTGTGAAAACCAATAAGATAAGTGACGTTGTGAATGAAGGTGAATATAATTTGTACACAGACATTGCAAATTCCTCAGGAGGAGGATTAGGACAATCAGAATTTGAAAATGCTCAGGTTCATTGGTGTTTACCCAGTGGTCTTTCATTGACTAAGATCTGAAGAGTGATTGTAACTCATTTCAGTTTTAAATAGCTCATCTATACTTTATCATTCATCAAAATATATCCATAATTCAGCAGTTCTGGAAATGAGACCAAGATGACATTTTTAGAAACTCCACTCTGAATAGCACCATAATGCTTTTGGCAAAATTTAATAACTTTATTAAATAGCTTTGAAAAGAGCTTAACACTCCCTTAGCAGAATGAACCTGCCTAAATCTTTGTCTTTTTACCTTTCAAATAGGATTATGTCTACTACTTTACATTTAGATTTCTCGGAAGAGAACTCGTATTCCCGTTAGGCTGATTTTTTTTCAATAATTTTTTTAATTTAGCATTTTTATTTATTTTAAAGTAACCTCTCTACCCAACATGGGGCTTGCACTCAACAATCCTGAGATCAAGAGTCACATGCTTTACCAAGTGCACCAGCCCAGGAGCCCCCTGGGTTGAATTGTTGAGAAATTTAGAATTCCTAGGAACGGAAAGGCAACAAGTGGAAGTTTTTGCCCATTCAGTTTCACTCATTTCAAGTGTGATCCAGCTTTCCCCCCTTATCCTCCCTTTATTTGTACAAATCTAAGAAGTACGTTGGAAGAATAAAATACACAGTCATACAGAGCATCTCCTAGCCCCTTGCGTTATTTCACTGCTTTCCTATTGTAAGCCCAAGGAACATTCACCAATCCTGGAATCTGGCATTTCTGAACACTTGATTCAGAATTTAAAATGATGGTATATACAATGGAATGCTACATGGCAATGAGAAAGAATGAAATCTGGCCATGTGTAGCAACGTGGATGGGACTCGAGGGTGTTATGCTGAGTGAAATAAGTCAGGCAGAGAAGGACATATGTGGAACACTCATATGTCCTTCACTCCTCTGTGGAACAGGAGAAACTTAACAGGGGACCATGGGGGAGGGGAAGGGGGAAAATAGTTAAGGAGAGGGAGGGAGGCAAACCATGAGAGACTCTTGAATACTGAGAACAAACTGAGGGCTGATGGGGGTGGGGGGGAGAAGAAGGGGGGTGATGGGCATGGAGGAGGGCACTTGTGGGGATGAGCACTGGGTGGTATATGGAAACCACCTTGACAATAAACTATAAAAGAAAAAAAAGGGTGTCAGGAGAGAAAAATAAAATGATGGTATATAGAACTTTGACTTTTTCTCAGAAAGAACTCCTATGGATTCTCATACCTTAAGTATCTTTTTAGGATAACTAAGAACCATGATATTGTTCAACAAGAGTAGAATTTTTGCACTCACATATATAAGCATGAGAGTGGGTGGGAGGCTGGAGGATCTAAGCTGCCTTTTTTTTTTTTTTTTAAGTTTATTTTGAGAGAGATAAAGTGAGCCTGAGCAGGGGAGCTACAGGGAGAAAGAGAGAATCACAAGCAGGCTGTGCACTGTCAGCACAGAATCCCACATGGGGCTCAATACCGCAAACTGTGAGGTCATGACCTGAGCCATACAGGGAGAGAGAGGCAGAGACAGAGATTTTCTGCTTATGTAATGCTTTATTTGAAACATAGTATGTGTTTATAATCCCAATTCTTTGATTCCTTGAGTCCTCATAGCATCTTATCCATACATCTCTTATGTCACTAAGGACTCTGTTCATGGTGCCCATGTCTTAATTTTCCCACATGTCTCTAAACTCCTTGAAGACTGGTCCTCATCTGAAAGTATCACTTTCCATGCATCCCCCAAAAAGCAAATAAATGGAAATTTTAGATAATATCCCTGTTTTGAATTACCTAGGTCATATCTCCCTTCCACTAATGTAGATAATAGCTACTTGTAATGTGCTAAATTCACCCAAGGTACCTGCTTACTCTCTAGGAATTAATTCACACATGAAGAGAATCTAGTAGAATAAATTCCATTTTGTAGTCTGAAAATACCGAATGGGAATCCATATCCTAGAAATTAATACAAGGTGTGGAAAAATTCACCTGAACCTTATAAGAGAAGTATAAATGAATGAAATTGCTATTCAAAAATACTCACTAGAAGGAGGATTCTTTTTGCAGGATTCTGACTTTTTGCCACAGTACCCTCCTTCTCTCCCTCCCTGTCTTGCAGAACCGGGTTACTCTAACCGCTCTAGTTAGGTATTTTAGATATGACTCTTCTCTCTTAAACAACGCCTCTTCATAGACCACAGTCTAAAGACACAACCCATAGCATCTCGGTTGTTTTAAGGAAGCATCACAATGTATCTTTCTTCAAACACCTTTTTATTATCCAATCTTGTGAAACACAGGGAATTTTTGAGATTGTGCATAATATCTAGTTTCGGAAGGGCACGGTTATAGGCTTTGTACCTCCCATGCCTCCGGTAGGAGAAATAGGTGGCTACGAGTGATTTTAGAATGAATGCTGGGGGGGGGGGGGTGAATAAAAATGGATGTTTTGGGAGAAAGGGAAATATGAGAAAATGCTTATTTTGACACCAACTATGGATTTACATTTAACTCCTTAATTTAGGAATATGAATGTATGAAATTTCATATGCTATAAGAATTATAACTGGTATGCCAAATTAAACATGTATTTTTAAATTATGAATCAACTGAAATTACTTTTCAGTGTTTGAAAATCTTATTACTTCTGAATCCAAAAGCTACTTGAAAGCTAGTCATTATTTGGGAGTTTGTGTCCTTTATGGGATTAAGCAGATAGAAACTCATTTTCTCAAAAAAGGTGAAGGTATCCAATTCATATGAGCCTTTATCTTATTAGTTACATTTTTTGAGTTATAACTATCTGAGTATAAGTATATGCTTTTCTAATTCTTTAAAAAGCCGCTTTAGAGGCACCTGGGTGACTCAGTTGATTAAGTGTCCAGCTCTTGGTTTCAGCTCAGGTCATGATCTTGTGATTCATGGGTTTGAGCTCTGTGTCAGGCTCTGCCCTGACAGGGTAGAGCCTCCCTGGGATTCTCTCTCTCCCTCTCTTTCACTCCTCATCTGCTCATGTTCACGTTCTCTCTCTCTCTCTCTCTCTCTCTCCCCCCCCTCCCTCCCTCCCTCCCTCCCTCCCTCCCTCCCTCCCTCCTCCCTAAAAAAATAAACATTTTAAAAGGTAGCTTTAATAATTCTCAAAAACAAAATTTGAGGATTGGGGCAACCTCTGTTACATGCTGGTTTGACCCTTGATTTAAGACATATCCAAATATGATTGCAATGTGTTTTTCATATGTTGTGGATGACATGGGAATCCCAAGTTCATGTGAAGCAAGAAGAGCCAGGATACACACCCTAGAAAGGCTTGGAAGCCACTCCCCTAGGGACACAGCTGCCAGAGCCCTGCATGGAGCTGACCTCTCCTGAAGGCGTGTTCTATTTGGCCGTGGCTGAAACCAGGCTTCGGTCTGAGGCTTACATCGTAAGCATGTGCTGTTACTTTAGAATCTTTGATTCATACAGTATGACTTCTGGGAAAACAAGTATTTTCTTTTCTTCCATAAAACCTTTCCCTGAACTTCAGTGATTAGATGGAGATGCATTTCTGTTCCTAGAGTCTTGTTTTAGCCTATGAAGGTTTTACTCTATTTCTTGTCACACAGAAGAACTGGAATCATCTGATAGTTGTCTGACAGTTTCATGTCAATGTCTCTTCATAGTTTTCACATGTCAGTTTGCAAGCAAGATGGTTAGGTAGCAATATAGTCCTTAAAAAAATTTTTTTTTAAGATTTATTTATTTTGAGAAGAGAGAAAGCAAACAGGGTAGGGTGAGGGGGGTTAGGGAGAGAATCCCAAGCAAGGTCTGTACTGTCAGCACAGAGCCTGATGCAGGGCTCAAACGCATGCACCAGGAGACTGTGACCTGAGCTGAAACCAAGAGTCAGATGCTCAACTGACTAAGCCACCTAGGCGCCCCAGCAATAGCCTCCTTTAACAGTAAGCCTCATTAGGTATCACTTTAAAGTTTGGGAAACCAAGATTTTCTACATTGAAGAACATTTTCTTTAGTGGGGTTCTGATGATGAGAAATAAAAGTGGTTCTTGGAAAACTTCGATAGAAAGATGATTCTCAAATCTACATCTCAGGTGCTTGCTTGTCCCTGACAGTTCTGTGCCTTTTCTCTATAACAGTAGGTACTGTCATGCCCCTTTTATATATAAAGAGTTTGAGATCCAGAGGTTACATACGGTTACATAGGCATCTCAGTGTGGAACTGAACCAAGTTCCTTTGACTCAAAATAAGGAGTTTTCTTTACTGTCAGACCGCCATCTGGAATGACAAACTAATGCCCCAACTGACCACCCACTTAGATACTTCACTCTCACTTTAAAATACTCCTTTCTGTAAGGGTTTCTAAGCAATTGGTTTCCAGTGACCAATGTTCCTTCTCTGTTTTCCTTTATTCTTTCAGGGCATAAGTCTTGAAATTTCTTTCTTTGCCAATGCCTCTCAAATTGGATTTAAAAAATATTTACTTAGAGAGAGGGATAGTGAGCAGGGGAGGGGCAGAAAGAGGGAGAGAGAGAATCCCAAGCAGGCTCCCCACTGTCAGCATAGAGCCCGGCATAGAGCCCAACATGGGGCTCAAACCCACGAACTGTGAGATCACGACCTGAGCTGAAACCAAGAGTTGGATGATTAACTGAGTGAGCCACCCAGGTGCTCCTCAAATTGGATTTTAAAATTTTACTTAATTTTTCCCCATCATGATCAACACAACCTCTACCCTGATCACCTCTACCTCCAATATGACCTCCATCTCTATTGTGGTATTTGTCATTGTCACCATCACTATCACCACCTCCGTCACTTCTACCTCTACTCTGTTTGAGATCAAGTTCTAACACTTCAGTCATCTCTTTTCTCCAACTGCCTGATGAAAGATCTTATTAGTCATAGTCTCTCTAAAGGCCTGCATAGACTGTGTAACAATTCCAGACTAATCTTTGGAAAAATGGTCCAAACCCATTTTCCTGACTTTAAAGAAACTGTACTTTGTCTTTGTCCTAACTGTCCAAACCTTTACTTCTACTTCACTATTTTGCTCAACCTTCAGAATATATTTTGAATCTGACCTCCTCTTCCTACTTAAAGATCTCCACTCTAGTATAGGTAGGGAGACCAAAGACTTGATGTGCAAAAGACTCTATTTGTTTTAGCCTTAAAACTCCTGTATACCCTGAGAACCTCAGTCCCAGGCAAATTGTTACGATTTATAATCTTGGGCCCACATTCTCATTCCTGGCCTACACCTCTATAAAGCCTCCTGATAGCCTCTCTACTTCCACTCTTGGCCCTTTCTAGACTCTTTCTCACCTAGGAGGCAAAGGGATCCTTTTAAAATGGATATCTGATCATGAGATTGTCCCTACTTAGCCCTTTGATGTCTTCCCATTTCACCAAGAATCCTCCATATTCCTTAGACAAGAAGGCCCATTTGGTCTGATGCTCCTGATCTCTCTCTTCTCAACCATGCCAGGCACACTTCTACCTAAGGGCCTTTGGCCTTGCTGTGCCTTCTATCTACAGTATTCTTCCCCTAGATACTATCAGCGTTGTTCTGTTAGTTTATTCAGCTTTCTGCTCATGTGTCACTTCTTTAGAATTTTTATATGGCCATGCTATATAATGTCCCATCTGGTCCTAAACAAACACACTACCTGTCCCCTTGCCCTGCTTCTTTTTCGCCCTACCATATATTCTTTAAAGTTCCATTATGTTTGTTTAGGTTTTCCCCACTAGAATAGTTTACAAGAGAAGTGTTTTTCTCATGCCTATGTTCTGAGCCCTAGAATAGTGGCTGGCACAGAGTCAAGGTCCATATATGTATGCCTCTTATATGAATAATTGTAGAGTCTCTTCCATCAAATACAGTTGGACTAGTCCCCATGTTATCCTCTATTGCTATAGGTCAAGTTATCCAAGGAAGTAGACTCAGAGATTTGCAAGCAGGAGGTTTATTGTGGTGTGTCCTTTGGGTCAACACATGCGGGTGAGGGCAAGAAACAATTGCACAGGTGGAAAGGTTGGGCTGTGATGCAGTCCTATGAAAGGCCTCAGCCAATCCTATAGGGAGCTCTGGAGCTGAGACAGCACTTCAGATACATTATGGATTCTTAAAAGGGGTGAAATGTTTATGCTCCTGAATCCACCAGTCATTTAATCTGGCCTGTCCCCACATCTTGGACCAGGAGGTTTCTTGTGCTGAGGGGGATACTGAGAAGAAGGAACCCAGTTATAAGCCATCAGCCATCAACACTCTGGGCAGCCAGTGAAGTAAATAACTTGTCGGTAAAGATGGTGCAAGATTGGTGTGTGTGTGTGGGGGGGGCAGTTCACCAAAGCAATGACTACATTTCTATAAGTTATATTACTTTTCACCACCACGTTCTTAGCAGTCAGGAAACCCATCTGCAATGTCTTTAGGGCTGTTTGCCTAATAAAATTACCCTGACCTTCAAGCCAATTCCAAGTTTATATCTTTAACAAAGTACCTCCTTACTATTCTAACCTGTATAGATTTCTGCTAGCAATGACTTAATAGCCAGCAGCATAGTGCCTAGAGAGGATTCCTCCCCCCCCCCCCATTTCATATGTGAGTTTCCCTTGTCTTAAACTCCACAAGGACAGGGATTGTACTTCATAAGCCCTCATGATCTACCTTAGTAGGCAGTATAAATAATTGTTGATTGTTTTGAAATGACAGCCTCACCAACCTTTGTGCTCTGTAAACAGCGTGGACACTAGTGCTTTATCAACAGTATATCCAGTTTAATCAATGAGTCAACTAATGACTATATTTGGAGCTCCTTTCTTGTGCCTACTGCTATAGACATTACCACGTTAGGCCTTTCAGAAAACTAGAAATGAAAACATTTCTGGAAATGTAGTTTTTATAAGATAATTTTGAAACCCTATAGAGTTGCAGCTGACAGATGAATGCTTTTGCTGGTGTGATTATCTCACGAAGGGGCCTTATTACTATTAGGAATTTCAGCTTTATGTATAATTTATTTTAGTCAATTGCCTTGATCACTAGGTGGATACTGCCAGTTAGTGTGAGAAAGTTCCAGCTGTGAGATTCAGAGAAATTAACCTGCTCTTTTAGAATATGGAGCTGACAATCGGAAAGAACCTTTGTTCTGAGCAGCTTGACAATTCTGTTATTTTTTTTTAAAGCAGCCACTGAATAGACACAAATTAATGATTTAATAGACAACTGCAGCAATGCCTTTCCTTTTTGAAAAGCATTACATATAGATATTAGAACAGAGGTCATCTCCAAGGGATAAATAAAAAGCTTGATTTAAAATGAATATTTATTTGATGGCTTCTGTAGCACCATCCATCATTTTATGTGTAAAAAGAAGGGTTCATTTTAGTGACCTTTGCAAATGGAGCTAAGTTCACAAGCTTGTTGGAAATGCTGTACTTAAGAATGAGTTTTAAAAAGGTACCTGAATTGACTTAATGCTGTGACATTTTACAAGGACATATTCTATTTATGTTAATCTTAAGATTTTTCCGTGTGTCAAATTGGTGGTAGCTTCTGAGTTGAGGGTTTTTCTCTGAGGTTGGGATTCTATTTAAAGGTGACAAATAAAAAATAGAAGCTTAAAATTCTCAAAATGAAAATTCAGATTATTTGCATATTCTTCATGTATAAAAATACTAGGACATTCTCCAGTTATAAAAGGGATAATGTCAAGTTTTTCATCTTAATAAGAGTTGCTTTAAATATATCCTATGGGTGGTGGTAGCTTTCAAATTCATTTTATTTCCACAATTATACTCATACCACTGCAATATCTGCCAAATCAGCATTTATATCTAATGGTCCAGATGGTCACAGTATGAAATGTTGCTACAGATGTATCCAGGCTAAAAAGACTGAATCTGGCCTAGTGTACAAATACACAGCGAATTGTTCAGGTGAACGAGACAGTGTGTTAGGTCTTTGAATACTTACTTTATGAAGATACTATCTAACCTATTAACTCTATATTCATTCAATTACTCCTTCATTTCTTATTTAAAAAATAGGCTGTACCATAGACTCTTTTAGCCTAGGCTCCATGGATATTTAGATGAGTAAGAGGACTTTACAAAGTTTCAAATGTAGTGACCTTCTGTCACTGGAGTGACTGATTGAGATGGAGAATAATAATACAGTTCAGCTGCACCATACTGATGACACCAATGCTATGGGAGCAGAGAGGAGAAGCTTGAAACCTTCTAGGGCCTAGTAACAACTAAGGAGGGGAGGACTTTAATTGGAGATTTTTATCCCTAATAATCATAATTTCTTCGGCCATGCCAAATGCATATTGTTTGTAAAACTAATGTGCTTCACTTGCAAATAGAGCTTTAAAACAAATCTAGCTCTCCCCTTTCAATCAGAGCTAGTATATATGGGGGGGAGGTGTTGATGATAGGTAAATGTCAATCTAGGAAAGCCAATGCCTGAGCTGAGATAGGAAGGTCAACAGGAAGAGTCGGTGTGAACCATGCGAAGAAAAAGGCAAAAATGTTCTAGACGCAAGGATGCACTACAAAATCCTGTAACCGCTTAAACCCATTTACGCTTCTCTAAATGTACACTTTGTGTAATCAAAGATGGATATCTGATTTATGATTTATATCTTTAAAATTTCCTCTTATTAGATTTATTGTGACTAAGAAATACACATGTAGTACTATTAGAAATAATGGAAACATAGATATTCTGACCTCAAAATAAGAGTGAAGAAAGTAGAAAATCAAAATGCCTGTTAAAAACAAGTAACAGCAAAGTACACTGCAGAGCAGTGAACTGTGAGGTGGGCATTTACTAGTTCATGCAACAGATATTTATTGGATAGCTCTTGGATGCCAGGCACAGTTCCAGATGCTGGGACACAATACAGCATGAAAAAAAAATCAATGGGCAAAATAAACATCGTAAAATACAAGGCAAAGTAGTTACAGCAGTACCTGGCACATATAATAGCGAACACTCATAGACTACATTTTAACAAAAATCCTATTTTAACTGCCCTCTTTTCTAGGCACTTAGAAAAGTTTGCTCCTTTTCAGAGCCAAACTTCTTGAATGAATTGGTGACCATCACTTTCCCTATTTATTCATTTTCCACTGATTTTGCTCTCCATTTTAGTGAAATGGCTTCTGCAAGGGTTCGAATGATCTTCATCTTAGTTAGCCATAAACATTTTTGCAACCTGAAGTCTTCACAGATTTGTTTACATCCCTCTCAACCTTGGATTCTGTAACACAGTGCCTTATTGATTGGTTTATCTGCCTCTCTGGCCACTCATATTTGGCCTTTCTCAAGCTTCAGTTCTAGCCCATTTCTTTTCTTCATAAACTAATAGGGGCATGCCCTGGAGATCTTGCAAGTTGAGTTCCAGACTGCCACAATAAAGCAGATATCACAAATAAAGTCAATCAAATGAATATTTTGGTTTCCCAGTGCATACAAAAGTTTATAGTTGATTCAGAGTGAAATAACCTGCCTAAAAATGTACATACCTTAATTAAATTCTTTTTTATAACTTAATTAAATCCTTTATTGCTAAAAATGCTGACCATCACCTGAGTTCTCTGCAAGCTGTAATCACTGATCACAGGTCACCATAACAAATATAGTGAAAAAGTTTGAAATAATGCAAGAATTAACAAAATGTGACAGAAGTATGGAAAAATGGCATTGGTAGACTTCACAAAACTTCTATTTGTAAAAAGCTCGGTAGAGTGACGTGCAGTAAAACGAATATGCATGTATTACCACAGTCTATGGCTTTAGTAATAATGTAGAAGTGATTGCCAAGTGCCAAGTTTGTATCCTCACGGGAGAGATTTTGTCTGATCTCCAGACTCGTATATCCAATTGCAGACTTGCCATTTCCACATGAGAATACTTCACACACATCTTTGACTCAAAAGCCAAAAACAGAATTCATGATCTTTCTCACAAATCTTTCTCCCTCACAATTTCAGTAATTGGCACCAGCCTCCAACTAGTTGCTCAGTCCAGAAAATTGGGCATTACCATTGATTTCTTTAGAGTTCAGATTTTATCTATTAGAAATCTCTCAGGTGGGTTCAATCGTTTTCATCCCTACCCAATAAATCTCCTAATATTAGAATATTCATCACTCTAATATAATAATTGGTCATCTAGATTATTCCAGTACTCTTCACTGGTCGTCTTAAATTTATTCCTGAAGTAGAGTGAGGAGAATCACCTTGTAAATAACAGATCTCAAAACCTTCAGGTAGGTATCCTGTTTCTCTCAGGAAAAAGACCCACATCTTTATCATCAGTTAGAATATTCTCAAAACCATCACATAAACTATTCCTTTTGCTTGACACACTCTGTTCTCTTGTTACATTCCCTTTGGCTTAGTTAACTTTTACTCCTCTTTCAGATCTCACTGCAAAATTCATTTAGAGATGCCTTCATTTGATTCACCAGACTAAATAAGCCCCTTCTTCTATATTCTTCAGTAGGCTCCCAAGCTCTTGCTTTGAAATACTGATTATAATAATCATACATTATAATCATGTACAATAATTATAAACATGTATTTTTGCATTGTATCTCACTCCCATGAATTTAATCCTCTTTGCATAGTGTCCTTTCATTGATATGCATAGTGCTTGGCACATAGAAGATGGTTAGTACATATTTATTGAGGCAAAGAATGAATACATGTTTGCCGAAGGCTCCACTCTGTCACAGACTACTCACTGTTGGTCAACATCCATTTAGAAGTAGGATTAGTAATCTATTCCACTTTCTGTGGTTTGCAGAAAATGAGCAACGCTTAGTCTTATACTTGATTCAGTTTACCAAACTCTTATTTTGTATCATCAAAATGTCAGTCATGGACCAAGGTACTGGGAGAAAAAGGCTGATAAGATTTTTAAGGGCAAGAACAAGTTTTATTCTGTGCTAGGGAGAATAGGCATAAGACAAAAGTTCAACATAAAATGGTAAATGCTATTACAGAAACAGGTTTTAGGAAGAACCACTATGGAGAGAAGGTAGAAGAAATCTGTTGTGGTTAATTTCATATGTGAATTTTGTGTGGAGGGTAAGGGAGTGTGAACAGAATGAGAAATGGAAAGGGAGTCCCAGAAATGTTTTTGTCAAAAGATTCTTCATGCTGTCGTGTGCTGTGGTGCCTGAAATACCTCCATTCATTCCCTTTTGCTCAAGCTTTAGAGCTCTAGGAGCCCTTTAAAATATGAAATGCTGTTTTGCCCCCTAGTGGATGATATAACAATCCATCATGGTATTAAATTTTGACAGTTTATTGGGTTATGGAAGACTTATCTAAGTGAGTGGGAGATGGGCACAAATGGGAACAATTGTGGTTAAGACTATAACTTGAGATGTTGTTTTAAGTAGTAGAGGATATAAGTGGGAATCCAGGTAAATGACCGATTGTGTGAGGACATGTGAAGAAGAGAAATAATGGAAAAGAGTTGGGAAGGTATCCAAAGACCAACCTTCATCAAGTTGCCTTGTTTCTTTAATGTTCTCCCTATGTTAACTACAGGTCCTTGATTTTTTGGGTCAGGCCAATTTTAAATATTCCATTCTTGTCTGAATGGGATGTTTAGGCTCTGGGGTAAAATGGGCTCTTAACACTGGTTTTGAGAATTCAAATAACTACTTTAATCTTCTTCGGTGAAATGTAGACACCAAGTAATTATGAAATATGGGCATTGCATTTCTAAATAAAAATGGAAATTTGATCAGTGCACTTCATATTTGTTTACAATGCTTCCTTTTATCTGGAAGATGGGTCACTGATCTTGGAACATTCATAAACAAAACAAAACAAAACAATGGCAGGTAATCCTTGAAAGGCGGTGTTTGGCACTTTACAACCCGAGAAGCAGTCTCTCCCGTGGCAGAGCTATGCATTTGAATGATTTTTACATAGGCTCCTGTTGATAAATTTTTACTAATCATACTCAAAAAAGTGCAAAGACGTTGTATCCTGACCTCTGTCACTTGTAGTTACGTTTACTTGTGCGTCCTAACTAACCTGAGACGATACTATGGGGAGTAGGATCTCGAGAGAGAGAGAGAGAGTTCAGTAACCAGGGTACTGTTTTATCTAAAGAATACTTTTCCCTTTTTAGTTCCGGGATGTTGGTGACTAAGAGGAAATCTGGAAGGGATGGCAGAGACTCACAATTCGGAAACATTATTGGTGCAGGAAGGTTTTCCTTCTCTTCCTCAAAGGGGTAAAAGAGGAGATGGTGAATGCTGAGCAGACCCAAGCTGTGCCACTAACCAGCTCAAGGGGGCGCTCTAAGCAAATTCTAACCTTACTGTGAAATTACATAAGTAGCACTGGCTGTATCTTTCTGTGAGCATTACATAAGACCTACATGTGATCCGGGGCGAGCATGAAATCTGGGAGAGAACCGAAGGAAGGTGTTAAAAAGAGCGTGGTACAGGCGAGTCACAGAGAAACTGGCGAGGGGAGAAAAGCTACTTAAAAGCAAGGTTAGGGCGGTCAGAGGGGCCAACTCAGCTGCTCCACTCTGGCTTCATCTGGTGGTGGATCTGTCCATAGCAAATAGAAACCTTGGGAAAAAAGAAGATGGAGACAAAAAGCTGATGAGTTGCGCTTGGGGAGGCGAGGCAGTGGGAAAACCCAGAGAAAGGAGTAGAAGGGAGAGAAAAAAATTCTGAGGAAAAGAGTAAAGAAAAAAGTGTTTATCTATTCCATCTTCCATTATAAAGAGGGCAGAAGGAAGAGAGAAGATAAGGAAAGTCAAACAACTTGGGAATGGTGAGGAAAAGCAGTGGGAGGATTTTGAAAGGTTTTTCTGTGGATTCATGTCATAAGGGATGAGACCTGCCTGGGAAGACGCCATGAGGATGGGACCTTAATTTTTAGTTCAATGGGCAAGAACCCAGGAGACATATTTGCAGTCATTCAAACCACAGAAATGAAGAATTTGATGTGAACCTCGGATGGCAGAGAAAATGGATATGTTTTGTAGACTGTGTCAGAGGGAAAAGCACATGGCACTGTGGTGATTTCCCTGAGCAATCTAAAGCACTGCTGGTTCTCTTCAGGATTAAAACAGGAGACAGGGGATACAACAGCCTCACTGGGGGGAAAAATACTGTGATATATTGAAGTACCGTTAATGGCAGAGGGGAGATGTGATATTAGGATAGGGGAATAGAAACATGTGAAGCAGAAAGCCCATTGAGAACAACGTGGGCACTCTTCTAGTCGCTTGTTATCCAGAACAGAGATGCAATCTGGTGGTGGTGGGAACAGCTAGACATGTCCTGCACATGTATGTCAGAAAATCATATGAGGAAAAAAAAATGCCAGAAGATAAAAAGTCTTACATAAGAACAAGGTAGCACAAGGAGTTTAGCAACAAGGGAAGGTATGTGTTTTGGGGTAGGTCGTCCCTGAAAGTTGCTTTTGGGTACTTTTGGGGGAGATGTAGGAAACTATTATTGACTGAAAGGAGGAAAATTTATTCTCCGTGTTTACAATAAGGCAAGAGGGAAGTTAATACTCGGCAGGGATTGGTTGTGTGTGTATGTGTGTGTGTGTGGGGGGGGTATTGATAGGGGGAAGAGTACCAGCTGGAGTGGGGGGATGGATTCTTGGAAAGGAAAAACATGGGTTAGAGGTGGGTGTGAATGTGTACTGGAGGAAAAGAGAAAAGCTAGAAAAGACTAGCTTTGTGAATGTGCCTGCTCTCGTAATCTTTTTTTTTTTTTTTTTTTTTAATATTTGTTTATTTCTGAGAGAGAGAGCGAGAGAGCATGAACAGGGGAGGGTCAGAGAGAGGAGACACAGAATCCGAAACAGGCTCCAGGCTCTGAGCTAGCCGTTAGCACAGAGCCCACCGCGGGGCTAGAACCCATGAACCCTGAGACCATGACCTGAGCCAAAGTCAGGCGCTCCACCGATTGAGCCACCCAGGTGCCCCCTGCTCTCATAATTTTGATGAACAAGGTGAATTAAGATGGTAACATGCAAGAATCCAGGTTAAACACAACCACCCTTTAGACAGACTTTTGGAAAAGAGGCTCATTTGAAAAGATGTTTGAAAATACAAAGGGCATCTAGGAAAATGACACCAGAGCAGAAGATAAAGGCCATGGACATAAAAAGGAAAGTTAAAAAAAGTATTGTATGAAGAAGTATCAAAGGAGATGTACTGTATACAGCAGAGATGTTACTGCATGAAAGCAATTTCACCGGGGGTTGCAAAAACTAGAGGAAGAACTCTACTTGCCTGGTCTTGATTGCCCCATCTGTTACTGTGCCTTCTGTCTTTGAACACGCTGCTTCCTTTGCCTGGTATAACCTTCCTCCCTTTGTTTTTCTACTGGATTCCTACTTATTTCTCAACTGTTACGTCTTAGGAGTCTTTCCCTGGCTGCACTCAGTTTGGCCCTTCTTCTGTCTTTGTGCTTCCCTTACCCACCTTTGCAAACTCTCAGTATATCACTTATAATATTATACTCTAGATGTCTGCTTCTTCTATCTGCCTCTTTCATTAAATAAGGCCTGGGTTTTAATCTGTTTGGACTAACACTGTGTTTGCCTTATGACTAAAGGTCAGTATAAAGTTACAGGCCGAGAGAGATGGTGTCTTACTGTAGAAGGGCCCAGGGCAGAGAGAAATGACAATTCTTACCTATGTCTAGCCTACAGCTGATAAATTTTCTTTAGAGTTAAGGCATCACTTGGGTATCTTATTAAAAAGAAAAAGTGGAAATAGCATTTGGGGGATCAAACTTTCTGGAAGAGTAGGTATGATGAAAGCAATGGATGAAGATCACTGGGAAAATAACTTGGCAGGGTAAAAATGTAAAACAGACAGAGAAAACAATTAGAAGTTGGGAAGATTGAGGAGGCTTTAAGAATGATACAGGAGTAACATTGGAAATTTCTCTAGTTTGAGGGTTGGAAAGAAATTGTAACTAGTTTTGTATATAATAGCTCAGCTACATGTTAGGATAAATGGTAAGAATAAAATGAGATCAAAGATATAAAGGATTTAACTGAAAGGTATTAATATTATTTTTCTTGCTAGTTTAGTATCAGTGGAATAACCATTTTTAAAGTTTCCCCTACCTCTTTGCTTCATTATTATCTTTTTTTAGACATCAAGTAGCTGGGTCTTGTAGAGATGCAAAAGAATCCTCATTACTTGATGACCTAATAGCTGAGGTGGAATATTTGAATTTCTGAATAGTTATAAGAGTCAGTTATGAATCTGGCCATTTTACTGCTTTCCAGGGGAATAATAACCCTCTGTAGATGGAACGCTATGGGAATTCTAAGAATTCTGTACTTGGGATGAAGTTTTTTGGTGCTGCAAGCACATTGCATCTGCTTGGTAGTTTCATAGGATCGCTGTGAAATCAGATTGGGTAATAGAAACCAACTTTCTCATGAACACTCTCTATAGTTTTTGGATATAGATGACATTGTATGGAGCAGTGTATACAGACATAGTCTAAGAATTTGAACTTTTTCATCTTGACTGACTGGAAGCAACGTGAAGTTCACTTAACCTTAGTTACCTTCTTCAGAAAATAGGTTACAGTGATCAATGCAAAGGCAATGAGTGAAAACATCTATGATAATCTTCTAGTTTCTTAGTGAAGCTGTCTCACCTGCAGACTACTTGTTTTCAGGGTTTTTGACTTCTGTCTCTTCCTTGGTGATATTCTGTTCTCATTCATTTCTGCTTAAAGGTTATGCAGCTAATTAGTGTATTTCTCATGTAGGCCTTAAACATGTTGCATGTTGTGGCAGAGTTAGAGGAAGTCCAGATCATCTCTAAGCATATTTGGAATTCGATTTGCCAAGATTTCACAAATTGTTCATTTTGCAGAAACAATTTAGTTTCCATCTGGTTTGCCTAGGGGAAAGTTCAGTGGTGTTCATTGTTAAGAAAATCTGAACATCATTAGAGAATTCAATGGTTCCTTGAATGGTGATGTGGATGTCACTAAATCACACAGTGCAAAAATAGAGTTTCTCTGCAAGTGAACTATGATCTGGATTTGAATGGAAGCCACTCTCTTGAGACGAAGCAAGAACATGGGTATGTGTTAGGTGCTGAATTTTGCACGTATTCAGACCTAAAGTTGGAGTGACTCTGCTGAGATGTCAGAAATTTTTTAGTTATGTAAAAATACATCAGATTTTTATAAGCAATGGTTACTAAGACAATGTTTTAAAGCATATGTTATACAATTGTTGAGGCATTTTAAACTATGATAATTTCCCCCCTTATTTGTATTGGCATTCTGGCTCTCACCTTTTGAGCATCACATTTTACAAAAGACACTCAGTATGTTTCTAGGAAATATAAATGAGAAAACTGACCCACACATTTCTGGCCCATTTCACCAGAGGAATTTTATCATTTTATTGTGATTTGTTTTTATCTTTGTTTTTATCTATTATTATGTGGTATCCTATTAATGGAAATCAATACTAATATTTTAAAGGACTTTTTCAAATGTGAAGTCATATAAAAGCATGTTTACTAACACTGTACTTTAAAATAATCTGTAGATTTACATGAAATCTACCTCAGCAAAGTAGTAACCATTGTTCTTCAATAAATTCTGCAAAGGGACAAGTTAAGAGCCTGAGGTAATCCTTATTTCCACTACTTTGTAATGAAAATGATTCATGGCAAATAAATGGGAAAAAAAAGTTTTTAATCACAAATTTCAGATGACTCCCCAACATCATCCAATTAGGAGAAAGAATATGTGAAATCTAACAGACAGCATTTTGAATTTGAGACCGAAAAGAATTGTATGAAATTGTGTTCTCTGAAATAAAAAGTGTTGGTGAAGATGTGGAGAAAAGGAAACGCTTGTACGCTATTCTTGGGAATGCAAATTGATGTGTTGTGGAAAACAACAACAACAACCAACAGAATTACTGTATGATCTAGTTATTCCACTACTGGGTATTTACCCAAAGAAAATGAGAACACTAATTTGAAAAGATAAGTGCAACCCTATGTTTATTGCAGCATTATTTTCAATAGCCAAGACACAGAAGCAACCCAGGTGCCCATCCATAGAGAAATGGGTAAAGATGTGGGGGATGTGTGTGTATGTGTATGATGGAATATTACTTACTCATAAACAAGAATGACATCTTGCTATTTGCAGCATGGATGGACCTAGAGGGTGTAATGCTAAGTGAAAGAAGCCAGAGAAAGACAAATACATATGATTTCGCTCATTTGTGGAATTTAAGAAACAAATGAACAAAGAAAGACAAAAATACTCAAATACAGAGAACCAACTGGAAGTCGCCAGAGAGAAGGTGGGTAGGAGGATGAGTGAAATAAAGGGAATTAAGAGTACACTTATCCTGGGTTTGAAAAAAGCATGGAAAACATCAGAGAAACTATGGATAGAGACTATGGACCTTAAAAATAGTTGTGATGAATTGAAAAATGCTGTAAATGAGGTATATAATAAAATGGAGGCATCCAATGCACGAATTGAAGAGACAGAGAGGAGAATAGGTGAATTAAAAGACACAAGTATAGAAAAAGAGGGAGCCAAGAAAAAGAGATAAACTGATCCAGAAACATGAAAGGAGAGTTCGAGAGCTGAGTAATACGATCAAGCGGAACAATATCCGTATCATAGAAATTCCAGAAGAGGAAGAGAGAGGGAAAGGCACTGAAGGAGTCCTTGAACAAATTGGAGCAGAAACAGACATTGAAATCCAAGAGGCACAGAGAACACCCCTCAGAGGTAACTTGAATCAATCTTATGCATGACATATCATAGTGAAACTGGCAAAATATAAGGACAAAGAATTCTGAAAGCAACTAGGGATAAAAGGGCCCTAACATACAAAGGGAAACCTATCAGAGTGGTGACAGACCTAACTTCTGAAACTTGGCAGGCCAGCAAGGAATGGCAGGAAATCTTCAATGTGATGAACAGAAAAAATATGCAGCCAAGAATCCTCTATCTAGAGGGAGAGAAGGGGAGATAAAAGTCTTCCCAAATAAACAAAAATGGAAAGAATTCGTCACCACTAAACCAGCCCTACAAGAAATCCTGAGGCGGCTCTATGAGGGAAATGTTTCAAAGAACACAAGGTAACAGACACCACCACAAGCATGAATCCTACAGAGAACACAATGACTCTAAACTCATATTTTTCAATAATAACACTGAATGTAAATGGACTAAATGCTCCAATCAAAACAAAATCCATCTAGTTGCTGTCTACAAGAAACTCATTTTAGACCTGAGGACACCTTCAGGTTGAAAGTAAGGGGAGGGAGAAGTATCTATCATGGTACTGGAAGTCAAAAGAAAGCTGGAGTAGCTATACTTATATCAGACAAACTGGACTTAAAGGCAGTAACAAGGGATGAGAAGGGCATTATATAATAATTACAGGGTCTATCCATCAGGAAGAGCTAACAATTATAAATGTCTATACACCAGATATGGAAGCACCCAAATACATAAAACAATTAATCACAAGCAGAAACAATCTTATGGATAAGAACGTGCTAATAGCAGGGGACTTTAATACTCCGCTTACAGCAATGGGTAGATTAACTAGACAGAAAGTCACTAAAGAAACAATGGACTTGAATGACACATTGGACCAGATGGATTTGACAGATATATTTAGAACTCTACATCCTGAGACCATGGAATTCACTTTCTTCTCAAATGCGCATGGCACATTCTCTAAGATCATATACTGGGACATAAAGCAGCCCTCAATAAATATAAAAGGACTGAGATCATACCATGCACACTTTCAGATCACAATGCTATGAAACGTGAAATCAACTGTAGGAAGAAGTCTGGAAAACCTCCAAAAACATGGAGGTTAAAGAACACCCTACTAAAGAACGAATGGGCCAATAAGGCATTTAGAGAAGAAATTTAAAAATATATGTAAACAAATGAAAATGAAAATACAACAATTCAAACTCTTTGGGACGTGGCAAAGGCAGTCCTAAGAGGAAAGTACATTGCACTCCAAGCCTATTTCAAGAAATTAGAAGAAGCGCAAGTACAAAATCTAACAGCGCACCTAAAGCAACTAGAGGGAGAGCAATAAGAGCACCCCAAACCCAGTAGAAGAGAAATAATAAAACCAGGGCAGAAATAAACAATATAGAACCCTAAAAAACAGTTGAACAGATCAATGAAACCAGGAGTTGGTTTTTTGAAGAAATAAAATTGACAAACTTCTAGCCAGGCTTCTCAAAAAAAAAAAAAAAAAAAAAAAAAAAAAAAAAAAAAAAAAAAAAAAAAAAAAAAAAAAAAAAAAAAAAAAAGATCACCCAAATAGACAAAATCATGAATGAAAATGTACTTATTACAACCAATCCCTCAGAAATATAAGCAATTATCAGGGAATAATATGCAAAATTATATGTCAACAAACTGGACAACTTATAAGAAATGGACAAATTCCTAAACACACATTCACTACCAAAATTCACACAGGAAGAGATAGAAAATCTGAACAGATCCATAACTAGTGAAGAAATTGAATCAGTTATCAAAAATCTCCCAACAAATAAGAGCCCTGGGCAAGATGGCTTCCCTGAGGAATTCTCCTAGACATTTAAATCAGAGTTAATATCCATTCTTCTCAAGCTATTCCAAAAAAATAGAAATGGAAGGAAAACTTCCGGACTCATTCTATAAAGCCAGCATCACTTTGATTCCCAAGCCAGACAGAGATGCAGCAGAAAAAGAGAACTACAGGCCAATATCCTTGATGAATATGGATGCAAAAATCCTCAACAAGATACTAGCAAATCGAATTCAATAGCACATAAAAAGAATTATCTACCATGATCAAGTGGGATTCATTCCTGGGTTACAGTATTGGTTCAATATTCGCAAATCAATCAATGTGATACATCACATTAACAAAAGATAAAAACCACATGAATCTGTCGATAGATGCAGAAAAAGCATTTGACAAAATACAGCATCCCTTCTTAATAAAGACCCTCAAGAAAGTCGGGATAGAAGGAACTTATTTAAACATCATAAAAGCCATCTCTGAGAAGCCCTCAGCTAACATCATCCTCAACGGGGAAAAACTGAGAGCTTTCCCCCTGAGATCAGGAACATGACAGGGATGTCCACTCTCACCACGCTTGTTTAACATAGTGCTGGAAGTCCTAGCGTCAGCCATCAGCCAACAAAAAGAAACAAAAGACATCAGAATTGGGAAAGAAGAAGTCAAACTTTCACTTTTTGCAGACGACATGATACTCTACATAGGAAATCTGATAGACTCCACCAGAAGCCTACTAGAACTGATCCATGAATTCAGCAAAGTTACAGGGTATAAAATCAATGTACAAAAATCAGTTGTATTTTTATACATCAATAATGAAGCAACAGAAAGAGAAATCAAGAAACTGATTCCATGCAAAATTGCACAAAAAACAAAAAATACCTAGGAATAAACCTAACCAAGAATATAAGAGATCTGTATGATAAAAACTATAGAAAACTTATGAAGGAAATTTAAGAAGACACAAAGAAATGGAAAAACATTCCATCCTCATGGATTGAAAGAATAAATATAGTTAAAATGTCATTGCTACCCAAAGCAATCTACACATTCAATGCAATCCCAATTAAAATTGCACCAGCATTCTTTTCAAAGCTAGAACAAACTATCCTAAAATTTGTATGGAACCACAAAAGACCCCGAATAGCCAAAGTAATACTGAAGAAGAAAACCAAAACGGGAGGCATCTCCATCCCAGACTCTAGCCTCTACTGCAAAGCTGTCATCATCAAGACAGTATGGTATTGGCAGAAAAACAGACACATAGACCAATGGAATAGAGAACTCAGAATTGGACCCACAAATCTATGGCCAACTAATCTTTGACAAAGCGGGAAAGAGTATCCAATGGAAAAAAGACAGCCTCTTTAACAGATGGTGCTGGGAGAACTGGACAGCAACATGCAGAAGAATGAAACTAGATCATTTTCTCACACCATACACAAAACTAAACTCAAAATGGATAAAGGACCTGAATGTGAGACAGAAAACCATCAAAACCCTAGCAGAGAAAGCAGGAAACAACGTCATTGACCTCAACAACAGCAATTTCTTACTTGACACATCCCCAAAAGCAAGGGAATCAAGAGCAAAAATGAACTATTGGGACCTCATCAAGATAAAAAGCGTCTGCACGGAAAGGAAACAATCCATAAAACTAATAGGTAACAAATGGAATTATAAAAGATAGTTGCAAATGACATATCAGATGAAAGGCTAGTATCCAAAATCTATAAGGGACTCGCCAAACTCCACACCTGAAGAACAAATAATCCAGTGAAGAAACTGGCAGAAGACATGGACACTTCTCCAAACAGGACATCCAGATTGCTAACAGACACATGAAACGATGCTCAACATCCCTCATCACTCATCCCTCATCCCTCATTGTATCATCAATACAAATCAATACCACACTGAGATACCACCTCACACCGGCCAGAGTGGCGAAAATGAACACATCAGGAAACTATAGATGCTGGCAAGGATGTGGACAAACGGGCACCCTCCTATAATGTTGGTGGGAATGTAAACTGGTACAGCCCCTCTGGAAAACAGTGTGGTGGTTCCTCAAAAAATTAAGAATAGAACTCCCCTGTGACCCAACAACAGCACTGCTAGGAAGTTACCCAAGGGATACAAGAGTGCTGATGCATAGGGGCACATGTACCCCAATGTTCATAACAGCACTCTCCACAATAGTCAAAATATGGAAAGAGCCTAAGTGTCCATCAATGGATGAATGGATCAAGAAGATGTGGTTTATCTATACAATGGAATACTACATGGCAATGAGGAAGAATGAAATCTGGCCATGTGTAGCAACATGGATAGACCTTGAGGGTGTTATCATGAGCGAAATAAATCAGGCAGAGAAGGACAAATACCATATGGTTGCACATATAGGTGGATTAGGAGGAACTTAATGGAGGATCATGGGAAAGAAGAAGGGGAAAAATAGTTGGGGAGAGGGAGGGAGGCGAACCATGAGAGACTCTTGAATGCTGAGAACAAACTGAGGACTGATGAGTATTGGGGTGAGGGGAAAGGGGGTGATAGGCATGGAGGAGGGCACTTGTGGGGATGAGCACTGGGTCTTATATGGAAACCAACTTGACAGTAAACTATTTAAGGAAAAAAGTACACTTATGATGAGCGCTGATAAATGTATAGAATTTTTTAATCATATTATACACCTGAAGTTAATATAACAATTATACTTAACAAATTATGTTATCTGAACAAGCCTTTAGGTAGACTTAGTTCTTGAATAGTTGAGAACATTTGGCTGGAGAAGGTGAATCCTAGATACATAGGATTACTTCTGTGAGAAGTTACAATGGAGGAATCGTGTAGGGAAAATCACAGGGGGGAAAAGTAGAAAATGTATATAATGTTGTAAAACTATTACTTGAAAATTTATCCAGAATGAATTAACGGTAGAGAAATGAATGAACGATGTTGCTTATAGGTGAGGATTGTACAGAATTAGGTAAGAAAGACTTTGTGAAGGAAGGTGTTTCCATTATAAATTAAGAATACTCCTCCAAGTGTCTATTGACTGAATGGATAAAAAGAGGTGTACATACACTTGCACAATAGAATACTACTCATCCATAAAAAAGAAACTTACCATTTTCAAATATGGTTGGAGCTAGAGAGTATAATGCTAAACAAAATCAGAGAAAAACAAATACCATATGATTTCGCTTGTATGTGGACTTTAAGAAACAAAATAAACAAGTAAAAGGGAATAAACAGGGAGAGACAAACCAAGAACTCTTAACTATAGAGAACAAACTGATGATCACCAGAGGGGAGATAAGGGGGTGAGGGATGGGTAAAATAGGTGATGGGGATTAAGGAGAGATCTTGATGAGCACAGGGTATGTATGAAGGGCTGAGTCATATTATACAACTGAAACCAATATAAGGCTGTATGTTACTAGCTGAAATTAAAATAAAAACAACAAAATGCAAAAAAATAAAAAATACTCCTCAATTGTGTGTGAGAGTAAACCTGAACAGCTACAGAAACAAGCTGGGACAGTTTTTCCTGGGGCCATTGGAAAAATTTCCTATTCTAACAAATAAGGTACATCAAGAAAGGAATACAGCCTAAGTCTGTATTCCTAAAAGGTGTTAGGTTCTGAAACTCTTAGGGAGAGAGTGCTGCTGAGTTCAAATCTTGGCTTATTACTTATGCTGTATGATCTGGGAATGTTCTTAACTTTTGTGGGATTTTGTATCCTCTTCAGTAAAATTAGAATGATCATAAAAAACACCCCCTAAATCAAAGGACTGTTTTGAGGATTAAAGATTTACTCTATGTGCAGTGCATACAACAGAACCTGGCACTTAGTGCTCAATAAATGTGTTAATTACAAGCCCTCATTTATGGCTTTCAGATCTTCACATGCCGTGAAATACAGGTTATCATTCTCTCTGGTGAATGAACAAACTGGGGCCCTGTGGAGTCTCTTCTTTAAGGTAACATAGCTTTTAGAACCCAGAACACAGGTCTCTTAAGCCCAAAAGTCCATGTCTGTTCTTCTTATGTGGCAAAACTTCTGAAATGTTAATTTTCCTTTTATACTGGATCATTATTCAATAGTATTTAACTGAATGCCAGTAAGATACTGTTAGCATCAGGTGCTGAACTGGAAAAAAAAATCACATGGCAGGATTTCCCTGGTGTGAGTGTTCACAGCCAGATTCTTCAGCTCTAATATTATGCATCGTCTGTTAAGCAATTTGCAATTGCTTTCATGTCTTCCTGAATGCACAGGAATCGGCAGACTACAATTCCTGAATGACCGTCTCAAGGTCTTGCACAGGTATCTGCAGACTGTTGAGATGAAAGTGTTTCTCAGAGGAGCAGAAGCATGTCCAAACACAAGCTCCCCAATTTCCCTTTACATTACTGAGGTTGCCTGAGCTAAATACGCTAGACTAAAAGGAGATGTATTACATTGCCTTGATTCGGAAAGGATAATAAAATTTATTCCTCTCTCCTCATAGGGATTTAGGGAGGTCAGATGAGGGGGAAAAATGAAGGGCTAGGCTTTCTGCAAAAGAGGGGACAAATGGAAGAAAGGGATTATTTTAGGCAGTGAATTAGAAAAATATAAAAGCAAGCCACCTTCCCTAAACAAGGGACAAGAGCTATCTTCTCAGTTCTCATGAGGCCAAAGGTCAGTGGGTACAGAGGAGGGAGAGTGTGATGGCGGTACATGCGGGGCTGCACGTAGTAGAGGTTAGAGCTGCAGTCTTTAGTCAGACCTAGATTTGAAACCCTGGTTCACCACTCACTAGGTGGGTGACCTTGGGCAGATTGTTTCATGTCCCTGAGTTTGTTTCCAATTGTACAAACTAGGGAAAATGATAGTGCTGATCTCAACTAGTTGTGAGAATTCAGTGAGGTTAGCAGTGCCTAGAACATGATAAATGCATAATGCCTGCTGGTTATTTTAGTAATCTTCTTTGTAGCATTTCTATCCATAAATGATTAAGAATAATATTTTTAAAACTGATTTATCCATCTTTGTGTGCTCACTGCTTTGGTAGTGCTAGGTGTAGTGCCTGGCACATAACAGATACTCCTATTTTTGTTGTATTAATTAATGGAAGGATAATGCCATGTGAATGTTTATATAGTCTGCGCTCTCACTCGGTTGTTCTTGGATACATCAAAGAGCACAGGGACAGCCAGGAAGGGGGCCTGGAAAGATGTCTATGTGAAAATGGGTATCTCCCCACACTTCAGCCCTTCTTTTCATTCCCCTTCTGCAGGGAGGCACAGCATCTTCTCACAGGGTGGGTCTGACAAAGCTAAAGTCCGCTGAATCCCACCCTTGGGTAAAACATGGTTTGCGTTTGCCTCCCCCTTGACTCTTCAGTGGTCTTGAGCTTGGATCAGCACAGGAAGGAGCAGGTGGCTGTAGTGATTTATTACACCTGGCTGCTTAACTGGGAAGAGTTGAAATGGAAATCAGGATGTTCCTGAGGAAGCCTGAAACTATACCAGCCTAAACTGTAAGAATGAAGTTGATTTCCTGTTCTTCAGGACAATTTTTCCTTTGGACATTTTTTTGGGGGGGTGGGGGAGAAAGTATATAGCTTTTGACTTATTTACAAGCAATAGACTGGTAAAGAGACTATGAAATAAGAAATTAAACAATAGTAGTTGATTATGTGTCTGGTGCTGTTTTGGACATATTAAATACTATTTGTAAAGAACTAAACAAGTTACTGGTGGAGGGAAAATGAGTAAATATCTTAAGTTGAAACGAATTGTTTTAATCAACATGTCCAAAATAGAACTTATGGTTTTTCCTTAAAATTAGTGCATCTCTTTCTGTAATTTCATTTATTATCCTGTTTGTTCATTTCTCAGTCAGCAAAGCTAGAATTAGAATCATTTTCAATGGTTCTCTGCCCCCTTGCCTAATTGAAAACAAAGTTCTATAAGTCTTTTTTTTTCTTTTTTAACTCTTTCACGTTTGGGTTTTCTTCACTGCTGTATAGTTTGAGTTTGAGTTTTCTTCACTGCTGTAGAATGTATACACTCTACAGCAGCCTCCGAAATGGAGGCCAGAGCCCCAATTTATCCTTGCACTGCCAAAGAGTTAGTGTTTTAAACCACACACTGATTCAGCCATCGGAGCTTTAATATCCTTCTGGCTCCCAACTGTGAGAATAATGTTAACTCCCACATTCAAGGCTCTAAAATACTATTACCCTTATTTATTTTTCTGGCTCATTCCCCCTCTCCCCAACTCCCATTAGCTTCCTCTTACATATACTAGATCCTAGCCAGATCTGGGCATCTTGTTTTTGAAATGTTCCAAATGACCACTCAGCTTCATCTCCTTGGAAGTTCTTATTCACAACTTACTGAATTCCTAGCCATCCTTTATAGCCCACTTTTAATTCACTTATATATCATCCTGTTTGAACTCTCCACTTCCAGACAGCAACATCCCTTCCTCATCACCTATGAACTTCTTGTGGGGAGAAACAAGGCTAAATTCCTCCTGATAACACGAGTTCAGCATAGGATGATAGGTAGATGTACATTTGCTGAATTGCATCATCAGATTAATGAAAAAAATATCTTCCACAAAGGAGCCATTTCCTTTGTTGCTATTTCATTTGAGATAGTTGAATGTAGAAGGCACAGAACATATAGTTACTTATGTAGGCATTTGATATGTATAATGGATTGATGGCTAGGAAGAAACTAGGTAAGGGCCCATGGGGTTATGTGTCACCTAGAGCATAGGCTTTGGAGTCAGATTGACCTGAACTAAAACACAGACTTTGTAGCTTAACAGTCATATGATTTTGGGGGAGTCCCTTCACTTTTCCTTTGTAAAATGATGGGTAACATTACTTCTGTATCATGTGAGATGCCTGCAGATATCAAACAATAGGTACAGCAAGGAACACAGTGCTCTTAATTTTATTAAAATAGAGGAACTTGTATATACAAGTTTAAAAATTGGGTGGCATAGCAATTTTATTTCTGGCCAGGAAAAAAAAAAGTGCTAACAGATACATGAAAGAAATGTAAGGCTTTCTAATTACTATAGGATATAGCCTCAATTGTCAACCTTAGGGTATGAGGAGGTACACAGTCTCAAACTATTACATAGTTCTGTCCATACAACATTCTATGTATCACATAGTAGTTCTGTGTGATGTACATATGATTATATAGCTATGATAACTATCTTGATAGAGAAATCTTCTTTCCCTCATAATTTAATTTCTGGTTGTACTAGCTGAAATACTACAACTCAAAGAGAAAAAAAAAGATATTATATCAGCCACTTTGGTCATGTGATTGCTGAATCATCTTAAGATACTTTCTTTCTGGTTTCTGCATATATCTTTTAACCCTGTACAGATGGCATATTTATTGGTGCCATAGGCAGAGTGTGTGGGGGGGAATCTGAAGAAGTCTCTGAAATAAACACAACCATTAGGACTTTAAAAAGCCACTTGACGGTCATCCATTTAAAAGCTATTACCAATCAGCTGCCTCTTGGAGGCAGAGAAAAAAAAGTCTGTGGGTTGAAGACACTTGAAATCAGAGATTAGCAAAGAGATGCTCTTTCATTTCCAAATAAGAGCCAGAATGTCAAACATCTCTAGTTTCTCTAAAGACAAATGCTCTCTTCAGGATTTTATTTAAGGGACAAAATGAAATAAAGCACCCCCACCCCCACGTGTGCTGTAATGATATCCTGCGCTTCTCTTCCTGTGTCCTCAAATGCATGCAGCTGGCTGCCTCGCTCTTGTGAGCGTGTCTTCTTCTGTTTTGCCACTTGGCTCTTCCTCAACTCCTGCCTGATCATATTCCAAAATGTCATTCATGTTTATGCAGGCCAGTGCACAAAACAAAATTAATTTAACTCTCAGTGGCGTGTTAATATTACTTTTGACACCATGGAAAACTTATTAACTATAGCTTGCCACAGGCCTCTCAGACTGAGTAGCCCAACCTACAGCATGAAGAGGAAATGTAGTATGATCGAAAGGGGTGTGGACTGCCAGACACTGTAAAAAGCCTGAGTAGTTGAGTTTTTCAATAATTATGCTAAAATTAACTGTCTATGAATGGCAAGAAAAGTGTGCTCCCATTTTGTTGCACTGCACTGTCAGGAAATGTTTTATGGCACATGATTTTTAAGCTTCGTGTGTTTTTCCTTTACCAATAAATATCCTTTGTCTTTTTTTTTTTTTTTTTTTTTTTTAATTTTAGAGAATGAGAGTACCAGTGGGGGAGAGGGGTAGAAGGAGAGAGAGAATCTTAAGCAGGTTCCATACTCAGTGTGGGGCTCGATCTTATGACCCTGGGATCATGATCTGAGCAGAAATCAAGAGTCAGACACTCAACTGCCTGGGCCACCCAGGTGCCCCTATCATCTCTGTATTTTAAAGTGGTAGTGGGAAATTTAACACAAATAGCTATTGTGTAAAATATAATTACCCAAGAGTGTAAAGAAAGGAAAAGGAGAAAAGGGCACTAGTATTCATTGCACAGTTACTAGTTCTGGCTGTTCTCATATTACAGCATCTTATTACAATAGCCTGCGATGAGTTTTTTTAATTGAGGTGCAGTTGACATTGTGATGAGGTTTTATATTCTCCATCTGAAGTATAAGAAAATTAAAAGCTGGAGATTCTAGCTGACTGCTATTTTCACAGTTCATGAGTGGCAGAGGCACTTTGAACTCAGGTCTACCTGAGTACAGAGACCCTTCTTACTTGTAGGAGTCTTCGTCAGCCACACTAAATCAGAAGGAAAAGAGGAAACCATAGGCTTTATGCATAATGGGCAATACTTTCTCTGTTTTTCATAAACTGTAGGTTTCATGGAAGTGACTTTATATAGGCTTTTTAATTACTCAAGTTGGCATTTACAAATAGACCTGAATTTGGCATTGAGAGGTAACTGCAAGCTCAAAAATAAGTTCTATTTTTTGGGGGGGGGGTATGAAATTAGCTGCATTAAGTGTTTTTTCTGCTCAGTATCTGATGGTCTGTGTTATTGCAGCCACTGAGAACACAGCTCTTCCCCACCAAGAGGGTGTTCTATGTCACCTGAACACCCTGAAGCTGTGATTTAGAAAGTGACCTAGTAAATCCTGGGAAGTCTCACTCCCCAAGCTTCTGGTAGGAGAGCCAGGAAGTCAAATCTCCTTTAGCTGTCAGAAATAGGCCAAGAATCTTCTGGAAATGAGTGAATAGTTGGGCTTTCTGCAGGTCCCACGCTCCCCCTGATATTTAAGTGGGATTCAGATGTTCTGGCAGAATATCCAAAGGTTACTAGGTTTTATTGCATTGGAGCAACTCCCCCAACCGCCAGAGAGTTTCCTGTGGTGGCCAGGAGAAGGGAGCACTTGATGCTGACTTATATTAGCACTTAGCTAGCATTTAAAGTGCAAGTGTTTTGGGGCGCCTGGGTGGCTCAGTCGGTTGAGCATCCAACTTTGGCTCAGGTCATGATCTCATGGTTTGTGAGTTCAAGTCCCACATAGGGTTCTCTGTCAGCACAGGGCCCGTTTCAGATCCTCCGTCTCCTCCAGCCCTGCCCCAACCATGACTCTGCCCCTCTCCTGCTTGTGCTCTCTCTCTCTCTCTCTCTCTCTCAAAAAAAAAAAATAAATAAATAAGTAAATAATGTTAAGTGTTGTAACATGCTTCAAGGAAGTATTTTAGTCAGTATGATTGTGTGATGATATCTCAAAGGTGTTGATTTGTGATGGTATCTCAAAGGTGTTGAAAGCCTTTTAACAATATATTTGCTGCTACTTTATTACTAGGTATAAGCTCCATTTTCTTTTTATTTTGCCCCATTTCTGTGTGTGAGGCATTGCAAGATTAACCACAGAAACCTCTCCTTGCCAGTCAAGATCTTATTTCAGCCATACAGCTTCTCTAGCCTTGCCAGATTTCTTCCCTTCTGTGATCTAGGACCTGTGTGATGCTGTGATGGGGTCTGAGCTGTATGGTACTGCAGGGGTACTTTAGGTCTCATTTTTATTTTTATTTACTTATTTTTTTTAATCTTTTTTTTTTTTTTAATGTTTTATTTACTTCTAGGAGAGAGAGAGAGACAGCGTGAGCAGGGGAGGGTCAGAGAGAGAGGGAGTCACAGACTGAAACAGGCTCCAGGCTCTGAGCTGGCAGTCAGCACAGAGCCCGACGCGGGGCTCGAACCCACGAACCGCGAGATCATGACCTAAGCGAAAGTCGGACGCTTAACCGACTAAGCCACCCAGGCGCCCCTTAGGTCTCATTTTTAAATGTTGATCTATTTCAGGGGTGCCTGGGTGGCTCAGTTGGTTAAGCGTAGGACTCTTGGTTTCAGTTCAGGTCATGATTTCACAGTTCATGAATTTGAGCCCTGCATTAGACTCTGCGTTGACAGTGTAGAAGTGGCTTAGAATTTTGTCTCTGCCCCTCCCCAACTCGTACTGCCTTTGTCTCTCTCAAAATAAATAAACCTTAAAAAAAAAAAAAAGATCTATTTTGACCTTCCTATTTTCTAATTTCATAAGGGCAAATTCTTAGTGCTTTTCTGGAATAATTTATGGGAAAATTTCTGGGGCAAACTAACTTGGGGGGGGTGGAGAAAAACTCATCAGCTGAACAGAAGTTAAAATGGAAACCCATACACTGTGTGTGTATTGCAGGTGGTGTCAGGGTATTAGGTGCAGAGAAGGGAATATAGGAGGTATTATATGAGTTTATCCTTCTTACAACTCATGGTAGAGCACTTAAAAAAAAAAGCTGTTTTGAAATCAGAATATCTAGATTGAATTTTGAAAGAATGGTCATTTGTTAAATGTGTTGCATGTGTGCATTTATGTTATGCATGTTAAAAATGGGAATAAAAATACACTTAGCATCCTAAGACAATATTCTCAAATTCTCTCTATCCATATGCAAATATTTTTAAAAATCACAACAAAGTCATATATATATATTATATATAAAATGTTAGATTTTGCATTTTTTTCATGTAATTATAGGTAATGGCTGTCTAAGATTCTGCTAAGTGGTAGGTATAAGTAACCATCTTCTTACTGTTGAATGCTGGGCACATTTTGCTGTGTTGAATAAGTTAGAATAGGTTCGCATCAATGAATATGATTATGAAGTTTGGATATGATGGCCGGGGTCTCAGCTTGTTAGTGCTTCTGTTTGCAAGAACTCTTTATGGTATGAAATCTCCCATCTCTGGACAGAATTCTTTTCATTGCAAGTAACCCTCATTAAACAAAAAAGAAAAACAATTTTCTTTACCTGGTGCTTTCTTTACCAGGTACCTGGTAGGAAATCCACGTGACATGACTCTTGTCTTTACTGTATTTGTCTGACTTTCCACCGGGCCAGTGCTGCTTAAGGGCATTTGCCCAAAAACGTTAGCCAGGTGCTGATGTATGAAAACTCACTCTGCTAAATCAACTCCCCAAATCTATCACTGCCGTCCAGAGCTTCAGGGATCAGTTTTGGCTATTCTTCATTGTCAGAAACTGATTACTTTGAAAGAGACTAAAAACCTGAGTACCAATACTGTTGTTTGTCAAAGTAATTGTAGAGGGTATGTCCTACGGTGATAGGTCTTATGAAAATGCAGTGAGAGATTGGAAGTTAAAAAAAAAAAAAAGAGAGAAAGTCCATGGAAGCCTTGATTTAGATGGATGCTATAGCTATTTCTTTCATGGCTTTGCTTTTATAAACACCTTCTTTGATGAATCACCAGGCTGCTAGATCCCACGAGAGATCACCTTGTCTATTCCCTTACCTTGAAGCTGGATTACAAACCCATGTCCCAGTTCTTATTTTTCAAAACCCTCCAGAGAGGTAGGCTCTTTTAGATTATCTGTTTCAACACTTAACACTGTCAGGAGGGTCTTTTTTTGTTTCCATGCCACGTTTGAATGTCTTTCTTTTTATTTAGACTTTAGCCACTTCAGAAGGTCATTCTAAGCTGCCTCAAATGGACATTTTTAAATGGACATGAATTACTCAGTTGTCTCATTCTGAAAAACATTCTAGTTCTTTTGAGAGCCCAAATCAGATTTATGACTACCACAGATGCCACAGCCCTAAGTCTTGAGGAAGGGGGGAACTGGCTTCAGAAGCACAAGGTTGAGTGCCAGTGGCCTCTAGCACACGTGAAAGTGTCATGCAAATGTGAGGCAATATTAATAATATTCACTGTGACACTCGTAAGAACAGAGATCTTGTAAATCTTAAACTTATCACTTGCTTAATGATCTACATTTTGGGGGACGAATGTGAACAAATACAAGTTGAAATAAATGGGACATGAAAGATAATCCATACAGACACAGCCTTTTAAGTTAGAAAGTAATCTCAGAGTTTCTTAATAGGAAGGGTGAGGCATAGACGATGTCGCTAGCAGTTTCTGTTTGGGGATAGATTAGTCTTTAACTGTCACAGTCTCAGAATGTGTTTGAATAACTTAGATCTTAAATCCTTTGAGAGAATTTAGCTTAACATTTACAACCTCTTGGTTTAGGTTTGCCAGAGCTTGCCTTTAGGATATGAACCATTTCTGTTCTCAGTTCTGAAGTCAAGTGCATACAATTTTCTCCAGAAAGGAGGCAGCCTGGAGCCTTTGAGAACGTTGGCAGGGCTGGTGGGGGATGGGAAGGGGGTTGGTGCAAGATGGCGGGCCAGCACGTGGGGCTGGAGACAGACCATAGACTGTATTCTTCCTGTTCCGCTCCCAGCCTCTGTTTCCTACTTTGGGTCCTGGCACTCTAACTAATGGCTGGGTGAGTGGCTCTTTGCTCCACTCAAAGGAGATCGCTCTGGGTCTCAAGCATTGTCTTCCCTGCAGAAATCACTCATGATGAGCTGCTTCTTGCTTCTGGTTGCTTATATTCTAGCCCAAGGCACTGATTCATTATGTGTAGAACAGGAGGGTCTGAAAGAAGCTTGATCCTTGAGATTTCGAACTTGGTTCTTGCCATGAAATCACCCCCTGGTGACTTATACAACACATCCTGTTAAATACTTCTCTCAGACTCAAACCAAGAGCTCCAAACAGCAGCTCTGGCCTACATCAGCCATGTTAAAATTTTAGCCATGTGTCAGTTCTTGGCTGTCTTCAGGTTTAGGCCTTTTGTATTTGGAGTAACAGTCACTGAGATGAACAATTTCCTTTTGTTTACCATAGCAGGAGAAGAAGAACCAGAACTCAGACTTGCATATATGTTATTTAAGGTTTGTTTAGTTGATTTATTTTATGAGAGAGGGAGGGTGCAAGGGAGGGACAGAGAGAGAGGGGAGAGAGAATCCAAAGTAAGCTCTGGACTGTTAGTGCAGAGCCTGATGTGAAGCTTAAACTCCTGAACCATGAAATCATGACCTGAGCCTAAACCAAGGGTCGGATGCTTAGTCGACTGAGCCATCCAGGCACCCCTGCATGTATGTTAGGCCCCTGCATGTACAGTAACTTTCTAGTCCTGATTGCTTCTTCAGGAAAAACCTCAATCCATTTTTTAAAACAGGAAAGGCTACCAGAGTCACACTCTGCATGTCTTAAGAGTTCATTACCTGGGGCCCTTGTACTTTCCTCTAACCATTCCTAACTCCCAATGCTAGGGATTTGATGTAGAGTCCTTACCCTAAGAGAATTTAAAAATAGAATAAATAGTAATTAATTTGGACTTTTGGCACATGTCAAACCACTGATCTAAATGTCTGGTCTCTATTTTGTTATGTGATTTTGGACAATAGTCTTTGCCTCTGTGAGCCTCAGTGTCTTCATTTGCAAACTTGGCTAAATATACCATAGTTTGTGAGAACTTGCTGAGCTAATGTACTTGATTATTTCACATTTAAATTGAATTTGTAAGCTATTTTTCCTCCTACGGAAATTGATTAGCAATTAGAATCCCCAAATTAGGAGATTTCTGAAGAAGGCCCACAAGCCAGCAGGAGGAAGAGGTTGGGTTTAGGGATGTGGTGGTGAGAATCCAGGTCTCCAGAAAGCACCTGGTACAGATGGTGCTCGAGCTGCTTTCCTGCATTGCCAGCACCTAACACTGGGCTTTGAAAGTCATGACTGAAAAGGGCACTAGCAACTGCTCATTTCGGAAAGGCCAGTTAGTCTACTAGAATTCAGACCTGACCGAAAAGTACTTACAAATTTGGCTAAGTTGTATGTGAGGCTGGCCAAAGGGGCTCCTATAAAGATGACATGACCATCTCTAGGCGGGAATGCTACAGTGAACTTTTCAAAATAGTCAACATTCGGATTTGAAGAAAGAATAAATTGGGTCCTGGGTACCATGCATTTAGTAATCATCTGGCTTTGTAAGAGGTGGCTTTGGCTTTTTCTGTCCTCTCCTTTTCTCCTAAGATGTAGAGTTCTGGAATGGAATCTATGGTAGTCAGGGCCACATTTCAAATTGCAGTATTTTATAGGGGAGTGGTCCGTTTTTGGCTGACTGCTCTTTAGAAATGATTTTAGTAATGAAAAAAATTGCATAATTCTGTAGAGCTCCATATCTGCTCTTCCCCAAAGAGTGTTCATGAGGAGCCTCTCCTACTGCTTTATGGAGCACAGGGGCTTAGAGAACTCTAAGCATACAAAGATACCCTGTTTTGAAAAAAAAACAAAAACAAAAAACTCCAAGTATATTGAATTAAACATTGTTTGGAGCACATTAAAATGTTTCCTTAACCTTTGGTGTTTTAGACACAATTGCAAGGTAGGAAGTCCTGCCCCACATCCATCATTATACTCACTATAATGAAAGGCAGTGAAGGACTGGGAAGCCGGGATTTCCTATTTCCTGCAGCCTGCAGTATAATGGAATGGAACAAATCAGAGGATGGGGATAGAGAGACTCGGGAACAGAAACATGGAATCTCCTGTGGGATCTTTCACAGAAAGATCTATGCCGCAGGAAAGACTGACCCAGAAAGCCTGGGAGCAAGTCAGAGACTTGGGAATAAAGAGGGGTGTCCAGTTGAGGCAGGCCGGGGTTGCCCTCCCTTTGCACAGCATGGGAATGGTCTGGGAGCTGGGAGAGCAGAGACTGGGAAACAAAGTATAGGGCGTGTGCAGTGTGTCTATGTGTTTGTGGATTAAAATATCCCTAGCACGAGCCCCATAGCCTCTTTCTCCAGGAATGTTTAGCGTGATGGAGGAGTTTTTGGAGTCGGATAAAAGTCTGAGTTTCAGCCATCCCGTTAGCTACCATGCTTGGTGCAGTGACTGTCTCCTACTCTCCACAGATGTGAATTTCAACACGTAAAGAGAAGTTTTACTCTCTCTGATTTTTTCCAGGTAACAGAGCTTTGCCAATACAGTCTACCAAATAGAAACGTGAATAACACCCCCCCCACCCCCCCCGGCAATCAGGCAAATCTACAGTGACACAGCTTTGATGTCATCTTCAAACATGGCCTCAATATAAACAAAATATCAGTATGATAGTACTTGGAAAGTTAATGACCTCAAACAGAAGCCTCTTTCTCTCCTCTGAATCTAAGTTAAACACTGCTGTTGATTTTATATTAGGCAAGTATTTCAAAGGCTGACTGCACTTCCTCTTTATGACTGAGGCTGTTCAAAAATGTATTCTAAAATCAACACAGAAAACTCCAGACTCTTGGCCTATTTTGGATTCTAATCTCACTCTATTTTTGTTTTTTGACACTGAGATACAATTAAGAACAGACTATTCCTGACATGCTGGTTCCTGAAAGACATTTTTTCCCCTTCTCTCTTTAGACACGAGCATAAAACAAAACTTTAGGGGAGTACCTTGTCAGAATATTGATTTACTTACATAGAAATAACATCTTAAACTGAAGAGCGGTTGGTTAACGTTTGGTAAACACAACCTCTTGCCACATTCCAGCGTATCTGAAGCTTAGAGAATGAGAAGCCTTGGCTAGAAGTATTTTCAGAACGTATTACGTCCCTTCTAGCAGCGTTGTCTGCGGGGTCTTGTTCTTCACTCCTAGATGCTCCTCGCTACCCTCTAGTGCTACCTCAAGTCCAGAAAATTGTCCTTGAATATAAACTATGTTCCACATGACAAGAAATACGGATTGAGAAGTTACTTTTGGAAAGGATGTTGAAAGCAAGGCTCATTGTAGGATCAAAGGCATCACTGCTAAGAACACGGCCCTTGAAGCATTTCAAAGGTATATGGAGGTGGTTTGCCCAACAGCTGGATTTGACAGGCCCTGGGTTCTTGGGCCTCTCCTGTGCTGTCCAAGCCAGGAGTTTGCCAGCTCCTGGAACCCAGAGAGGCTGATGTACATCCCTGGCCAGCTCAGAGAGAAAATAATTGCACGTTACTAGCGACTCGAAGGACATTAAAAGTGGGATTAAAAAAGTAAGCTAAATGGCTTATTTGTTCTCCAAGTTCCTCTTGTGAAGAGAGAACAGGGAAGAGAGAAGATAAAGCAGGTCGGAGACAGCAAGTGACAGGTGTTGTTCGGTTTGAAGTAGACCCACAAAGAAGTCTTCCTTCAGCTTTTCCAAAAGCTTAGGTGCCATTGCATTTGCCCTCAGGCACCTGCAGTCTGGAAAGGGTGGACAGGAGCATCTCAGAGATACCGAGACGGTCATTGGCCCCGCAGTGACAGGAAAAATACTCCTGAAACTGTTAAATGGTATTGCCAACAATGGACTTGCCTCTAACAAAACAAAGTGATTCCTTACTCAGTGTCTATTTATTTAGGAATTTATTTGGCGTTAGACTTTTTAAGGCCACATATTATAGGATTACATGGATATGCAATGTCTAGAATGGGTAACGCCATAGAGACAGGAAACAGATCCCAGTGGCCTCAGGACAAAGGGTAGGAATGGGAGTGACCACAGATGGACACGGAGTTTCTCTTTGGGGTAATGGAAATCCTTTAAAACTAGGTTGTTTTAATGGTTGCACAGCTATACAGTTACTAAAAATCATTGGAAAAAAATTTCAAACATAAAAGTACATCATCTTTTTTGCACTTTTCAACACCATTTCACAGATAAAGAAATGAGGCTCAGAGTTGATGGCTTTGGAACCTGAGTTATTTCCTCATTGATCCATGCCAAACTTCCTCCGGAGGGCTAACTCCTTTGATATGCAAAAGTATGAACTACTTTCCTTCTAAGGAGCTCATGCTCAGCCTATGTGGTCAACAAAACAGGTAAACAAGGCATCTTTTCACATAACAGCATTGTGTGGCTACGCATGGATACATGGAGAATAGGGACGTGTGTGAGGAGGTGTCACTTGTGTGACTCGGCATAGATAATACACTGCCAAGGCCAATGATCAAAATGAGTGGAGAATCCTCAAGGAGGCTCGTTAGCATGAGAGGAAAATACTACTGCATCTCAGACAGTAAATACCATAATGCATTCCTGTGTAGACTATTATCTGGTATCCTGGTCACTTTAGCTTAAAAAACATAACATACACTCACATGTGAGCAGTTCTGGCTGAAATGAAAACAGGTATCCACAGTAAGTTGTGCAAGTACATTTATGACAGCTCTGGTCATAGTAATTCGAAATTGGAAACAAACCCAAGAAAATAACTTGGGCCATCTGAGAAGCGACGATATGAAGTCAGACTCAAAAGGATTAGTTTTCATACTGCAAACAGTGTTTTTACAGCAGTAGAATTAAGCCTAATACTTCCTACCCCAAGGAATCAGTAATCAGTTTACTGGAATCAGTAAACCTGGTGTTTGGAATCCTGAGCTCTCTGGCTAGCCACATGGCCTAGGCGTAGGCCTGAGTTCTTCACTATCCAAAGGGGTCTTAGCATTGACCTTCTATCAAGAGGCATGTGGTTACAAGCATGATCTGGAAGACGAATGCTATGATTTAAAGAGAAACTAGAATAGTTTGAGCAAACCTCTATAAACTTCTCAAACTGTATCAGGAAAGAACTCCCAGCATACTGAGTGCAATCTAAATGAGGCCTGGATCAGCATTAAACATCATGCTTCCATGTTGTGGGTTCCAGCATCTGAAACTCTATTTAAAGAATTGCTTCCAAGAAATGTAATCCACATAACATAAAATTTAGCCTCTGTTTTTATGTTTGTTTATTTTGGTGGGGGGGGGAAGAGAGAGAGCGCGAGTGAGCGAGAGCGAGCGTGCTAGCACAAGCAGAGGAAAGGCAGACAGAGAGGAAAGCACAGAATCTGAAGCAGGCTCCAGGCTCTGAGCTGTCAGCACAGAGCCCAACATGGGGCTCAAACTCATGGACTGCGAGATCATGACCTGAGCTGAAGTCAACCATTTAACTGACTGAACCACCCAGATGCCCCAAAATTTACCCTCTTAAAATGGATAATTCAGTGGATTTTAATATATGCAGAATTGTGTAACCCTCACCATTACCTAATTTTAGAATATTTTCATCACCCCACAAAGAAACCCATACCTATTATCTGTCATCGTTCATCACCACCCCCCACCCCCAACTCCCCACCTTAGGCAACCATTAGTCTGCTTTCTGTCTGTGGATTTGCTTATTCTGGTTCATCCATGCTATAGCAGGTATAAGTACTGCATCCCTTTTTTTGTGTGGCTGAATAATATTCTGTTGTGTGAATACAGCGTGTTTGTTTATTTATCAGCTGATGGAATTTTGAGTTCTTTCTACTGTTTGGTAATTTAGAAAAATACTGCTATAAATATTCTCATACAGTTTGTGTGTGTATATATGTGTGTCTCTATTTTTCTTGGGTATATAGCAAGGAGTTGAATTACTAGGTCATATAATAACTATCCATTTAACATTTTGGGAAACTGTTGAACTGTTTTCTAAAGTAGCAACACCATTTTACTTTGCCATTTGAAATGTTTGAGGGTTTCAGTTCTCTACATCCTTGCAAACACTAATTATTGTCAGGGTTTTTTTTTGTTTTGTTTTTGTTTTTTTGCCTTGTAGGATCATCTGAACTTTGAATTCTTTTTTGTGGTGTCAGATACAGAGAAGTACATAGTCACTGGGACCACATTGTATTAGGACCACCTTCCCCTCTTTCCGAGTGAGTCTCAGCCTGCATTGTCATTTGTGACTTCTTTTATGCCCCACGGTGGTTTTCATACGTGGGGTTTAAGCTCAGACCTCCTCCTTTTCATCAAAACTGTGCATGACACACCTTCTCAGCCCTTAGTCCGTCCACATCTCTTCACAAAATGAGGGATCTGGGTCTAGTGGTCAGAGCGATGCTTTTTCTGCTGGTGAGGAAATAAAGGCACTAATCCATGTTCCCACTAATAAGAATAACTAACATCCACTGAGAGCTTATTAGGTGCCAAGAATTGTTCTTTCATGTGAATTATCTCATTTAGAATGTATCATAACTCATGCAAGTGGGTAATACTCCATTTTACAGAAGGGTTAAGTAACAAACCCAAGGACACACTAGTTGTAAGTGGAGTTATGGTTGGGTCCACATAGGTTGAGTCCAGAACCAGAGCTTTAATCTCCCTTAAGGGGCTCTTTCACCATTAAATTCTAACTGATGAAGCTGAATGGGTCTGTCTTCTTCACCATTGTATTCATAAAAACTAGCACAGTCTCTGGCTCATAAAAGGGACTTAACTACATATTGAATAAATAATAAATGAAATTGCAATAATTTAATGACCCTTATTCATAATTAATAAAAATCTTTAAGGACAAGTGTGTGCGTGCACACACACTCCTTCTCTTTCATCTTTTAATTATTCAAGCTCTTGTTTTTCAGCAAGTTCTCTCTTTTCTGTAGTATACAGCACTCAATTGCTGACATTTCATCTAATTGCAGAGTAACAGATTGTAATGGATTAAAGCTTTCACAATATAAACATTTGGCCTGCTCAAAGTGAGGTAGGAGTAAGACAGAAGGTTAAAAACATTTAATTTGAAGAATTCACAAACAAGATAATGAAAAAAAGTGTTCCAAAACATATGATGAACTCCTAGAAAGGATTACATTGTAAAAGATCCAAATGTGTGGAAGATGGAGGACACAACAGAATAAGACATTCTCTTGCATTGATCACATGGCTTCCTACTCAAAAACCTCTTCGCTATCTGAATAATAAACCTGATGTAGGCAAATTGCTCTTATCTATGTCATTTTTCTTATCTTTTTGTTTTCTGTTTGTTCCCATTTCAACCCCCACACCTCACTTGCTGCTCTACCAAAACCTGTGCTTTCAACCCATTTTGCTCTGTTTTATTAAAAAATCAACCGAAATCTTTTATTCTTTGAGTTAAAAGAAAAACTACCCCCCCCCACATCAGTTTCTATTAAAACAGTTAGATTCCTTAGTATTAGATGTGTTAGAACTTTATCCCTCAATAATTTTTTCCCATAGTGATCCCTTTGAGAGACCATGCAGTGATGCCAATGATGATAACATTTCATTCAAAGACTGTAAATCTTACAAGAACAGGGGCACCTGGGTGGCTCAGTTGGTTAAGCGTCTGACTTTGGCTCAGGTCATGATCTTACAGCTCATGGGTTCGAGCTCCATGTTGGACCCTGTGCTGACAGCTCAGAACCTGGAGCCTGCTTCAGATTCTGTGTCTCCCTCTCTCTGTGCCCCTCCCTTGCTCATTCTCTCTCTCACTTCCCCCTCTCAAAAATAAAATAAACATTAAAATAAAAAATGAACAGGGGCACCTGGTGGCTCAGTTGGTTAAGCGACAGACTTCAGCTCCGGTCATGATCTCATGGTTAGTGGGTTGTCCCACATCGGGCTCTCTGCTGTGAGCACAGAGCCTGCCTTGGATCCTCTGCCCCACCTCTCTCTCTGCCCTCCACTGGGTGCTCTCTCTCTCAAAATAAACATTAAAAAAAAATCTTGCAAGAACATTGACCTATTATATTAGCACAGTAATTAAAACTATTTTACTCCATTTGATCATCAAGTTCTGCTTGACTCTAAATAGGTTATAGCAATTTCAATAAAATTGACCTTGTGAAGACCAGAAGAAGCCACTATTGAGGAAAGAATGTACTGTACACTGAGAAAGACTTCTGGAGAGAGGAAATAGAATTCAAAATATTTTGGGTGTATCTCCTAAGCAGTGCACTGGGATAATGGGGTTCCTTTCAAAGATGACTTTCTTGAAAGCGGTAAAACTCATGACACATATTTCACAAAATTCTCATTTCATTCTAATTTGTTCAATTCACTTGAAAATATTTAAGGACTTTGGAGGTTCCAGGCACAGTGGTAGGCCCTGGAGATGAGAAGGTAAAGGAGATACAGTGTCACTGTGCTTGCCGAGCGTTAGTCAGCTGAGTGGCAATACGGTGGAGTAGACAAAATGGGTTTGTGATTCAGGCAGAACTGGTCTAAATCTTTGCTCTATTACTTATTTTCTGGGTGGCACTGGGACAATTATATTTTGTCATATGTGCAATAGGGATATGAAGAGTTACCCCATGGAACTGCCCCAAGAAGTACATGAACCCATGCAAGAAAAGCAGTTAATAGAGTGTTGGGCACAGATGCGGATCTGGCTTTCATATTCTAACTCTTGTCCTTGGGAAGAACAAGTTCTAACAAACTTCACTCAGTGTCCTTAGTCTCGATTCATCAATCTGATGTTTAAGGGGCAAACTTTCATTAAACTACTTCATTCAGTCTTATTTATTCAATCTCAGGGTATCTGTTCAAGCTTTCCCTCCACTCTTAGCTGAGCCTGTTATTGGCAGTCTCCACTCTGCAAACTTGCGCTTGCTGATCTTTTATTACTATTTAAAAAAAATAAGTTTATTTTGAGAGAGCATGGGTGTGCATATGCATGCATGCAAGTGAGGGAGAGAGAGGATCCCCAGCAGGCTCTGTGCTGTCAGCCCAGAGCCCAACATGGGGCTCAGTTCCACCAACCGTGAGATCATGATCTGAGCTGAAATCCAGAGTTGAAGGCTTAACTGACTGAGCCACTCAGGTGCCCCTTGCTGATCTCTTTTAAATTTCTTGAAAGCAATCTCTGTTTGTTTCTGTCTTTTCAAATTCTCTTGAAAGATTGGTTCACTTTTTTCAAGTCTTCAGTGGAGCCTCCTTCTCCATGCCTTTTCTTCTTGCTTAATAAAATATACGGTACATTTGAAATTCATACTTCTTACTTGGCTTTTCCTGAAGATTTTGTTATTTTGTGTTATAAGGTTTTGTTGCTATTATTGCCACATCCCATATATGAGCCTTAATTTTCTGTTTTATACACTTTATATACTTTACAATATACTTTTATATACTAATTTCACAGATATTCAGTATATTTTAAATGAATGGATGGGAATTTATATTCTGTTTAATGAAGAATTTTTTTTAATGGAAAGCAAAATCTCTCTGCCTTCATTAAATTCATCAGCACTCATGAGTGAATAATAACATGTTTGTGTTAATGAGTACCTTCGCATTTAAGGGCTTTCTATCTTGGGTGGGAATTCATGCTGAGTATTTATGAAATATTAAGAAACAAAATGCCATAGTTGGTTTTTTTTGTATGTTACATACATTTGCAATGCATTATAATATTTGAGAAGGAAAATATATATGTAGGCTTTAACCAGTTGCAGGTTGTTAAAGCAAACTGGCCAAATGATAAGTTTGAAAAAATAAGATAAAGCTTAGAAAAACTAGTTTGCATCAGTTTTTGCTGGTGCTTTTTGTTTTTGCTGGTGTTTTTTGTTTTCGCATTTAAATTGAGTTTTCAGGTCTGTTTTGAGGCTGAAAAGACTGGGAAATATTGTTTAATGAAGACGGCATTATTAGAGTGTGGGTTTCAGACTTGTGTTTGAATTTTAGCTCTGGAATTGGTTGTATGAACTTTGACAAATACTTAGACTTCCCTGGCCTTCAGGTTTCTCACCCCTAATAATGCTAATGCTGAAGAGTATTGTGAGAATTATTTTTGTTGGCACTCAGCAGACTCTCAGTAAAAGAAAGCTTTTATTATTATTTGTTTATAGCTTTGGAAGAGAAGTTAAGGTACATTTCAGTGAAGGTGAACTTTGGAAATGAGAGCAGGGCTGAGAACACAGGCCTCTGGGTGGTTAGAGCTGTGTAGGGGAGGGTAAGGCAGTAGGTTCAAGTATGACAATGGAAGGTCATCAAAGGGTATTGTGAAAATAACCAGAGTCCCTCTCCCCCAGTTTAATTCTTTAGACTCTAAATTTAGATTAGTTTTCTAGAGAATTCACAATGGAAAATAAAAGGATATTAAATTTTCATTTAGAGACTCAGTGAAGTGAGAATTTGGTTTCAACCATTTGCGCGTGAAAAGTCTTTTTAACTAGAAAGGCAATCAAATTATATACTACACACTAGAGGGATATTTCAAGTTATTTGCTTTTTTTCCTATGATGTTCTTAGAAACCACATCATGAAGCGGGCAATACTACTATGCATAACAATACAATTATAATCAGTGATTGAAATTCTGACCGAAGACTCAAAATCAAGTAAACCATAGCTATGGTCAAAAACATACCCCCCAAAAAAATCAAAGGCAACTCTATTTCTTTAATAGTTTAAATGGAATTATTATTATGTTTCAAGTTCCATAAAATGAACATATATATACTAAATGCACTAATATATATCATGGTCGTAATATGATCCAGTGGTATGGAGTTTTCTTATATCTATTGTTATGAACCCGACTAGCAATAAATACTCCATGATAAACTTAGGTATATGTCCATATTATTTGAATTTTCCTTGGAGCGAATTCTTTTCCACTTCCTTTGGGGTAAATTTCCATGTTGCAAGCAGAAACTTATGTTATAGTTTGAACTAAATCCTAACTTTAGATAAAGCTAAACTATGCTAAACTGCAAGCTCTCTGTGTGTCATGGAAACCAGGTAAGAAGGTTACAGAGAAAGACACATGAAAAGATGCTAGCATCACTCATCAGGGAAAAAGAAATCAAAACATGATACCATCTCATACCTCTCAGAATGGCCAAAATTAACAACACAAGAAACAACAAGTGTTGGCAAGAATGTGGAGAAAAGGGAACCCTCTTACACTGTTGGTGGGAATGCAAACTGGTGCAGCCACTCTGGAGAACAGTAAGGAGGTTCCTCCAAAAACTAAATATAGAACTACCCTATGACCCAGCAATTGCACTGTTTAGGTATTTACCCAAAGGATAAAAAAAATACAGATTCAAATGGCTATGTGCACCCCCATGTTTATAGCAGCATTATCAACAATAACCAAACTCTGGAAAGAGCCCAAATGCCTACTAACTGATGAATGGCTAAAGAAGATGAGTGTTTGTACATATATATAATGGAATACTATCCGGCCATCAAAAAGAATAAAATCTTGTCATTTCCAATAGTGTGAATGGAGCTAGAATGTATTATGCTAAGGGAATAAGTTAAAGAAAGACGAATTCTGTTCCTGAAAACAGTATTACACTGTATGTTAACTAAGAATTTAAATAAAAAAATGAAAAGCAAAAAAAGGTTACAGAGAAGAATGAGATATGGAATAAGCCTTAATAACAACAACTATCACCATTTTAATATCCATCAACAGAAACAGTAATAACAGTGATTTTGATAAGCATCTACACTGCCTCTTTTTAAAAAGCAACAGACCAAAATGCACCAATAGGTATTAAACCATGTCATCATTTATACTAGGATATTTTGTTGGTGGACTTTCAGAATACTGAAGACTTCATTTATAAAACAAGCACACAATTACTATTAATATAGACTTTAAAAGGGGAATTTTGAAACATCTCACAGTTTAATAAACACCTTCTCCCATTTCTTCAGTGAAAGATAGTTTTGCACACCTCCTGTGTGCTTGCCTCTGTAATTAAACTTGCTTTCATGGTGGGAAACAATAGATACGGCCACTGCTGGGCTTGAGCTTATGGTCTAGCAGGGAAAGACTAACAATAAACAAGTAAACCAATACAGAGAAGTGTAACTTCCTGGAATGTTCTGGATCAATGTAAGTGTGTTGGATTTCTGTAGTGTGAGAGACTGGGAAAGACAAGAAGGGTTCTTATTGGCATCCATGTTTAAAATTCCACCAGTTAACCTTTGGAGAAGATTTCCATTTGGGGCATTGATTCGTTGTGCAGAGATTCTCGGAGGGCATGAGTTACCGTCTAACTGCTAAGTATACTTAGAAATAACATCAACTCTTTTATGATCTTTGGACATCAAAGGTGTCCTAAGGAATAATGACTTTAACCCATTCCAAAGAAACATCAAGTAATTGACCACTGGAGGCTGAAAAACTTCTTCCATTTGACTGAATATATATCCTCCAAATGCTTTTCTGTGCAGTAAATGTTTTTCTAATTAGGCTTAAAAATGTGAAATTTTGTTGCAAAATTGATTTTCTATTAAGGCACTAACGTAGTTTCTCTTCCCTTCTGCTTGGGCACTAATTAAATTATGTCCCGACTAGCTTTAATTCAGCAATCAATTTTTTTCCCATTTACACTGGATTACAGAATCTCATTTAAAAATCACTCTTTAACAAATTCTACACAAAGCAGAAGTGATAGACTTATTCTCTAATGGAAGAAAAAACAGTACTGCTAAAGTCATAAGACAGATTTGCTCAAAAATCAAGAAAAGATTTGGTTATTTTTTGGCACATATATTTCTTACATAGTATATGCTCTCTTTAGAGATTAGAAATAGTGGAAGCCATGGTGGTTAAAGCACTTAGACTGTTTTTTGGTTTTTTTTAGCATTTTGTTCCTAATTTTTTCATGTATTTTTAAAGATGTACCTGATTCTAGGATGAGAACTGAGACAATTTATAAAATCATAAAATTTAAAAAGAAAAATGGAATTCTAGCCAATGATGATAACATGTGAAATAATTACGCAGATGTATAAAATTAATGAGGTATTCTAAAAGTATGAAGGTTAGTTTCAGGTTTGACTTGTGGCTGGCATAAATTTTTTTTGAATAATTAAAAAGAAGACAATCTCAGGGCACCTGGGTGGCTCAGTCAGTTAAGCATCCAACTCTTGATTTTGGCTCATGTCACAATCTCATGTTTAATAAGATGGAGACCTGCGTCGCGCTCTGTGCTGACAGCACAAAGCCTGCTTGGGATGCTTCTCTCTCCTTCTCTCTCTGCCCCTCTCCTGCTTGTGCTTGGGTGCTCTCTCTCTCTCTCTCTCTCTCCCTCGCTCTCTCGCTCTTTCTCCCTCCCTCCCATCCTCAAAATAAATAAGTTAAAAGAAAAAAAACAATCTCAAAAACACAGTCTGGGGTTATACATATTAGACACCTTTTGCAAATAGGTAATTGAAAACCTTTTGCAAAAGGCTGATTTTTGAGGCCCTATGCTGAAAAAAGGAAAATAAGGAAAAGTTTTATATGTTACCATCTCTCAACTCAGAGGATATATATTTCTGATCTAAAGAAACAAAAGGACGACAAAAGTCTAGTGGTCTGTAAAGTCAAATTCCATTTTCATCTGTTAGGAGGTGGCTTTGATTGTGTCAGAGAAAGTTAAGTCAGAATGCAAAGTCATCCAGAGATGTTTCCCCAGGGTCTAGAATCTAACAGTGGGAGCTGTGTGCTCATTAGGACTCTTCCACACACCTTATGTTTTCAACATGTACTTAGTAACTTTCAGATAAGTCTTCTTCTGTTTCTTCCTCCTAATTGCTTGCACATTTAGTTGATCACTAAAATAACATAATTTTTAAGTTATATAATCGCTTCACCATCTTACGACTTTCATATTTTCCAACTTTTAGGCTACAACGCCCTACCCCATTCTTTCAGAATCACAAGGTTGGATCTCAGTGGGTGGGATTTAACCTATTTAAATCTAAGTGTCAACCAAGTGAACAGACAACTGTGATTAGTGGTTCAGTTTCTAGATTCCAAGGCTGTGTCTTGAATTCCTTTTTCTTACTTTTCTTGGTATCTTTCACTCCTTATGACATTAAATATTACACTGTTACATGAAAGGGAAATGAAAACCATGAACAGAATTGTTCGTGTAGAATGGAAAAACAGTATCTTTAAAATCGTGAGAACCAAAGTCAATCTAAGACTTCAATTTATTTACACAACTAATTTCCTGCAGTTAATGGACAGTAGCATGAAATAATATAGCCTATATCAGTGAGAATAAGTAATTCTTCAGATGAAAAATGTAATTGGAATCTTACTTCATTTATTATGAGAAAGTTTATACCTGGTTCTAGTCATCCAGAGATAGATTGTAAGCTAGACACCTGTTTCAAGAGCTTTTTAATATCACGATAAAAGGAAAGAGCTACTCAACTGAAAAGTGAAAATTACTCTTCCCAGGTAGGTATCCAAGAGGAATGGCTCTAGAGTTTAAGAATGTAGTTGTAGAATTACTTCCCATTAAAAATTCCAGGGACATTAAGGAAATAGAATGGTGGTGAGGAAAAGAAGACAGAAATAGATTTAGATAGAGGGAAAAGGCTAGAACAAAGAGGGAGGTAAAAGCATGAAGTAAAAGAGAATCCAAACAAAAATTGGCCAAGAAGAAAGAATGAGAGATCTCTTGTTTATTGAGCACTTACCACATACCAAGCTCTATACTAGGCACTTTATACTCTATCCTACTTAATCTGTAAGACAGGGGTAGATAATGTTATTTTTAGTATATGTGCTGCCGAAGCGAGCACGACAGGGGTAGATAATGTTAAACCACTTTCTAAATAAAGAAAACCCTGCATTTTAGAGAGCTTAAGAGATGTGTCCAAGTTCTCTGATTTAGTAAATGGACTTGTCAGAAATGAAACCCAGGAGTGTTTGATCTTAAAGACAGGACTTTTTCCAGAAACCATTCTCACTGACATCAAGCCAGGCAAAGATTGCCGTGAGGAAGGAAAACGAGAACACACTGTATGCAATGAAAACAAAAGCAGTGTCTACCCTTTTTACTTTCTTTAGTACCTAAATGAGTCCCAGGCATGTAGCAATTTATAGTAAATACTCACATAATATTTTAAACGAGTTGGGCTACATTTGTCTGAGATAGGGAGAGAAGACATGGAAGAAGAAGAAGGAAATAGAAGAGAGAGAGATGAAAGGACAAGTAAGGGGATGAGAAGAAAAGTATGTGATTCTTTTTGGGCTGTCTCTCTACCCTCTTAGATTCCAGAGTTAAACCTGTCACCTAACTGTCAACTTTCAAGTTCTGCCCATATTCAAAGAATTATTGAGAGAGGAAAACTGCTCAATGGCTTACATTTTCTTAACTCAGGCAAAGATATTTGCCAACTTTTCAGAAACCCAGTGAAGTGTGATCTTGGAATCCTATACCACTTGATAGTTACCAGATGAAGGTGAGGAGTATGAACCATGCACTCTGGTCAGGTAGTCATTGTGAAGCATGAGTGGGTCATATTTTGATACTCAACCAGCAAGCTAACCATTAGCCAGTCAACTAATAAAAAGCTTTTCAGTTAATAAATATTTGCCATGGTCCTACTTTATACCCCAGTTGCAAGGAATTTACAAAGGAAAACATTTCAATAAAACATAAAAATTCAATGAAACACCTTGTTAAAAAATTAGAAACACGATCAAGTTATTATTTTCAGCCAGATGTTGGATTTAACATTGATATTCACTCATAGAGAAGAAATACTTATAAAAAATAATGAAATGTAAAAACTCAGTATTATCTTTGGGTGGTTTTTGAATATCCACAGTGGGGCTAAATCCGTTCAGTATTCAAGAATCTAAGTTTGACTAACGCATTTGGTTAAGTTATATATATTTCTTTCCGAAAGGAAAGGAGAGCTTAACTCAGATAATTTTTATTCCTTTTTCACAGCCAAAGTTAGAGCACTAATAAGATTTAATTCCAAAAAAGCAATCAACAAACCTATTCTAAAACCTCATTTAGTTACATTGGTCACAGAAAACCATAGGCTGAGAGGATTCCCAGGTGACAGGCTTTGGTTGAATTTCTTGAAGACTTGGGCCACTCTTTGATCTCCTGCATGGCCCCAAAGGGATCACACCTTACAGAATCCTAGGGTCCTGAATGATGGAGGCTGTTGGGGATCTGCTGGGTGATTATAAACTCAAGGGATTGTCAGATTTCAAAAAAATCGCTAGAAATGGAGTTGCCTTAGGAATTCAGAGAAGCTAGAGTTGTTTGCCTTTTTGATACTGGCCTGTTGAGACGTTTGCAGAAAAAAACACTAGTGCCAGGCAGGCAAAGCATAATCAAATAGAATTGATTATTATGTAGTTTAAATGCACTAAGGATATTGAACTTCCCTTTTTAAATCACAGAAAAATCCTGTGCTGAGCCATTTAAACTGGGGAAAAACAATGTGAAGAGTACTATAATAATGTGAGTCATTTAAAAAATGGATTTAATATCAGCCTTTTTGAATTATATTTGATGTTCCACCCATCATGCTTTGATAGCTGTAGAAGAAACAATGAATGCTCTGTGATATGCAGAAATAATCAAGGGAAAAGTGCTATTTTATTTCTGTTTAATAGCTACATAATCTATGTAGAAAACACAAAATGACTGCGGAAAAATACAAAGAATAAGATGATTTTTCACTGTCCTTTTAAAGAAGTAGATGTGTACGTGTCTAGCATTTTGTAAGCTTTTTAGAAACAGATAGTGGGTGTGTGTGTCTGTCCAGGGAATTATCTATAGACATGGTGCACGAATCTTTCTCTTTTCTTTCAAATGAGACCCAGAGGACCAGTATACTTTTTAATGAGGATATACAATCCCTTAACCCTATTTTACCAGCTGTCAGCAGCTGGAGGCCCACATTATCCTTTGTAGAGAGCATCTCTTGATAGGTTATTATGTGACTAGCAACTGGCGAGTACAGCTTGTCATATTAGAAATGCTAATGTTTTCCTTACCTCTTCCTTCTCTGCACTTTGCAGATCACGCCACTCCTCAGTTATGTGACCGAAATCCACTGTGTTCATGGGGACTTTAAACTCCCCAATGATGTCATGCTTGGAGAAACGATCGAAATCATATACAGCCATCACCAGGGTTTTGCCACCCAGTTCTGAGTACGGCACCTTAATAAAAAGAGATGAGGATAAAAATCTGGTCACAAAGATGCTTAAAATATGTTACTTGTTATAGTGCTTAATTGTAATATGTATGTTGGATAAGCAAAACAGGGAGATAATGGTGCTTTTTAAAAATTGAGTCATTTGAATCACTACTTGAGGCTTAAATTGGGAGAAATGAAGGACTTACCATCATCAGTTACCACTCTATCCTAATATTCTAGAAGCTGTTAGTATTAATGATAGAATCTTAACTATTAGTCATGCTATAAACACTTTAAGATTTAGCAGTGTTGACACACAATAGGCACTTAAATATGTATTGTTTGAATGATTAGTAGCTCCTTCAGGGGGGAATTTGTTTAATACAAGAATAAGCTAAGGTGTCTTGCTCTTGACTATGTAAGTTTTACTTGTAGGATATTGTGTTATTGTTATGATCATTTACACTGTAAGAGTATAAGTTAGGGTGGAAAACTTGCTTCCAAAGTTGTACTAGCTCTTTCAAGCCATTTGGATGCTACAGTTGAATGGAGCAGTGATTTATGAAAAAATATGTTAGGAGTCACAAAGGATTTAAATGAAATTCACAAGTTGCCTTGCTCCCTAAAACAATTTACTGATGGACAAGAATTGACTAGGAAATTGATATTTTGAATATCAGAGATGCATTTATAATATAGATCTTGAGGTTCATTCTTAGGTATGACACTTTTTAGGAAGAGTGGTGGCAAAAGGCCAAGAACTGATGGATCCTCCAGCTGTTCAGATACATCCAGGACAGATGCTGTGGGCTGGGATTTTTACTGGTGACATTTTTAATATTCAGGGGAAGTAGTGCATTCTAAGTAAGCCTCACTTCAGTAACTGGGTAGAAATGCCTAATTAAGAAATCGTGTGGACTTGGTTTGAAGGTTTGATCAATTTTTATTTATCAGCACAAATGGTTGTCTTAGGTCCATCAAACATTTCTCAATGAGCTTTGTATACCAAGGGAAGGAGAAGGAGGCATATTTGACCATATACATCTAGGAAATTTTAGTTTATCGAGAATTTTTTTTCCTCACTTGCCACCTATTTGGAATCTGATTAAAATATTTTGATTAAAATGTAGGGATGGTGACTTTTCATTTTAGAAGGAAAAAAAACCCAAACAGCTGAATTTCAGAGGAAGAAATGAATTTTAGAGTAGCGATAAACATTTCATCTTATTTCTGAAATCACTCTGGATTTTTTTGGGTAATTCCTGAAACAACATTAATTAAAAAACCTAGTGTTGGGGTCAGACAGTCCTGGGCCTGGGTTTTCACAGGTTGCAGCTGAAGGGGCATCTTCCTACTTTTCACCCATCACATAGTGATAATACTAAGGCCTACTTCACAGAGCAGTTTGAAGCTGAATGAATACACATTAGGCATGGTTGGCACTTCCATAGTTATTTGAATGGTTAGGAACTCCTTCAGGTGGGAGTTTGAAGGAAAAGAAGCATTTAGGTCAGGCATGTCATGTTCATATGAAGTGGATTTGAACTCAGTTTTAAAGCCTCTTCTCTTTAAACTACTATGCTTCTGTTCTTCCATCATCTTGCCTATTGGCATTTCAATATGTATAATCTACAATGTCTCCCAGAGAAATTAACCAGTTCTCTAGAAAGAGCCGCATAGTTCTAAGTGTATCAAAATATTTTACACTTTTGATTGATTTATTGCCTGAGCAGCATTCTTGATCTAAAATAGGACCTGATAAAATATTATAGACAGTCAAAAAATTTCAGTAAATCAACCACTTGAAGCCACAGAAATTACTAATAAAATTTTAGAAATACATTTTTTTTGAAATAACACACAGGTAACTCAAAACAGAAAGACACCATAGTATTTCAAATCATTTAAGAAAACTGTTTACTACATTGTGGTGAGAAACCCCTGACTAAATGAAAATTAATACATAGCCAAATAGAATGATTGTCATTACCATTTGCAATATTTTACTGGTTTTATCTTCATTTTATGCTTTGTGGTATACTGGTCATAGTGATGAGTTCTTCATAAGCTGAAGAGTTTCAGAATCTTTTTATTACTACTCTAAACGAACTATCTGGGCATAGAAAGGTGTAGGTTTTAGATAAGATTACTGACAATACCTTGGGAATTTTTCTCTTAAAATCTGAAATTTCAGAGTGAACAGAAAGACCTTGCTCTCTTAGAAAACTGGAAACAAGGCTCGAGGAAATGACTCATGCCCTTATTTGCACCAATTTATTTTATACCATAGTATTTGCTCACATGAGCCCCATTCTGTCGCTAGGGCTGGCTGATAGATGAGTGATTTTGAATCTGCCTGCTGGCATATTCACAGACCCTTCATTTTTCAGAAATGTATTATTTTAAGTAATGCACTTTACAATTTTTTCACTTATTAAAGATAGTTACCAAAGTACTGCTTTTTCTGCGTGACTTGGTGACATGAGCTACAGAGCTGTGTATGCAGAGACGCCTGAGGCCTGCAGGGTACATTTTCCCGTCCAGTTATTTTATGGCCAGAATCTCTCTTTGTTATTGTTTGTCAGCTGAGGTAACTCAACAAGATGAAGAGCATTGGGGAAGAGGCTAGAGTTAAGGGAAAATGCTAGAAATGCAGAAAAACAATAGATTTGTATTCTCGTTATTGATAGGCTCAGAATGGTCTGGGAGCCCTGGGATTGCCCTGGACACACAGAATTTTGCCACGAGAGTCAAACTTCTTAATACCATTTAAGCAGTGGAACACAGGCTATTTTATTTTGTGAGTATAACTTATTTTGGGGAATTTTGAGACTTAGGAAAATAATAATTTCATTACCCCTTTGGCTTTTTTGAGAGTGGGGGGAGTGTTCAAGTCTATTGGCTCACTTTTCCCTTTGTGGATGTGAATGACATCCCCATCATATTCCAGCCTGTATTCTGCTCTGAGATGGCTAAGCTGAATCCTACTTTAACAAAATCTGAAGGCAGTGTAGAATCCTCACTGGAATGAAGATAAGAATTTTAAATATTCTGAATAAACTCATCCATGAGTCTCTGAGCAAGCGGTCATGTGCATTTCTAGGTCTGTGTCAGGATGCGATGGATCTTAAAACCACAGAGTAAACGTTATTAGTAAGTACAAAAAAAAGTACCTTGAAAGTAAATTGCTCATTGAAGACAGGATTAAGGGTCTTTCGATGGACTTTTGTCTCAAATTTCTTCTTTTTATCGGGCAGCAGAAACACTTTAACATAGGGGTCAGATGTGCCTCCCATGTCTAAGGCAGGCAGTTCAGCGGCCTGGATAATCCCTACCAGCAGCTGGAAAGAGAGACAGAATAAAACAAACACAAACATTGGTGGACATTTTGGAAAAGATTGTTTGCAATGTTGCATATTGTGATCGCTCTCCCTCTTCCTTTTTGCTTTTAATAAACTTTTATTTCTCTTATGAATCTAAACCCAGAAAGCAAATGAATCAAGCCATATAGACTTCAGAAACCCAATTATGACATATGCAGACTCTGGGAAGCCTGGTTTCAAACACAAAAGAGGCTTTTAAAAGGTTGTTGATTACAGTTAAATATGGAATTCATATTTGCAAAAGGGTTGCAATCAAATAACTTTCCAGTTGCTAAAAGCCCTTGTACATTATTTTTCTTTCCAGGGCATGATTTGTAAGTGGAAATAAATTGTTAAACAATAACAAGTCTGTAATTATGAAGTAGGAAATTTTTATACTAAACTCAAAGCTTCAGACCAGCAAAGTAGAAACTTCTTAGAAACTGGGTAGCAGTTTGAGATAAAAATAAGATGTGTAAGTTTCTATCATATTTGACCTTTACTTGTATGCTGCCTACTTTTTATTTTAACTTACAATAAAATGACCATTTATTCTGTTTAATATAGGACATGGAGTCAGAGAAATACCATTTCAGCTTCACACAAATGAAAGTAAGATTACAGATAAGATTTGAATGTTAAGTGACCAAGTTTCTGATTTTTTTTTTTTAAGGCAGAGATTTCTCCATGTCTTTTTTTCAGTGATACCTTCCTGCCTTACTATGAATGGGAGTGTAGGCTGGCATTGTTAATGGTTTTGCAAAGAGAATAAAAGGTGTGAGTGGATGATTCTAGAGGTGCTGTCTCGGACATTTTGTATCGACAGAGTGGTTTAAATCCACACGGGAAACAAAAGTAGACCCTCTTATTGTTATCCAAGGTATACTTGCCAGTAAATGCAGTTACATATGGCTTTACGCATCAAACCTGAAAATTTGAGTCTGACTTTTTAACCAATTCACTTAAAAAAAACAAAAGTCACATTTTCCGTAAAACTGACACACTGTATTGGTGAGGACACTCTGGCTAGTTGGCTCTGTTTTTAACCGGGACCAAGACTCTGGATGGTTGTTGTTTCCATTTCAGTGCTCAATATATTTGTGACAGCATCATACAACAGTAGCAATAAGACTGCTGGATTGTAGGTATACAAAACATAGATGGTCAAAGAACAGCTAAAATAGACATCAGATTATAAAGACATGATGAGTAAAGCAAACAGTTTGTCTCTTGGTTTGCTAAGTCAGTATTTGGAATTTGCCTTTAGATAGTGATGCGAATAAGCAAGAATCTATTTTCTCCTCACTTTTTAAAAAAAAATTTAATGTTTTTTTATTTATATAGAGAGCGAGTGAGCGAGCCAGGGAGGGGCAGAGAAAGAGGGAAATGGAGTCTCAAGCAGGTTCTGCACTGGCAGCGCAGAGGCCAATGCCAGGCTCGATCCTCTGAACTGTGAGATCATGACCTGAGCTGAAATCAGGAGTCGGATGCTTAACCGACTGAACCACGCCCCTACACCCCACGTTTTGAAATGAATTTTCTTTTGGGCAGGGAATGCACTCATCCTATAACCTAAAGTCTTTAAATCTAGGTGACTTATACTCTAATGATTTTTGGAAATTTTGTTGACAAGGAGTGGAGTTACTTATTCCAATACTTCTTTTGCTTGAAAGATAAGTATCACCATGAAAAGCCATGTCATGAAAGCCTCTCATTTCGAGTACTTTTTCAGTTCTGTTTTAGTTTTGGTAGGCAAACATGTATATTTGATTATAGCTTAATATATAAAATTCCTCACACTATATTTCATGATTCATAGGGTTCATTTTATAAATTACATTAGGTGAGAACATTTGGAAAAAAAAGTCAATGCCTACTAATTAAAAAGTATTTCATCAGGTAGAATCTTATAGACCTCAGAATGAAACACCTTTTTAACAGTTGGATGTTAGCTAGAAAGGGAATAATAAAAGTACTCATTATATTTCAGTAAAAAAAAATCAGTGTTATTTTTTTAAAAATACTTTCTAAATCGACACTTAAAGAACTCAAGCTAACTTAGAAGTTACAAAATTATGACTAACCAGAATGAGATACTACTAGATTTCTACTGGATAATATGAAAGTAGAATAAAGTAGTAAAACATATTGAATACATATATATAGGCATGTTAAATTTCTGGAAAAAATGTTACATGTTAAGATAACATGGATTGACCTTCATCTTTCCCAGGTATGTAAATAATAGGAAGTCCTGATGATCAAATTTTGGTAGCCAGGGTAGAAATGACCTAAAATTCCCTATTTTAATTAACTATAAATGGTACACCTATAGATGTGTATAAATCCATACCTATAAACTTGTATCTGTGACCAAAATGCAGCTTTCTGGAATGTATTATGAAATAACTAGCCAGGGCTGTAATGAAGCTGATCAAATAAAAGTTTTTAGTATGATAGAGCATATCAGTACATTCTTCATGAGGAACTCTTTGGAAATTTGGAAAGTGAAGACATTATTTAAATTGTCAATTTCTAAAAAATGCCCAGAATTCTTGCAACTGTGTAGAGTTCTCATAGTGGAACTGACTTTAGACTATGATGCTCAAAGTTGAGCGTTGGTGTTCTATTTATTGTTCATTCCTCATCAAACTGGAAATAATTTAACACAAGCTGCATTAGTAGTAAATGCATTTGTATTTATCACATTTTTTTCCTCTAAAAAGATGAGAGAAGCAAAACAAAAGAGACAGTTAAAACTCCCCTTGTCAGACCCACGCGGACGTTGTCCTAAAGATTAAGAGCCGGATCTCTCAGCTGATTCCACTAATTCTTATCTAGCTTTTAAATTTAACAATTGAGAAGTGAAAGGAACATGGTCAATTTCATGGATCCTAGAAGGGTTTTTTTTTAAATGTAGAGTTTTTTTAACCTTTATCTTTGAGCTTCCTCTTTTATACTTTATACCTTTTATAACATGGTTAATAAAAGACACCTAATATTGTCATTTATCTAGGTGGCACTTCATGGCTTTTTGAGAAATTGAAGCAGGAGTGATTGTTTTATTACTGTCTTCAGTTTCTTGTCACTTTTTGGGCAGAAGTCACAGGCACTAGAAATGAAGTTACTATTCTTTATACTTTTCTAGAGTGGTTAGTTTATCCATTTTAGGAATTTTACCTGGTATTATGATATTACATAAGGCATTTGAAATGCATGGAAGGCAATCTGTTTTTCATCTCGGATTCCTTGTCACACAGTTATATTTTGTTTTATTTTTATTTTTTGAGAGAGGAGGGAATGGGGCAGAGGGAGAGAGAGAATTGTAAGCAGGTTCCATGCCCAGCATGGAGCCCAGTGTAGGGCTTGATCTCACAATTGTGAGTGAGATCATGACCTGAGCTGGAATCAAGAGCCAATACTTAACTGACTGACCCACCCATGTACCCCTACATATAAAAAAAATTGTTTTTAAACATTTATTTATTTTTGAGAGACAGAGTATAAGCAAGGGGGGACAGAAGGTGGGAGTCACAGAATTTGAAGCAGGCTCCAGGCTCTGAGCTGTCAGCACAGAGCCTGATGCTGGACTCAAACCCACGAACCGAGATCATTACCTGAGCCGAAGTCGGCCGCTCAGCTGACTGAACCACCCTGGCGCCCCTACATGCCCCTACATTTTGTTTGAAAGCTTTGGTTGAATGGTGGTTTACTTCAATAGTTCCTTGCCTGGTTTGGATCTAAATTTGATAAATTCTAGGAGAGCTTGTTCAAGCTCAGGCTGAGGGTCCAGTGGGGGTGAGACTGTGGCTGGGAGCTGTCAGAATCAGACTGACTACTTTCAAGTTCATTTGTATTCTGCTTGCCTGCTATAAGTACCACAAGTAGATGTAATCTGTTGAATACTGTGAATTCTAATTACCAGAAGTTAAATTAGCGAGTAGGGGACTGCCTGTACTTAGAAATTATTTCATCAATAGCTTTGATAATTGCATTTTCCCCTTGCAGCAAACGAAATGTTTTAGGAAGTATCTTGCTTCAATTTCTACTTGGTAATTTCAGAAAGTGTAATGGAATTAGAAGTCCTTTCTGTACCTTCCCCCACATACCTGGTTATTCTGGAAATCATAATCCAGTGAATATTGAAGTTTCCCCAATTTCTCCTCTTCTTTGGGTTCTTCTTTTTCTTCCCCATCAGTCAGTCCAGTTTCAGCATCATCATCCTTTAGAGCCTATAAGTAGGGAATGGATTTTATGTGAACTCAAGTGAATTCATGGAAACCCATATTCACCTGGGCCTGTGGTTATACTTCCAAGCTGTTAGAAGCAAGCACAAAGATGCTGGAAGTCCATTTGTCTGACACACAGTCACATTTGCTGCTTAGATATTTTTTAAAATTCCACGTGTGCACGGAATTTTTTCCCCCCAATCAGCAAGCAACATGGAAGCAATGGAAGAAGCCCCTCAGAATATTGCAAGCAAGGAATGTAAAGTCATTGGAAAGAAAATGTCAACTGGGTATCATGTTTGGCTTTGATAAAACTGCTTCTTTCAGAGGTATGATAAACATGCTATTAACCAGGCCAGCTTCCACATTCATGTAGTTTAAAGAGATCTAAGCATCATGTAAAACGTCATTGTTACATGCAGTGGAGAACTTGTATGAAATGCGTGGCCTTTTCTTGCCTTGTTTCCTATGAGAAAGATAGCTGAGTAGGTGATTCTCCAAGACTTTTAATTTCCTGTGTTTCACATGTATGTTTGTAATGGTTATGGAAAAAGTGGAAAAAAAAACATGCCACCAGAAAATGCATGGTGAAAAATCTATGCCACGTCCAGTTTAAGTTTACCATTTTGTTTTTATAACAGCTCGACAGAAAGCTAGGCTGAATTAAATTGATTTATGGGTCTGTTTGATATAAAAAAATAAAAGCAGCTATATTTGCTATTTTGTCAAATGGAAATCAGTATAAACATTTATTTTGCATTGATGAACAAAAATCATGGTACTGAACTCTCAAAACTCAGTTGGGACCAATTGAATATTCTTGATAATCTGAACCTGAAGTGTCATGTAAATTGAAATACTAGAAAGCTCATTATTTCATAAAGAGATTTGAATGCTCCTCTCTTGAAAGTGTGTATTTTCCCATTAAGTACAACAGTTTTGCTGAAAATAAGATGTTATAAAGATAAGTATTAGGAGTTTTTATTTTTAGGGATATGGATTCTTATTGCCTTACAGAATTAGAAAAACATTTTTAAAAAACTATACATAATTATTCAGAATTAAAAAGTGATAAAATGACATTTACCTGACTATCAGGTTGAAAATTTTAAAAATCTTTAACCAACTGTATTTTTTGGGGGCGAGGGACTTGTATATATCCTTAGCTAAGTTTTCTAGCATTTTGTTTGGCTCTTACTAGTTTCTAGAGACTCTTTGTATATCAATGCTTTAAACTTTTCTGTTACACACACACACACACACACACACACACACACACACACACACCCCCCCCCCAAATATTCTAGCCTTGAAATTGGCTATGCCAGTTTCATTGCTCGCACTTTCTCTCTCTCTCTCTCTCTCTCTCTCTCTCTCTCTCTCGGTGTGTGTGTGTGTGTGTGTGGTACACTGTTTTATATCTGTGACATAGTAAAGAAATATTTACTCGTGTCAGCAATTTAAATTGGAAAATCCTTGTAGAACTCAAATGCCAGAAGCAGACCCAGATTTCAGAAAGGCACCCATTGTCAAACTACAGCTCATCACTCAACCTCTCTCCACCTTCCAGATTATGTGTGATCTTTCTTCTCTATTGAGAGAAAGCTTTACTGTTAACTCATCCATTTATACAGAGACTCTCTGTGGTGCTCAAAAAGGCACTGAATTAACAAGATTTTCCAATTTGGCTCTCGTTGCTACCTCCAATTTAATCCTAAAAAAAGATGGACACGTGATGGAATTGGATCAAGAGAACTCATGTGGGTGAGAGGAGCATATAAATAGAGATGAGCTGTAGTTAGAAGTGCCCCCCCTTCTCTGTTCTTGAAAATTTTCAGGAACCTACAATGAGTTTGGAAAATTGAAAATTACTGTTATCATATCTGTGAGGAAACCTTCACAAATCTGGTTAGCCCTACACCATTTCATTTGGAAAGTTCGTATTTAGATGTTTTCCTGAGTAGTAAAATGTCAATGTACTTATGATAGTCAAAGGCAGGAAAACACGTAATTAATTAAAAATTTAGTCTTTTAACTGGGTGGGGGGATAAGTCAATAAAGGCAACAGAAAAGACTACTGAGTTTAATGAGGGGAGCTGAGGCAGTGAACTCACTTGCCCTTTCAAAACCTGGACTGTGTGTTAAGTCTTTAACACTCTCATCAACGTGCCTAGAAAATTACAGCTTAGGTAAATTGCCTCCCTGGAAGATTTTAAGTTTTTAAAAATAACAGCAAACTATTTAATGCATATTTCTTTCTGCAAAACCTACACATTACTCTATGATAATTATAAAAAAATTTAGAGATTAAAATACTTTTTCAAAAGTCTCTTTCAGAACTGACAATTTACATATCATGTTTCAGCCGAGTGCAATTTGAAATAGCAGAGACATTAAATCTCCTTTTTCCTAAGTGGTTTTTGCCCTAATAAAAGGTGCAAGACCATCTCTGCGATTATTCTCCATGAAATAGAGCTAAATTTTTGATAATTTCTCCATGCCACTGTTCATCACTGAAATGATTAAGTCTATTCTTGTCCTGAGGGCTGAGCTCAAGCAGGACATCTTCTGTACCATCACATTAAATTCAGACCTATTAAATCAGTGGCTATTATAATATTTCAAGAGCAACACTCCTTTACCCCCTACCCCCAACAAAATGCAGAGGAAAAAGCTTGTAAACCCAGCAGTTTTGATGGTTTGCTGAATCGTAGTAGTGAGAGCTCTCCTAGGAACATCAGATCTTGTTTAAAATTTCAAAGATGTGGTGTACATGCTTCCAGCTTGGTTCGACATTCAAAAGGTGCTTAATTTACAAACCATCAGAAAGAGAAGTTATCCTAAGTTGTTCTGATTTGGATTTGATAAAGCACACTTAAAAAATAGCACAAGGGACTGGATTTTCTTTCCATGCCCCATCAATGAACAACTTGAGCTTTCTAATAGTGTTCTATTTAATCAGTTAGGAATGGTTAAAATGAGAACCCTTCATCTTTAAAAAAAAATCAATTTAGTTCAGCCTCTTGATGTGTGTCAGAATGGTACACCCGGAACTGTGGTGCCCCAGCGGCCAGGCCACTAAATGTATCCGAGCGCTGACTAGGGGTTTCTAAGGAGCAGAGGAAACCTACCGCAAGGGACAGTCCAGAACAGTCATGAGACATAACACAGATAAGGAGGACATAGAAGGAAGAAATAAAAATTAAAATATCCACACACATTAGTGCAAACCATGGAGAAATGACCTTTCCAGACCTATGACTTTGCAAATTGGTATTGTCCCTCTGCACTGTCAGCCTTCTCAAGCTTTAAGGAATTAAAAAAGAAAACTTTAATTCTAAGTCTCAAGCTATATAAATATGCTGTTACCAGTTAGTTTGTTGTCTTTGTGGAAGGTGAAGATTCTTCGTTGGTTATGAAATTTTAACGTAGAGACAGATAGTCATGAGCATGCAAATTTGAATTTCTGTGCATTCTTACATAGATTGAGATGGTAAAAATTTATTGGTGGCTCTGGAGCCCATATATCTTAAGAAATCCTATCTAAAATGCCTCAGGCATCTATTCTGATTTTAAATGAGGCATAGACTATACTTGTTTTTCCCATGTTCATGTAAATATTAAAAGATTCTGAAAATGTAATTATTTAAGAATAATTTTACTTTCTGTTTATACTATTTTGAATTTGGATGGCTGACACTATACATCTTAAAACTGCACATTCAATTTTGCTTCTTCATCCTTCCTCTTTGTAAAAAAATAGAACCCATTATCAGCTACTGTGGCCTGCCTCGTAAGCTACTGTAACACGACTGGGCTTCTTTTTACTTGTCCAAATTGTATTTCATCCCGTACATTTAAATGTTCATAAAATAGGATCTATAAAATCCTATATGGACAAAGTAATCTACCTAAAAGGATGAGATCTTTGTGAGTGGTTGAAATCTTGGGTACTTTGTTGTAATAGTAGATTATTGTAAACTAACACTGAATTCCCACTAGTATTTCCTTTTTGACTCCTTTTCTCTTCCCCTCCCAACCAAAGGAATCGGTGATCCATGAAAAATGAACCGCCATCAATTTTCTGTATTTAGCATTTTGAGATCTTGGTCATTTATCCAGGTTATAACAGGGGTAATAAAAACCACTACTATACTATAAATTATAATTTTACATCATGCATAACAAATTCCACAAAGAAAAATACAAATTTCTTATATGAGAAAAAAATGCGATAGTTACTATTTAATATTATTTGGTACTTTTAATTGTTAATTCTAGGATTTGGGAAAATCACATTTGAACTGTATTGTAGTTCTGAAAACAATAGGGCTGTATTTTCATGTCCCATAGATACAGCTGAAATTCACCTACAAATTATTCAGTCCATGTCTGTCTAGCACACTGTTTCTACACTAATCCCCAACAAATTGTTTAAAGAAATCTCTATCAAGTTCGGCTTGTTATAGAAAATGTTGAAAAAAGCAAGACATGTTTGCAAATTCCAGTTTCTACATAACAAATGAACTGAAGAGAAAAACCCTTATTAGATCTCTATGGTTGAACGTGGGTACATGGACTTCTGTGGCTGTGATTAGAAACATTCAGAAAAATGTAAACCTTGTTTTGCGCTCAGGACAAAGCTCTCTGAGCCTGAGCAGAGGCGCTCCAATGATTCTATAGCTCTGAAACCAAACAAAAGTGCAGTGAGTGCAGAAGAGCCTTTGTCGAGTTGTTGTCAATAGACATTACGGAGTCTTTGAGAAAAAGTATTTAAAACTCAAAGTGAGGAGTGGGGTTGGCATCCTGATTGTGTGTTTAACTAGGAAACTATGCAAATGTGCTAGAAATGCCCCTCTTGACTAAGTTGTGCTTCAGGAGTTTGACCTATTTAAGAGTCCAATTAATAGTAATGAATACTATGCAAAGAATTTTAAAAACTCAATATCTATTGCTATTTGGGAATAAATAGAACTTGTCAATTATTTGAAGGAAAACAAAGATAATTGAAAGTCTTATTTCTATGAAAAGGCTCTACATTTACATTTTAAATATGAATTAATATGATTTTTTTAGAGATAACCACTCTGAATATGATTCCAAAAAATAATGAAGAAGCCTTTAATTTTAATTATTAATAGTAAACCTTATTCTGAACCAAATCATCCAGTTAATTTAGTAAAAATAGACAACACTGTAAAGAAAATCCAAATAGCTTCTTAAGGCTTGGGAAGATAACCCAGCTGGCTGGATTTTATAACCTGTATTATGGTTTCATTGTCCCTAACTTAATGAAACAAGAGTTTTGCCTTAAAATTATGCCCTGTTTAGGAGTAGTTGATAAGTCTCTCTCTTTGGACTAGCTGATAAGTCTCTCCCTTTGCCTGTTGAATTCACTATTCCTGAGCACTAACTATTGAGATGGATGGATATATAGGAATGGCAATTTTCATCAAGTATGATAAGTAGCCACAAGTCTCAGTTATTTAACGGAGATTGCAAACAATAATGTTAGAAGGACGCCTTGCCCAAGAGGGAACACATTCAGATATTCTTTATTCTGTTTCACTAACTCCAAATGCAATTAAGACTGGCCGAACAGATGTAGTCACAATATTCAGGCATCGTTCCAGTATGCTGGACCTGTCAAGATGGCCCTGATGGTCATGGATGCCCTTTTCTGGTTCATATGCTTAGGAGACTGGAAAACCCTACCAAATGTTTTCATTGCACTTTGGGATGTTGACTGGTGACTGAAAAGACTGCAAAGTATTTCTACAGCAGTGACATCTGTCTAGGAATTGTTTATATCTATGCTTATCTGGCATAAAACAATAAACCATTTATTAACTTTCAGTGAAGTCATCTAAGAAGTAATGTGGAATGAATACATTACCTGATCTTTCATGGTCTTCCCTAAGTCTTTCACATCTTTCATGTTAATGGCATTCTTGCCTCCCTTTTCTTTCCCCTTCTTCTTGTTTTTCTTTTTGAACAAACATTTCTTACAGATACAAAAGCAGCAGGTCAGGACTAAAAGTACGGCGACTATGGCTATGGCGATTAAGGCCCATGGTGGCACTGAAATAAGAAAATATGCAGAGAGCATTAGTCATAAACATTACAATGCAAAGTCTTTTAACCTGTGGGCTACAAAGAAATTCACTGATTAATTCACTGATCATCTACTGAGTGCTCCAGGCACACTGTTCTATACTATGTTACCCGCATTTCCTCTGCCAAGATGGTGGTTTCTATTTTTTCCACTTCACCCTTCTCCATATATTCTTTCCTCCAAGTTAGATTCCCATGAATCCTTTCATTCCACCATTCAGAGCACAGCTCTGGAGTTTGGCCCTTGAGTTTAAGTACTGGCTTCACCGTTGAGCAAGTTATCTAATCTCCCTCTGCCACAGTATCCTCACCTCTACAGTGGAGGTAAATTGGTAGGTATGGTGGACTTTTTGAAGATTAAGATGCATTTCATGGTTTATCACATGGTAAAAGCTTAACAAATATTAGCTGCTATTACTCCTCTATTACATAATAGAGGTTCTATGAATAACCAGAGAAAACAAGTATCATAGTGATAATAAAAGGTTAGGAAGAAGTACTTTGTGCTCAGAAAGTCACCTACTCTAAAAGTAGGACATTGACCTGCTCATGATCTCCAGAGGCAGGGCAGAGGTTATTTGTTGAATGGCTCTAAAACCAGGCACTGATGCGGGCTTGGCCAATTTCAGGTTGTATGACTGTGGCTAGATGGCTTAACTGTTATACAGTGAAGATAACAGTGGTACCCATTTTATCTCCTTTGAAAATTAAGGGGGTTAATATACTAAAAAGTTTAGAATGGCATCCAGCACATAGCAGGAACTCATTGGCTAATTTTAAGGCATAGGGCTAAATATTATGGGTAACACAGACCACCTAGAGTATATGTGGGGACATAAAATATGCATGCTAATAAGTACATATTAAAAACATAGAGGAGTTCAGTAGATATACTAGGGAGAATCTAGAGAAAGAAGAGGTGATTTTTAGGTAAAAGAGAGGCTTCAGACTTATAGGCTCTTTTTAAAATAATAAAGTATATATAAATAAGTATACTCAAACATATAAACATTTTTCTATTACAGCTATCCATCTACTAAACATTAATCCATTTTCTTATTTGGCACACCCTATACCATGTGTTTATATTTTAAAAAATTTTGTGGAACTGTTTAAGATTTCACTTTGCCTGGAAAGGAATTATTCAATTATTGAGATTGATCAGAAGAAGTAATTAGATTTGCCTGTTGTAATTAAGAAAAGACACTGGATGTTGAAATGGTAAGAAGAAGTACTATTTTCTTCCAGCTACATAAACATCATTAGTATTAGTGATTGCTGAATACAAGTCAGGAATGCTTTGGTAAAGTAAAAGCACTTAAAAATTAACCTCTCTTCAAAAAACTGAGAAAACCCACTCTTAGCTGTCTTGTGTTTAGCTTTATAATGTAGAATACTTATCATGTGTATTATTCTAGCTTATGATTGGCTAATAAATGTTAGCCTAAGGACAGATAGAAGCACAACTTCTGAAATTGTGTTTTCAGCCAAAGAAATATTTGGAAGTTATATATAAGCCAACACCAAATGACATGTTTTATGTTCTGTAATTTCATTAAACAATCATATTTTTAAAAATGTAAATTAAGCTTATGTAACCAATGATATCATTCATAACACCTCATTTAAAACCTTCTGCCTCTTTTGATCTAGTTAAAATCCTGCCATGCATGAACGAGAGTCTACATATTCATTGCAGGCCAGACAGTATTAATAATGACCCTTCATTTTGAACCTCGTAAATTATTCTTCTGGTTGGACTTGTGTGATGGTCTTTCAGAGAGCTACATAAAAGTCTCTTAAATTACACAGGACAAGACAGAGATCACTTGACAACTTCACAAAAAGAAAATAGACAATGAAAGCATGGGGACATTATTTAATCAAAAGGACTTAAAGAAATAGGAACATAGGATTATAGGTGGAAATCTTACATAGTGCAACTTGAAGGTAAATTATAACCGCTGAGGAAATTTTATTTGGTGATTCTTATTTCTTAAAGTGCTGCCATACTCGAGGTTTGATTTTCTGAGTAGCTTAATTTTAACTTTGAATATTCTACATTGAATATATGAAATTAACAAGATTTGCTTCACAAGTTACCAGCACCTTTAGTTGGAATTAAAAAACCCCTGAAGGGTATCATTTTGTCCACCCATATGAAAACCTGACCAAATAGATACTTGGAATATAAACCACCATTTTAAATTAAATTGAGTTATTTGAATTGAATTCTCACCTTAAATGCTACTGTGAAGAGCAGCCAAATACTTGGAATTTGGTAAGTTTAGTAAGAAACATGATCTATAGGATTATTCATTAGTAGTATTTATAGAAATATTTGAATATTAGTGAAAAAAACTCATGAAATGTATTTTGTATTAGGCTAAAAATTGAAAACCTACTTAATATGGGCTAACAACTGCTACAGCTTTATATATTATTATATCTCAATATTTATAGAAGGTTTATTCATTATCTCTTTAATTATATACAGGAAAAACTATATACAGAGGAAAAGTATAGATCCAGTAGTTTGGGAAATTAAAAATATCTTTACATTAGTATGTAAAAAATGTACATATTTTAAATGTCTACAAAAGAAAAATCTTTAGCTTTGAATCTTTTTAATAAAACATTTTATATTTAAGTGAAAATAAATAACAGCATAAGAGGCTGCCAAATGTGATTTCTATAACGAATAGCTTCAACAAAAAATGGGCTCATAAAAATACTGCTATTGGCAGAAAGCTATTAGCATATTGTTATTGCTACCCAACTATCATTAAATAGAATTTCATAACAAGAATTTTAACATTTAACTTAAAGACCTTTCAGCAGAAAATAATAGACTAGTGTAGAAGTTTTCCATTAAAAATGCAATTTTCATTTTCCAGTTAATGGATTAATTGCATATTATTTAACCCAAAGGTAAACTGACACATAAGAATTAAGTCAAAGTCTATTTTAAACTGCTTCTGACATTTTAACTTAGACATTGTGATCAGGAATATTATGATTCCTCTGAAACGTCCACATGCTATTCTCTGGGACCTGTGAATATGTTACCTTACGTAGCAGAAAGAACTTTACAAGTAAGATGTAGGATCTTGAGATGGGAAGATTATCCTGGGTTACATCCAGATAGAACAGATGAGTGATAGAGACAGGCAGGAGTTTCAGAATCAGAGAAAGTGGAAGATTCTATGCTGCTAATTTTGAAGATGGAGGAAGGGACCGTGAACCAAGGAATGTATGTAGCCTCTAGAAGCTGGAAAAGGCAAGGAAATGGATTCTCCCATACAGTTGTAAGAAGGAATCTCTTCATACAGCTATTATGGAAAAGAGTATGGAGGTTCCTCAAAAAAATTAAAAAAATACAACTACCATATGATCTAGCAATCCCATTCTAGGTATATATGCCAAGGAAATACACCCCTGTGTTCACTGTAGTAGTAGTATTCATAATAGCCAAGATAAAGAAACTGACCCTGGGTGGCTCAGTCGGTTAAGAGACCAACTCTACATGGTGGCCCAGGTCATGATCTCACCGTTTGTGGTTTTGAGCCCCATGTCAGGCTCTGTGCTGACAGCTATCTCAGACCCTAGAGCCTATTTTGGATTATGTGTCTCTTCCTCTCTCTCTGACTCTCCCCTGTTCACACTGTCTGTCTGTCTGTCTCTCTCTCAGAAATAAATAAAACATTAAAAAATTTAAGAAAAAGTAAATATTTAATTAAACACATATTTATTGAATATCTATTTGCCTGGCATTTTTATAGGGCTATAATACAGTTCCAAGCATAGTTTGTATAATCATGAAGCTTACTATTTATTTTCTATGTGATAAAAACTAGGTCTTATTTACTTTTTAAAAAGAAGTAAAATTCTTATATTTGCCAAACTTGGTACATAGAGCATAATATGTTGTTTTCAGCACATGGCTTTAATGTGCTGTTGTGTACAAATTTAGTCTCTAGGTGGACATTGATTGATGAAAGCAACAATTAAAGATTCTTTCTACAATAAAATGTTATTCTCAGATTGAAAAACATAATTTTTTTCCTGTAGGGAGTTTTGGCCCTAAGCAAATTTACAAAAATTATTTATTTAATGGGCTCTCATGAATTTTTTTCTTTAAAAAGTAGACACTCCAATTTCCTTCTCTTTAATAGAGCACTGTGGGAAAAAAGGTGACAGTGTCACAGAGAACAGGGTATTGCAGAAGGTACTTTATGAAAAGGAAAATCTTATTACTGAATAGTAGCCTAGGGTGTCCCCCAAATCCAAAGTTTGCTCATCAGTCACATGTACCTCAGTCTTACAGAATGAACAGTTGGGGAGAAAAGTTTTATAAAATTTACCCAAAGTGCCCTATTACCAAGAGAAGCCCTACTTTAGATTTCCTAATTCTGAGTGCTCACTTCTAAATAGATTTTTTTTTTTTTTTTTGCATTCTCTAAAATGCCAAACTCAGTCCTATCAGCTTAGTGCTCAGTAAATGTTAGGTGGCTTGAAAGAAGCCCACAAAGCCATGCTCTTGAGCTCAAGTAGAAGTAGGGTGTGGATGGTCTCTGAGGTACAGCAAAATCATGTGTAGTTTTCTTAGGTTTGCTACTCAGTTGTGTTTCCTTAGATTCTCTCCTACCACAATCCCAGTTAGTCAGCTACTGCTGTCTCCGAGGCTTGCAACCTTCTGGTGGATTTACTCATTGGGTTTTCGATAACATCTAGGGCAAACGTCACTGTTTTGTTTGTTTGTTGCATTTCTGCCTAGATTTCACTTTCAAGGGCAGCTCTGTACTACTCATTCCATTCCCATTCATCATATTAAAAAACAACCTAAGATCCATATCTCTTTCACAAGATGAGCTGCATTTTCCTCCTTGAGAGATATAAGCTTGTACCTTTACCACAGTCCTAGTTACTTCAGCTGAGAGCTTCAAGATGATATAGGTAATACCGTTGCTATGGCCACTACAAAAATTCAGCAAGAACTTCAAACATTTTCTACCTTTGACATATCTCTGTTTTGTCATGAGTGTCTCATCACTGCATTAATGCCTGTATAATTCATCTTATGAATAACTTGCATATTTCTTCATTCTTATATTTACTGAAGCTTTTTGCCAACTGCCAGGTTTACCCCCAAGTGATCCATCTTTCTAGATCATCAGACATTGATGCAATATGCAGGCTAGAATATTAAGATAATTTTATTGTTAAAGAGTAAGAAAAATTATTTCAAAGCTTTGCTTTTTGAGTATGAATAATTTTAAACATATAAGGATAACTTTTCAAAAACTGGCAAAAAGCCAAAATAAGCCTCGCATCTTAAAGCTTTCTCTAAACTACAGAATGCTAATAGAAATTTAAAAAACACTGGAAATATGTGGATTAATATGCTCATTAACCACCTCTGGGGACAGCACATTAGATGTAAGATTTGAAACCATGTATGAAATCATCCAGAATATGGTTTAAGAATAAACCAACCAGTCAAAGGTCCGAATGAAGAATTTCTCATTATAGAGTGAAATAGCCTCAAAGATGATGCATTCTTTGCTGCTGGGTATTAAGCAAACCTCAGTCTTGAGGATAGAGTTTGAAGTGTCCATTTTAAATCTGACCAAATCTTTAGCCTTGATGGGAAAATATATATATGTGTGTGTGATGTGTGTGGTACCTTTGTGGAGATTATAGTTCCCCGTCTAAATGAATTTTGGATTCCACATTAAAAACTCCTTTCCCATATCATCAGGGTAAAATGCACCAAGATTAGGGAATTTAAAAAAAACTTATTTCTCCATTTGGTCATTTGATGTTTTTTCCTTCTTTTTTCTTTTTTTTCTTGATAGTCTACTGTGTGCATAGACTGTGCTGGGGATGGTGGTAGAACAGATGACACAGAGAAGGTAGGTCCCTTTCTTTAGGAGCTGGAGAAGACTAACTCCTAGGAAAAGACTAGAAAGAGATGGACAATACAGTGTTAAATACAGAATTCAGTGGAGTAGGTGGGCTCTGTAGGCGGCAAGTTAGGCAAGGGTAAGGTAAAGGGTCCTCCTTAATCTTTCCTTCTCCTCTTTCCTTTGGGTAGTTGGTTGATTTATTTAATTTTTATGACTTATTGTCAAGTTAGCTAACATACAGTATATACAGTGTGCTCTTGGCTTTGGGAGTAGATTCCCGTGATTCATCACCTCCATTTAACACCCAGGATTCATCCCAACGAGTGCCCTCTTCAATACCCATCACCTATTTTCCTCTCTCCCTAGCACCCCCCTCCCGACCATCGACCTTCAGTTTGGTCTCTGTATTTAAGAGTCTCTTATGGGTTTGCCTCCTCCTCTGTTCGAAACTGGTTTCTTTTCTTTCCCTTACCACATGGTCTCTGGTTAAGTTTCTCAACTTTCACATATGAGTGGAAATATTTGATACTTGTCTTTCTCTAACTGACTTATTTCACTTAGCATAATATCCTCCAGTTCCATCCACGTTGTTGTAGATGGCAGGCTTTCATCCTTTGGTTTTTAGATTCCTTTTCCTCTAACTTCTTACCCAGCGACTACCTTGTTAAACAAAGCTCTCAATAGACACTGATGAAAGAGTCTACATGAAATTTATTTTCATAGTAAATAAAGACAATTTCTTATAGTAAACACATGTAGCCTTGCCTAAATAGCCTTCTTAACACATTGCACATTCTCTTCTTACATAGTTCTGTTTAGCTTTTTCAATATGTGCCCCTGACAAAAAGCAAACTGGAAGATAGGTCTGTGTAAATAGGTTGCAAAATGATTCAGGCCATTGAGTTGAGTTAGCTACCTGTCTTTTTAAGGCAGATGGGTTATATACATGGTAATGTAAGAGAGAAGCTTGCTCATTCATTCATTCATTCATTCACTGAGTGTCTACTTAACACATTAATTAATGCTCAGGACATTGAAGGGATAATAAACAAGTTTGAAGTAATTTACTTTAACAGTTTACAGTCCAGCTGGGCAGATTTAATATACATGAAGCAAATTGTGAAAAACCCTGGACAGCATGTTAAGTGCCAAATTAAATGGGGTCTTTTACTTGGCTCTGATTCCATTATGTGGCCACAGCAATCTTAATCTACTTGTCAAATGAGCACTTGTTTAGAATTATTTTTAAAAACCTTAAAACTTAATAAAATGGGAAATCTGCCTCTCTTTTGTCCATAAATCCTTAAAGTGTCAATACATAAAAAGAACTTGAGTAAAAGATACTGCTTTGAAGAGTACAAAATCACAACCTATACCTTGATAATTTTTTACCAGAGCCTCTGTTTATCTGATTTCAGTATGTACTGTGCTTGTGAACAGATTCGCAGCCCCTGCTGAATAACTTAGTAAGATTATTGATGTTTCTTGTTGAATGCAATGATTAGTCTTGATAACAAAAGTTAGTTGACTGAAAGCCTTTTTATCTGCACAGGTATTAATCAAATAATTAATTTTAGAAAATGCCTATAATAATAGTCTGCTTTTAATGATAAGGCAAAGTCATCCATATCGTCACAATATTGGAATGTCTGAAATTTGACATGGAAAATGATGTGGCGTCTTCAGGCAGAGATAAGCCCCAGCGTGACTTCCAGAGGATTTAGATAAGGCTCCACAGTGAGCCCAGGAGCTTGCTGTCTGCAAGCTCCAGGGAGGAGTGCATTGGTAAACAGGAAGGGATGCCAGGTAAGTTGGCAGAGGCACGGGTGATTCACAGGCTAATCAGTTCGGAAGCCTTTGGAAGTTTGTAACCGTTTTCAGTCATGCTGTGGACAACACAGTTTCGTGGTTAAAGGGAAATCCATTTATCCTACCAAATCTGTAGCATGTCTTTCTTAAGTTCTGATTTCCAAGTTCAAAACTAAAAAAGAAGATGTCTCAAGTTTTTCTTTAGCCTAATGGAAGCTAACCTTCTTCTTTTGTATTAAGAGGTTCCAAAATAAACAACTTTGGGATTCTGATTCAATTAGTATTTGGTTTTATTTTGATGCTTTGAATTTGGTTAACATTGCCTTTAATCTGTTTTCTATCTTTGGCAAAGATGCCCAAGAAAAAAAATTGATTCCAAGAATTGACTATGGTACTGGTCAGTAACTTTGGGATAATTTAATATTTGAGTCTCTACTTGTTTCTTTTCCAAGCAATTTCATATTATGATTCAATCCAGTTATAATAAAAGAATATCAGCTAAGCAGGCAGATATATTCCCTGCTTCCTTATGTTATTGTACAACTTCAGGCCAGCAGTTATAAAAAACAAAGAAAAATACCACTTAGCCTTATTACCTCCTGTTTTGGAAGGATTTTTCTCCCCTGGACTTTCTGTTTATTATTCTAGGGGCAAGTGACACGTTTTCAGAATTTCCTGTAACCTGGAGCAATTTGATTATACTGACAGAACGGTGTGGTTGCTGTGCATGAGCGAAGAAGAGTGGGATATTTGAGGCTTTCCAGTCATGAAAGGGAAGAGTCAGGCTCATTAATTTCATTACTATACAGAGTGACAGGTAGACAACAGAGCAAACAAAGCCCCTTGTGTGTCTAGCCATCCACAGGACATTTTGCCTTGATTATCCAATGGATTCCTGCTGCTGCAGCCCAAACTTGTTAATTTTCCTCTTCGATGGTTGTTTTCTCTGTTTCTTGCAGTGTATTTTCCTCTACGGCAATTTGTAGCATCATTTCTTCTTTTTTATTTCCTGGTTCCTCAATGTGAACTTTCATCTTTATTTTTCTACAGCTCCTACGATTCTTGATATATTTTCTGTTCTTGCTTTTGAAGGGACTTTCCTATGCCAGTCAATCTCATATAGAGTGACTTTTTGTTTCTTTTTTTTTCTCTTTTGAATCGTGTCCCTTGTCTGTTTAGAGTTTGTGCTTCAAGCACTGCAACTGTGAACATATGACCTTAAGGCTGCGAGTGAATTTTGCTTGGTTTTGTAAATTCTCCCAAATCTCCACTAAGAATGTACAATTTTCTTTATTCTCTTTTCCTTTTCAAACTTAGTCATTTCTTCCCTTAAAAGACTCCCAATAGACTTCCTCCAAATGTCTACCTGAGTAATACTATGCACGGGCCCTTAATATTATCTCTCATTCACATTTCGTTATGCCTTCTGACTTGTGTTTCATATGTTGATTCTTGCTTTCTATAGCTTTGTCATTTGCCTCTTTAAGATGGAGGGGCTACCTGAAGAGGGATACTGTTATCTTCCTTTCCTTGACCTTCCATGAAACATTGGTTGGATTGGGTACATGGGAGGTCATAAGCAAATACTTCTTGAATAAGTGAAAAAAGAGAGGAGGAGAAAGCTCTTTTCAAATACTGTTTACACCTAGTGAGGCTATAGCTCCATTGGATTCCTTGTTCAAACTAAAGGGTATACTTTATTTTTTAATACCATACCACAGATCAAATCCTGATAAAACTTTAGAGATACATCATTTTTTTCCAGATTGTTTAGAAAATGTAAGCAAGTATTCCTTATTTTTTCTTCTAGAACATTATGGAAAAAGTGGTAAAGTTCATTTTTTTCTGGTTATTTTCCCTAATTTTTGTGTTGTATGTCTCCTAGAAAGTCTCTTTAAAAATTGTATTAGTAATGCTCATACTGCTTTTCCTTTCTTATATCCAGCATCTGAAGTATTCACTAATATAATTTCTCGTTTATATAGTTCTTTCACTTTGAGCCCCCTTTTACATTTCCTCAGCCCATCTGACCCTAAAAACCACATTGTGGAGGAGCTAAGGTGGTGGATGCCAGTACCTCCATTTTATAGATTAGAACACTGAAGATCTGAAAGGTGACTCCCATAATGTGATTCTCATTAGAGTTGGGATCAGACTTAGGTCGTTTTCATGCTATTTCCATATATTCTGGCATTCTTTTGTATCCACACTGAAAATTGAGCAAATATTCATGAATTATATTATTGCTAAGAAGAGTTTAGTTTGGTGAACATATTTGTATGACTATCAGGCTTCTTTTAACTGAAATAATTTTTTTAAGTTTATTTATTTAGAGAAAGAGAAAAGGAAGAGAGAGAAGAAGAGAGAAAAGAATGTCAAGTAGGCTCCACACTGTCAGTGCAGAGCTGGATTCAGGGCTCAATCTCACAAACTGTTAGATCATGACCTGAGCCAAAATCAAGAGTTGGGCACTTAAATGACTGAGCCACCCAGATGTTCCTAACTGGAATAATTTTTGATTGTTTATGCCAAATCAGTGAAAATCATTTGTCAAAAAATGATTGATAAAATCATATCATCAGTGGGTAATATCCTATGTAAAAAAGATTATGGAGTTGACTCCAAGTTCTGCCACTCATATTGCTAAATACATTTGATCCATGTTATTTAAACTTTCTGAACCTCTGTTTCAACATCTATAATATGGGAGGTGAGTGGAGAGAGGAGGCAATGATATAAACTCTGTAATGATTTGTGACAGGTAAATTTGTAACATGCAAAGTACTTAGCATAGTGGATAACATAAAGGAAGGTTTTTACATGTCAGTTATTCCATAGAAGACAAATTGAGGGTTGTTGGAGGGGAGGTGGCAGGGGATTGGCTAAAGGGATGATGGGCATTAAGGAGGGTACTTGTTATGATGAGAACTGGGTGTTGTATCTCAGTGATGAATCACGGAATTCTACTCCAGAAACCAATGTTACACTGTATGTTAACTAAATAGAATGTAAATAAAAATTTGAAAAAAACAAATGTAAAAAATATGCCAGGGCACCTGGGTGGCTTAGTCAGTTAGGGCTCGGACACTAGATTTGGGCTCAGGTCATGATCTCAAGTTTTGTGAGTTTGGGTCCTGCATCGGGCTTCATGCTGACAGTGTGGAGCCTACTTGGGATTTTCTTTCTCTTCGTCTCTGCTCTGTGCCTCTTCTCAAAAATAAATAAACAAACTTAAGAAATAGAAATGCCAGTTGTTACTATTTGCTAGCAAGTCCTATTAAATTTCATAATTTGTAAATGCTTAAAACTTGACTGAAAAAACAAACTAAAAGTTAGGGAGATAAAAGATGAAATGCAAGCAATTTTGTATGTAGAATACAACTCCCAACATAATATGCTTTGCCTAATGATAGCAGAATGTCAGGGTAACAATCTAAAGTAGGGATTGCTGTCAAAAAAACTGAAAGGGGCACCTGGGTGGCTCAGTCGGTTAAGCATCCGACCTCGGCTCAGGTCATGATATCACAGTTTGTAGGTTCGAGCCCCACATCGAGCTCTGTGCTAACAGCTCAGAGCCTGGAGCCTGCTTCAGATTCTGTGTCACCATCTCTCTCAGCTTCTCCCCTGCTCATGTTCCCTCTTGCTCTCAGAAAAAAAATTTTTAAATAAAAAAAAAAACCTGAAAGGCAAAGCATTTTGGTAGTGTTCAAGGTATTCATGGATAAATAATAGAATAAATAAAGCAAACTTTTGGGGAGAATAAATAATAGGTCTTTAAAATACAGTGGCAAAATAATTGTTTTTTATTAAAAAAATATAAGCAGCATTAGAATAAAATTAAATTTGTCCTAATGGAGATAAACATAATATGCACTGCTTTATATTTTCAATAATTAGTCAGCCTAGCCTACACTACTTCAGGTAAATGTTTTAACACAGCAGTAAAGGTATTAGTGGCAAGAATTTTACTTTCTACTGGCAAAATGGTAGGTTTTGCATGATTGCAGTCAATTCTGTGGGGGTTATGTATTAACAAGAATATGGTCTTGGATGCTGCTTTTTTCTTCAAAATTGGCCAAATATTTTAAGTGACTAAAAAAGCTACCTTGAATTCAGTTGTTTTTATTACACAATTATTTACATATTAAAATTCGAACCTTTTTTTTATTGAGAACCAATTTTGAATTTATGTAAAATATTTCCATTGAATAATTTACCAAAGAGTTTGAGCTTATTATTTCATTTCAGTAATATCTTCATTCATAAATGGTAATTTAAGGTACCAGAAGCAATATGAGTGTCCAAAGATTCTAGGAAAAAAACCATGGCCCAGTATCAAACTCAGTTCTTTGAACCACCAAGCTCTTTGTATTGATCCAAGCTCTGATTATTGCTGTTTCAAATCAATCAATGATGATAAAATTTAAATTTACCTAGGATTACAATTTTGGTCCTTCACTATTTAAATCCTTCCAATGCCATATTCATTTGATATATACATTGATTTTCTGCTGTTTATGCCCATCATTTTCTTTTTTTAAATTTATTTATTTTTAAAATTCTTTTTTAAAATATTTTTATTCATTTTTGAGAGACAGAGTATGAGCAGGGAAGGGCAGAAAGAGAAAGGAGACACAGAATCTGGAGCAGGCTCCAGGCTCTGAGCTGTCAGCACAGAGCTCAACATGAGGCTCAATCCCATGAACTGTGAGATCATGACCTGAGCCAAAGTCGGACACTTAACTGACTGAGCCACCCAGGAGCCCCACTGCCCTTCATTTTCAAGAAAACAGGGTAAGAGTCTTTAGTTTTCTTTTGGTAGTTTTGACAAGAATTGTAACTTAGCTGCCATTTACATTTTTTTATGATTTAATAAAAAATGAGAATTTTCTTCAAAAATTAAAAACTCTGAAACTTATTGGATGAAATAGCTGTGGGGTTTTAGTTTGTTGGTTTGTTTTGTTTTTCTTAAGTACTTTACTCACATGTAACCATCAAAGTCAAGAACCAGGTCATTGTACAAATATTACAATGTTTATATCCTTCGAGAATTACTAGACCCAGATATTGCCTGTAAGAAATACAGTTATCTTACTATACCAGTGGCCTCTTAAGATTCTTTGGAAAATGATAGTGGATTCATTACTTAACATAGGCAGATGCCTTTCAAGCAATGTAAAATTTTCTGTTTGAAGTTCATCTTAATGCCTTTGAGTGAAAGAATAAAAAAAATGGAGAATTTAACGGGTTGATGAGAGTAAGCTTTGTGACTGAGGGTCATATTATTCTGTCTGAAAAATGTTTACTTTAAATTATTGATGGACAGAAAGGAAAGAAAAATAGAGCACTTAACATAAAATAGATATTCAGAAGAAGGTTCTTGACAAAAAAAAAAACCAACCACCAAGAAATGGACACTATTATCTCCTGCTCTAAAGCTTACAGCAGACCTCAGAAGGACAGCACATTGACTTGTAAGTGGCAATCGATTGCTCTAAATCATTTCTTTAATCGGTGTTCTTTGAAGTCCTACCATACATTTGAGGCAAATGGCATGAACCTTCAGAAAGCATTCTTTGGGCATTGCAAAAGAGGCAGTAAGTAACACTGTGTTTAAGTTAGCCTGGCTCAGCTCCCTCCTTAACTGCTATGCTCCGAACTTCACTTCTGGTCCTTCTTGAAGCAGAAGGTGTGATCTCCTGCCTTGGTTTTCTCTTTTCCATTCACTCCACCTCTTCTGTGCACTGCTTTATGCCTATCTGATACGTGGGGAACTAAAGAGAGGGAGAATAGACAGAATATGGTCTGGGGAAGCTGTTTGGAGCTATTTTGTTCTTCGCCTTTTTTTTCTTTTTTTTTTTTTTAAATCTCTGAGCAGCCATCTAAATTGTGAAAGGGGAGGAGAGGTGATAAACAGTAGGAGGGGTGCAGCACGCTTCGAGAAGAGCTGAAGCACGCCATGTGCTGCAGTTCTCAAAGGGTGAACGAGAAAGCAGTTAATGTCTTCATTATGAGAAGGGTGTCAGTTGCTTTATTTAAGGATTATATGAATGAGAATTTCAGGTTCAATCTCAAAAATATAAATGAAAATAATTAAGATGAACTTAAAGATGTACATTCTTCCATAAAGTACCAGTGATTTGTGGGATTGGACATGTGGTAGGATGATAGAATAGTTAAGGTCAAAAGTGGTCTTGGTTCTAATCCTCCATTCAGCCCCTACGAATCAACACAAAAGATTCTACAACAGCAGATGCTAACACCTACGGCTGGAAAAATACCAGAGAAGTCATGAGGGCTGGAGTTAGATAGGAGAAGCTTCTTTTTCTTCAGGAAGATGAGAGAAATAATGTTTATTTTGAGTGATTTTGTAATTTTCTGGGCAAAAGTCCAAATATGCTATAAAATGAAATAGGCTCCTTGGGGAGGAGGGGGATGCAAAGTATAAAGAGAAAAAGTCTTTTTACTACAACTGATCAGAATCATAATCAAAATTCAGTAATGGAAAATAAGTTTGTCAAGTGACTGAAACATGATTACTTTGTTATTGTTATAAACCAACGCATGAAGGAATCTAGATCACAGATTTGGATTCATTGACCTCATAGAGCCTTTAAGTTAAAAATGTTTATGTGTGATCTTTAATAAATGTGAAATTAAATAACGAAAACAGTAAAATCCTAAAAAATCAATTATAATGTGATGTATGGGTTTAATTCATCTTGGTGTACTACACAGGATGAGAGGTTTGTGGTCAACCCAGAGTTTCACATTCAGTGAGTTTTTTTGCCTTCTTTGAGCCTTTATGTCACCACATGAAAAGTGGGAATAATACCAGAATAATAATTGTGAGAATTACATGAGATGATACATCTGAATACCTGGCACATAGATGGGGTTAAAAAAGGCTAATTCTTTTCTCATTTTAAATAGTAAGAAATTGATATCAAATTCTTTTCTAAAATTTATTATTTTTTTATTCTAAGAGTATTCTTTATTGAAATATAATTGGCATACAATATCCCATTCATTCCAGGTGTGCAGCACAGAAATTCAATATTTGTATATATTACAAAATGATCCCCATAAGTCTAGTCACCATCTGTCATCATAGAAAGATGTTACAGTATTACCAATTAAATTCCGTATGCTTACATGACACCTGCATGACTTATTACCTGGAGGTTCGTATCTCATAATCCCTTTTCCCATCCAATCTATCTGCCTCTGGTAGCCAACAATTGGTTTCCTGTATCTGTGAATCCATTTGTTTGTCTATTTATTTGTTTAGATTCCGCATATAAGTTAAATCATATGCTATTTCTCTCTCTGTCTCACTTGTTTTGCTCGACATCATTCCTCTAGGACCATCCATGTTGTCCCAAATGGCAAGATAAAAGTATTTCTTGGTAACATATTTTAAATGATAGGACCCAAAGAATAGATGTGCGTGAAACATGCTGGGTTTCCTCTAAAGATCTTGTTCTATTTGCCTCTCTAAAAATTCAGGCAAAGGAAGATTGATCCAGTGTAACTTCTATGAGTTGGAAGGAATATAGACAATCTGAAATTAAGTAGCATAAAACAAAGATAGTTAAATCTTAGGCTTAGATAAGAATTAACAACATGTTCTCTATTTTCCGAGAAGGAAGAGTGAGAGGAAATGAACAGAGTGTAGCAGAAGAGATGGAAAATATTGTAGACTGAGAAGTAGAAATCTCCTGAGAATTTATGCATATTGGAAGAATTTTAAAAAGAGCAGATGTGGCATAAATGGTTAAGTCTTACAGGCAATGAGGATTAGCAGGCACTTTTGTTTTTCATGCCTGGCGATCAATTACAGTGTCTTTACTGGGTTCTAAGTCTTTGGCTTTAAAGTATATCCATACTATTTGAGGAACCTGCATAGTAGTATGAGGATATGGAGGACTCTGGCCTTTGTAATCCCCAAGAAAACAATGACAGGTGGGGTTGGGGTAGGCCTGGAGGGATGCCAGAAACGGCTCAGGTCCCAGCAGTGAGGTGACCCGTGATCCATGCTTAGCAGTTTCAATGAGTTCCAGATAAGTCTTCGTCCTTTGGTCTCATAATATGGCCAGATATTTTAATATAATAAAATTATCCTTCTCTCTCTAACAGAATGATTTGAGACACAGGTCTGTGGAAAAACAGTGAGACTTTCCTATACGAACAGAATATTCAGTGTTTCCTTAGGACAGTATTCTAACACTCAAATAGAAACAGAAGGGCTCTGAATTTCAACCGTTGAATAGATTTGATCATTGAATGAGGAGTGTGAGGTACAGAAGAGCAAAATGAGATTGAGGAGCCCCAAGAGCTCAGCCACGAGAGGGAGTTCAGATCTGGGGAAGGTATGATCCTCACTGCTGGGTGTCATTCTAGGCACATGACAGTTTTAGTTCAGAAAGATGGGATTACCAGAACAGAACAGAATGTTATTTTACAGTTCATTTTAACTGGCCCAGAGTTAATGAGGCATAAGAAGTTGCTGTCACTTTGTGGGTATTAGGACAGATTTGAAAATACTGGTTATTATAATAACTTTGATTCCATAAATCTGAATTTCTTATTAGAATGGCACTATATCAAAATGGAACATGTATGGTATTTGTGGTTCTCTGAGGAAGCATCTTAGATTTTGAGGTGCATGTAATATGAAGTATGCCACCAATAAAAGTGTCTTCTCAGACAGAATATTTCTATAACTTGACGACTGCCTACATTATAATTGCAGCCAAAGAACAACAGCAAAGTCTTTAAAGTCTTCTTTGAAGTTCAATGAAATAGCCTTTTTCTCTAACTGCTTATTTACTTGAACCAATCATGACAAGATACTTGGAGTACTTTTCAATTTCAAAGCAACCAAAAAAGCTTGGCTGAAATTGATCACAATAAAGTAAATCCAACAGAACAATAGTAGATAAATCAGAGGTTCTCCTCTGAATTTTTATCAAAACAGTGCCGTATTTGAATTTTTCCAAGGCCATGGGAAATAAGGAACAGTGAAATTAAAACAAAGGAAAATCTTGCAAATTAGATTCAGCAAGTTTTGCTCTTTCTGGCTTTGAATGCTGGTAGGAAAAATAGGTATTTCTAAATCCTTCTGAGGTGTCTTTGCCCTTTGCCTTGTATGTCTCTACATAATCAAGCCCCTTTAGAAAAAACTGAGGTTTTTTTTAATGGCGTAGCTCTGATAGAAGTGAGAAATTTCTTTCATCGTTGTCTTATTTTACATGCCTCATTTAAGCTCTAAGCCTATAGGTGTTAGGCTGTACCAAATTCAGAATATGCAATAAACAGGAAATTCAATATAATGCAGTTATTGTTTATAATATTTAAAACTGTGAATGTACTTTCGCCTTATTTTAAATTTAGAGCTCAGAATTATATTTTTTTACAGCACTATAAATGTAAAGTCTAGATGTGCGTACCAAAGGAAGTGTTTTTCTTTAATTGGAAAAATGTAAAATGATTTGGTGAGTACAGAGAAGAGGAAGAGAAAGCCCAGGTTCAAACTAGTCACAAAGTTGAGCTATGAACAACACCAGTTTGAACTGTGTGGGTCCATTTATATGTGGATTTTTTTATAGTAATGCAAATGTGCTTTCTCTTCCTGATGACTTTCTTAGCATTCTCTAGCTTATTTAATTGTAAGAATATAGTATATTATACACATACACAATATGTTAATTGGCTGTTTATGTTATCAGTATAGCTTCCAGTCAACAGGAAGCTATTAGTGGTTAGGTTTCTGGTAAGGCAAAACTATAGTAGATTTTCAACGGTGTAGGAGTTGGCGGGGGGGGGGGGGGGGGGGGGGGGGGGGGGGGGGGGGGGGGGGGGGGGGGGGTTGGTGCTCCTAACCCCATGTTGTACAAGGGTAAACTATATACTGGATATTTAAATTGATTTCCATGGAAATTTCCTTCGTTTCTTGAGAAAGAAGTTTCCATTTTCCCCAGGTTATTTTTTTCCTTTCTTGATCACCAAACCTCCAAATCACCTCTTGTTAATTTCTGCCCAAATGTCTCATAATTTTACCACTTTTAACAAGTCACTTCTTCTCGTTTTCCCTTCTTGTCCTCTGTATACACATATTGGGGGTTGGCTTCACAACACATACAATTTTGTATTCAGCTTTTTTGTTAATTTTCACATTTCACCACATGGACTTGATTAATTCTTTTGAAGATTATTATTAAAACTTAAGTCAAGCAAAAGGGAATAAAGTGTCATGTCCATTTATCACCCACTAAACTGAATAACTCAAAGATTATAGGTAGCTGCTGAGGCCACTTCTGACAACCTCTGATTGTGTTCTTTCTTCCCAAGGGGGTAACCTCTACATGAAGCCAGGTGTTTTTTATTCCTGTTCATTTCTTTATGCTTTTACATAAATGTCTTCTTAGGAAGTTTTCAGATTTAACTTTTTACTCCTCAAAGAATTGCAGCACACACCATAGCAAAACCCTACCAGTTCTTTGAATTTCATTGGGTAGAGGCAAAATGGCTTGACTTCAAAATCACAGCGAAATAGTAAGTGCACAGTACATGATTTGTCTTCCAAATTACCCAGAGACATCCCACATGCCCCGAAACCCATGCTGTACAGATTCTGTGCAGTACAGCAGTCACTCCTTGTAGCCTCGGAAGGACCATCACAGTTTACAAAAGTGACGCTTTTAGGCAGCCTCCCCCCACTCCATGTCTTGTGTTGTCGGCATTCTTATTTCATTTGGACTGTTTTAAATTAAGGATGCTAACTCAGAAAAAGCGAACATAAAACTCTGCCTTCTAACACTGTCACAATCATTTTGAAACCAAATAAATCAGAATCATTATTCTTTAGTGTTCTTAAATGTGCAATCTCTAGGGATCTGTAAAATAAAGGTGTACTTTAAGTTGATTGTCGGCTGAGATGAGATATCTTGATCATTTTTATAGCAAAACAAAATAATCTCTTTTTACATTAACTGCTTAATTTGCTTCATCTAAGAAGTTGATCTTTTTCTCCTTTTAGGAGTTTTGCCCTTAGGGAAATAAAATGCTAAGCATCAGAAGAAAATATGCAGATACCAGTGAGATGCATCTTAAAATATCTGAGTGAGTTTCCTACTCTTTTGACCCATTGTGTACAGCAAGGGATTTTCACTTCCAAGGCCATAACCCAGTGTACGAGAGGGGATATGGCTACAAATATCTCTTCCTAAAAGTATTTGAGGTTAAAACTGAGATGCCTTTCTTTCTGTTTTGATTCACTTAACAGTACTGTGCAGTGGGATGACAACGATAGATTCCTAGGTTTTGTTTGTTTTGTACCGAGTGGGACCTCATTGCAATAACCACTGGCAAGATGATAAATATATTTAGTTAGGATTAGCCACGAGACCAGCATGTCATTGAACCTTAACACATGACTGTTAATCTTCAAAACCAAGCTTCCAGCTATCAAACATGCTGATCTATAATTTTAGAATGATGGGGATTGGATATTTTTCTACATCCCAAGTAATATACCTTTGTTTACAAGGTTGAAAGTGAGTTATTGGCATCTTCAATACATTTTCTTTAGTTTCAGGTAAAATTCAGTATTGATACATGTGCCTAAGTATTTGATGAGGTGAAATTTTTTTAAATTTTTTAATGTTTTATTTATTTTTGAGAGAGAGAGAGAGACAGCGTGAGCAGGGGAGGGTCAGAGAGAGAGGGAGACACAGAATCTGAAGCAGGCTCCAGGCTCTGAGCTAGCTGTCAGCACAGAGCCTGATGCGGGGCTCAAACCCACGAACCGTGAGATCATGACCTGAGCCGAAGTCAGACACTTAACCAACTGAGCCACCCAGGCGCCCCTGTTGAGGTAAAATTTAACAAAATTATCTTTATTGCTCTAAATCTTCAAGGTCACTTATCTTGGCCATGGCCACAGAGATTCTCCTAGCATGTTACTAGAAGCTATTTTTGTTAGTAAAATGGTCTCCAGTGGAGGGTGTACTAGTTTGTAGTAGCAAGCTTTGAGATTTCTTGAGTTAATTTAAAGGTGATTCATGGAAATATATAGAGGGAAAAATACAGTATCCTCATTTGGTGTACAAACTGTTCCAAATATTGCTACTCAGAATACAACTCAAGTGTAGGATAAATGAAAAGTATGGGTTAATAAGTTTGAATGGGCAGCTTATTGCTTTGGCATCAGGCAGAGTAATTAGCATTAACTTTTTGGAAGGATTCCTACTCTTAGTAAACTTTTGAAAAAACACATAATCTTAATAGTATTGTAGATCCCTTGGTAAAAAAAAAAATGGTTTGTATTTACTGACAACCCATTTTAAAGATCCTGGAAGTATAGCATGAGAAAAACCCACAATTCTATCACTATATTTGATCAAAGCAGTCAGTAAAATTATTGGGATTTTAGCACAAACAATTCAAAAACTAATGTGCTTGAGAGGGTAATGGTTTGATAACTTAAATGCCATTCTAAAGCAAGCAAGCACAATAGCAAAGATTTTTTTTTTTTTTTTTTTTTTTTAAGATCCTGGGTCATTGAAATGAGTCATATCTATGGGTTTCTGCAGACTAACAAAGCCTGAGATTCCTTTTGGGCTCCTATTTTCAACATTGAATAGGTTCGCTTTCTAATATTCAGAGGCAATTAGATACACCTGTGCTAATAAAAATTGGAATTGCAAATATTACTAAGGGAAATGTGTGCCAGAAGGTGGGATTTGTTTTGCTGTTTCTCTCATCATCTGCATGTTATGGAAAGATATGGCAGTCACTTGCTTTTAGCTTTGAATTGGAAGCCATGCTTTCAAACTGCAAATTGTGTCATTTTTCAAAGCCACAAGGGGGTTGCAGAATAGATCATCATCAGTCCCTGGTAAACTCTTCTTTTCCTGCATCTCTCATGTTAGAATAAAGTAAGGCACTATTGAGTTTTTATTCTAGGCATATGTTTTAATTCGAGAACTGCTTAAAGTTGGGATAATCATAATCTAGCTAATTAATTCATGTAACACATTCTCTCTATTAACATATTTAAGTGTACACTAAGTTATTAGGCATCTAATAATGTGGCTGAGCAAATCTATTTAGAAATCCACATTATCCACTGTAATATGCAAGCAGAGCAATTTAGCAGTATACTCCAGGGTCGCCTTAGGAGACTTAAAATCCTCTCCTGGAACAACTGCATATACAGGGAGAATCTCATTTTAAAGAAGAAAAAAGTCTTGTAGAAGGCCAGTACTCTTGTGGAAGATACTCTTGGTTGCTTAGACAAACAACCATTCTTTTTTACTCTTTCCTAAGAGAACACTGCTTTTGTTCAGGTATCACGTGGCTATTAGTACATTCAAGAATAGTAGGCCCCTTTTCCAGATCTGTGGGATGAGTGATGATTGGATTAAGTCCATTTTATAATGTCTTTTCTTTTTGTCACTGATTGGTCTGATGTTGGGCACAAAAGCCAGGACATCTGATACTATACAAGGGGAATCCATAGGAGATGACTGGGAAATATATTTTTTTCTCCCAGATACAGAGATAGTACTGAAAGGGAAAAAAAGACCCTTTTGCCTTTTCTCCCCATCATCCCACTACTCGATTGGATTGTTACGCATGTGATGTTTGGAGCCATCCTAAATATCTTTCAATTATGCAGTGAAGGACAAAGGAGGCTCAGCTCCTGGCTTCAGAGTTAACTCAAAGTTACTCGCTTGAACTGTAAACCAGTTCTGGAACTGGCTATGCCAAGATTTAATTTTATCTGAGACCATTAAATGCTTTATTGTGTAAGTTGCCTGTATCAGTCGGGATAAGGTAGATTATGCAGCAGTAACAAACAATCCAAAGTCTCAGTAATTTAAAACAATGAAAGCTTATTTCTCATTCCTGCTGGTGGTCTTTGTGAGTCAACAGGGCTTCTGTTTGTTGTAGTTACTCAAAGATGTGGATGGATGGAGCAGACACAGCTCCAAAAGGGCTGGATTCAGTTCCAGAAGGAAGAGTGAGTTCTGAATGGTCTCTTACCAGCTATTAAATGCTCTAGCCCAGAAGTGACACATAGCATTTCTAGTCACAACTAACCTCCCAGAACTGGTCACATAGCAGTACTCACAAGAGAATAAGGAGGTATGGAGTTATGCCTTGCGACCCTAAAGAAGAATGATCAGAAATACTTGGTGAACAGTACTAATGACAATTGGATCAGTATAAGTTGAGAATCCTGTTATGTGCAGCAGAAGGCATCCTTAGTATGAGGATGATGATTAAAATTACTGAATATTAACTACCTATCAGCCATTGTTCCGAGTCATGATGTTACCTTAAGCAATTTAGCTACAGAATCTACAGTCTTAATATCCGTGTTCTAGATCTCTAATAATCGTGCTTTTTAAATATACATACATAAACACCCATATCTATCTATCATTTGGCTTTCTACCACGTTAAGAAAAAATACCATAAAGAAAAAGTACCATAACACTGCTGGAAAAAAAAAAAAAAAGGAAAAACTACATTAAAAGATAGTATCAGTTACAACCCTCTGAGCTGGCATCCGCATTAGACCAACAAATTCTGAATCAATTTTCCCAAAGCAGAGAGGGCAGTTTTTCTTCCATGACACAGAGGAGCAAGGTAAATTATATAAATTTTCAAGCCTGAGGCTTCAGTCACTAATAACATGAGCTCTACTCACCTGGGGTAAAACAAGATAGAACATACTTTTCATCATCCATGGAAAGGAAGTACCTATAGCCCAGAGCTATTTACTTGGTGGATGTTCAAATTCTTTACGTAAATAGACCTTATATTCAGACAAGAACTGCAGAGTTATTATTCATAGAAATGCAACTACATCCAGCTTACTCTTTATTGGAAGACTATTTTCCTACCAGTGCTCATTGACTAAATGAGGGTACATCTAGACTTTGTGATTCTCAAAGTTTATTTGACTATGATTTTAATTTACTCCTGTCTGAGCAAATTTTGTTTACAAAGGACATTTCCTGAATTTGGATTTTGGAGTTTTAATTTAAAAATTCTTCCCCCAGCTTCACATTGGTTATTTGGTAAAAGCACCCAATTCCTCTTTGGAAAACCATAGCTTCCTCATTATTAACTGAGGTGATTTGAGCATTACTGAGCTTACCTTCTCTTCTTTCTGCATGAATGTGAGTCTCAGTCTGGTGAATGAGAACATTCCATCCCCACAGGGCATAATGATTGATGCATAGATGGCCATACTATTCAAGCCCCCCAATAGTACTCAGACTTGTAATTGTTGTGACAGATTCTAGATCTGGAAAAGGCAATATAAAGGCAGAAATTTTCCCATCCTCATAATCTATCTCTGCATTTAGAGCAATGCTGGTCACAGTAGGCACTCAACACACATATGTTGAATGAATGCAAAAGTCTGGTACACAGTAGACACTCTACATATATTTGTTGAGTGAATGAAAAAGTCACCTTATGCTGATTTTGCTACACTGGTTGAATTTTAGACTTGAGCTGCCAGGAAGCCACATTATGAAGAATGCCTGCCTAAGAGGAAAGTGAAAATTAAAGAAATCAAAGCTAACGGTTGAAAAGAGAAAAACCGAATACTGATGATAAAACTTGAGCTTTAGAACACAGAAATGTGGGAGCCAGGGTATTTGTGGGTATTTGTTAGTTTGAGAACCAATAAATTGACTTATCACTTAAATGAGGGAGAGTCAGATTTCACCAAAAGAATATTGATGAATATAACACCAATTTATTGTGTGAAGACTCTTCTAGCTCTGGGGTATTATAATGGAATGACCAAAATTGTGTTACCCTAAGTCACTGACTTGAACATTTCACTCCTACTTTATTAGAGACTGCCTATATTGCAGCTATAAAAACATCTGCCAAGATACACCGCAGTTGTGCATGAGAATTACTCTCAAATTTAAAATATTTTAAATGACTCAAGGGAATTGATGTATCTGAGAATGCTTCAACTGAAGTGTGTATTCCAGAAAAGCCCTTGATGGGAGTAGATGTGGGGATATACTTCTATAATGGGGTTTTATTTATTACAAGGAGGTTTTATTTTTCACAAAAAGGGTTTGTGAGAACAGGAGCTAAGAACTCTTATTATATTGGGAGTAACTTATCTTGGAAGGCAGACCTACTCAGCAGTGGCCTTTTCTTTCCTGCAAGCACTTTGAGAAGAAGTATTCTTATAACAAGTTCAGGTCTTGGCCTGAATCTTCTTTTGGCCCTTAAGTGTGTGAAAAATGGTACCATTTTAAGAATTTTTTTTCCTGGATACATACTAGCTGAGTTAGTCTTTCTGATGGAAATAAAGATAATGCCTATCATGTAGATTTATTTGAGGATTAAATAAGATTCAGGTAAAGTACTTAATATTTACTGGTATTATTAACCAATGATAATTATTGGTTGATAATTATTGTCAGAAGGTTGGAGTGTAATCTGTTTCTTGTCTGGTGCCTTTAGAAATTTTTGCTTTCTGTCAGCCTTATTGTGATTTAGAGATTTACCTCCAGTGTATGGGCTTAAAAATCTTAATTTTTAACATTCTAGTACAATTTCTATAATGGGACTTTTTTCTCCTAAATTTCTGTTGGAATGAAACGTCTCAAATTCCAGTTTTTCCAGGATTGAAGACTTCATCTTGTTGTTGTTGATTTATCCAAAGTAGTGAGATCATCCCTATGATTGAGCTCCTGCTATTCACTGTCACATTACTTGCCTAGATATCTGCAAATTATCAGATGCTAGTTTCTACCTCCTTTCTGGAGGTACTCACCACTTACCTGTGCTCAATGTTGTGCTGGTCATTTGCCTAAAAAAATTTACGTTTGATCTCTCTCCAACTATTGGATTAAGCAGCAACTCCCTCATTATTTTGTGTATGTCCCCGGGATCTGTTTCCTATCGATAGCTTTGTTTTCTCACCATTTACTTTGAACTCTTTGGATGGAAGACTTTCAGGAACATGTGAGGAAAAGGAAGACTAAGTCACATAGTGGTTGCTCTTCAATCGCTAAGTCTAAAAAAGCCATATGATTCCAGGTAACATGGTTGGGAGGTGGAAAATAACTAAAATATACACAGAAACATGAAATTAGTGTACTCTGTCAAGAATCTCATATCTCCACAAACAGAAAATGAATTGATTTCGTGAATTCTTGCTGGGTTCTCAGATTTCTTATATAGTCATTTGCATGTTAGAATTAATCCTCTCAACAACTTCCTTTGCAGGGCTCACTTTCTTTCTCCTATCTGTCAAGAGTCTCCAGTTGACCTCAACTTTGGAACAAGCAGAGTTTGTCTCAGCATCTTCTGAGCCTGCATTAAATCTGTTTTGCCTGGACATACCCCAACTGAGCTGCCTTTCAGCTTTTGCATTTTTTGGAACAGATTATTTCATTATTCTTTTATTTTTCAGTTAATTTTGCCTTCTTGGTCTTCTTTGCTGCGTATTTACATCCCATTTACTGCCAAATTCCTCTTGATGGGATTTGTGAGACTCAAGACTTGTTCATTTTACAAACTCCATGCTTGTCCGTGCTTTGAACATTTACATACCTAAGCAAAGAGGCAAGAGAGATCTTTGGCTTTCATACTATTATTCAAATAATTTTTTTCCCCTTAGTGTTTCCTTTCCTTTCTTTTAAGAATGTCAGACAGGTGCAATGGGGGTTCTCCCTCAATTGCCTAATCCAACCTTTCCCTTAATTTAGTCCTTGTTCTTCTATAACATGCTTCTCTTTTAAGTGATCTACTTGTGTGTACTCTGTCTGCTCCTACTTAGAGTTAATCTTATTTTTTTGTATATAAAAACAATTTTCTTAACTCTCCCATCGTGGAGGACTCAACTTTGAGTATTTTCTCAGAAACGTCATTTGTCTTGGAACAATCTTTATGTGACTAGTGCACTTGCTACAATATGGGGCCTCCTGGGTGGGATTAAAATGGCCTGTTATACTAACTGGGTCAAATGAGCTTAGTTCTAGGACAGTGAACTTTAAAAAGTTGGCTTAACCAGTCTGACTAACTTTCGCTAGTTTTTTTTGACCAGTAAGATCTTCACTGACCTTCATTTTCTGAAAACCCAATTCCAAATGTATTTCCTCATGAGGAATATTTTCATCCTCCTAGATGGCTCTTATTACTTTTCTGCTGTGTGCTCCTTCAGTGCAAATTCATAGTTTTTATTATCGTTTCCTGTCCTTTGAGTGATTTCCTGCTCTGGAAAGTGTTCTCCAACTCTTTGAATTTTTTTCTTCTTGTATAATGGTTAGGCTTTTGAGTATCTATGTCTATGTGCTATAAGCATCTATTGTATTGTAACTACCCTCACCCCAGCTGTCACTGCTGTGTATTCTAGAAGGTCGTTTAGGACACAACAGGCACTCATTAAATATTGAGTGATCAAATGCCAATGTGTAGGTGGTAGCAAAACAATTTACCATGTGTGAAGGGAGTATATTTTTTTCCAATTGCTAGTGAGATGTTAATAACCCTAGTGTCTTTAATAGTGCCTCATAAATTGTTTCCCTCACAGCAAAGAGCTGTGAATCATTGATTTTGCTTGTGCTACTTTTCATTATACCCTATATATCCCAGCAGTATTATGTTAGTTCAATGCAAAAATGTTTAAAAACAATGTTACAAAGTCTAACTATGTAAAAATCACTCCTACCTCATAAATTGTACCTCGTAAGTTACCGGTATGCAACTTCAGATATCTTTTCATCAGCAGTGAACAAAAAGTGCTGGTAAACAGGAGAAATGAGAAAGCATTTGGTATGTAGCTACACAAAGATGCCTGATAGCCCTTGATTTCATAATGTTTTCTCTATAAAAAGTATACACTGGGAGGCCACATGTGATAAAAATAATCAGTAAGTTCAATATTTTCACTTTCCCTCACCTTTAGAGACTTGGAATCAGAGACAGATTTCAAATTTTAAGTTAGAAAAAATCTCTCTTTGAAACTCTTGCTTTTTATTCTTTGACTACCCCCTAAGTATACACTGCAAGTTCTGTCACTTTATCCATGAGCAAACGAATACTCTGCCACCTTTATACCGAAATCTTGTTCAAGCCAGGAGGCTGTTTGAAGGTGATCTTGGTCTCCTAGGAACTAGCAGTAGCCGAAATAAGAGGTGAACAGAGGTGATTATGATACAAGATAGAATTAATGATAATTGCCTCAGAGGCAAAGGTGGCAAAAATATAGAAATTCAGAGAAAGAAAAGAAGAATTGGAAGGGCCCCACGAAGGACAGGCAGAATCCACACATGTAGAGCTGATGGGGGAATGACAGATCATGTGAACAAAAAAATAAAGACCAGAGTAAGTACCAGATAGGAAAAGAGAACAGTGTCTTTCATCTTTGAATCTAAGTAATATCTATTTCCCCTACTCAAGCCAGGCTCTTAATATCTCTTGCCTAGATGAGTTGGATCCCTTTTTCTAGCCTCTTCCTTTCCCAGTCCATTCTGCAATATATGCCCGAGGAATTGTCTTAAGCTCTGCTCAGGTTATTTCCCTGCTCAGAATACTTCAGAGGACCCCAGGGAGGCCTGGTGTGCACGGCCGTTGATAATTGGGTTCTACTCACTTATATAGTTTATCTCCATTTCTATTAGATCCATGCTCTGAATTTGCCAATTGCCATTGCTTCTCCCCGTTCTCTCAGCTTTCCCTAGATTTAAAGTGTTAATCATCTTTTCATTTTCATTTCACCACTAATTTTTGTGCTCAAAACAATCACCATGTCCTAAAATATCTATTGTATCCAATACCCTCAAAAGACCTTCGTCTTTTGGAAATTGACCACCAATGTGTCCCCTGATCTCTAGAATGCATTCTCTATTAAGTCTTTCACATGATTTCCATAAAACATAATTTTTGGTGCAATTGGATACTAGTTTGAGGTTTTCTCCTGAGTTGTTCCTCATAAAAGCTTGTCTTAATATTTGTAAGAATTGACAAAGATTGCAAATGATTATTTTCAAAAATTTCCCTTCTTTTGCCACAGTTCTTTGCATTTATATTTTCATTCCCATAAACTTCACCTCTCATAAAATTCTGTACAAAAATGTTCTGCTTAAAAAGTCAAAACAAGGTTAAAAACTTTTTATTTATATTTGAGTTTACATGCAAAGAGCAAGGTAATATTTTTTTTAAACGTGACTTCTATGCAAAGACCTAGCAACTTGAGAGTCATAGTGAAAAATCTCATTGCTCACATTGGATTTTACAGTCATAATAGCTGCCACTCCATGGAAACAATTTCTAGTAATTGCATTTACTTGCTAAGAACTACTGCCTACTTCATCAGACTAAATTTTGCAATAACTTTTAAAATGCTCTTGCCATTTTTACCACATAAGAAGCTGAAGAGTGAGATCTCAGTTTAGAAAAAAAGGTGTTCAAAAGTAGAATCAGGTGCCCAGTTTTACTAGCTCAACAAACGCTAAATCAAAATGTGTTAAAACTTGGGGGTAAAGGTTAATAGGTTAATATAGTAGAGATCTCTTTAGTATTATGACCAAATATTGATGTTTCCTGCAGAAGCATATCAAAAAGAAGAGTTTCTATGAAGAGAAAAAAAAAATGCAAAAGCCCTGAAGGAAGTGATGTGGAAGGTTCTGGATGAGCAAGGTTACAGAAAAAAATCACTTTAGCCAACTGTAAAGATAATGAGGGTGCAGCATGGGCAGAGCCAGTGATAGTGATGAAGGTATTTACAAAGATGCATTAATTTTAGGCCTGGAAAGCAGAACAGAGATCCCATATAGTGATCAGTAGGAAATCCTTCACCATAGTACTTTAAAGTGCCCAGAAGGTAATTGAAATGAATTGATAAATTGTTTCAGCACATTTAAAAATGTGGTATGAGAGTCCATTTTGAAACAGGTTTAAATGGATAACTAATTATTTTACTTTATGTTAGAGTATATAGCATTATGTTTTTATGTAATAAAACTTACATTAGGTTTTTAAGCTTTATTGGGTCTAATTTACTGCCCCTCCCACATTTTTTTCTGCCTCCCCTTTCTTCTTCCTTTTCCATGCTAACTAAATTTGTAATGTTGGCGTTCCTCTATCCTTTTGATGGCTCTGTTACCTTTGCTTTCCATTTCTGAGATAAGGATACTTAACATGTTCAGGGAGTAGACTTTTGAGAATTAACATTTCATGTAAACTCAATCATTAAAAGCAGGGACATCTGGGTGGCCCAGTTTTTTAAGCATCTGACTCTTGACTTTGGCTCAGGTCATGATCTCAAGCTTGTGAGATTTGAGCTTGGGATTCTCTCTCTCCCTTTCTGTCTTCTCTTCCCCCTCTCACAAGGGTGCTCGCTCTCACACTCTCTCTCTCTCTCTCTCTCTCTCTCTCTCTCAAAAAAAGTCAATCATTAAAAGCAACAACTATGCCACTCTGGGATCATTAAATTGAGACCTCTTGCTTGCCCCTATCAAGGCTTTATGATCCTTGAGTTTGGAAACTGGGATCAGATTTTCTGCAGCGTATCTCCCAACCTTAGCATCCTTGATCCTGAGTAAGGTTCTCACATTCATTCTTGCTGCATTGATTTTTGTTTTGGAATATTTTTAGTAAAGACACAAGATGGATCTAACAAGTATTCTTCTCTTAATTTACCAGCAAAGTTGCATCAGTGTGAAAACAAATGCCCTCTGTCTGATGTTTTGCTTGATACTGAAATGTGAGAAAACGTGGTTATACTTGAATAATTTAAGAAATTCTCTTTAACAAACTGTAGAGAAAAACAAGTCATGGAAAAATGAAGAAGTGAAAAAATTGTTCAAATTTTGGAGACAATTTTAGAGAATAGTGGCAAATGCCCTAACTTAGTCCATTCAGGTTGCTATATACAGACCGGTGGACTTATAAACAAGAGAAATTTGTTTTCATAGTTTTGGAGGCAAAATGAAGATATTGGCAGATTCGGTGTCCAGTGGGAGCCTACTTTCTGGTTCATAGACAGCTTTCTTTTTGCCATGTCTTAACATGGCAGAAAAGGGCAACGGGGCCCTTTGGGGTCTCTTCTATCAGGGTACTATCTCATTCTTGAGGGTTCTACCCTCATGACCTAATCACTTCCCAAAGGTCCCACCTCCAAATCCCATCCCATTGGGATTAGGTTTTAGCATATGAATTGTGAGGGAACACTATTACTCAGTCTATAACACCCTCATATACAAGTTAAACATTAAACCCAACACCCAGTCTGACTATGGATGTTTTGGGAGGAGAAAACATCTTGTAGGCTGGATGGATTTGAGACCTCCAGGCTTTGGTCTGAATCCTCTGCTGCTATTTAGTAGTTGATTGACCTTGGTAACTAAATCTCCCTAACCTTCGATTCCTCTTCTGTAAACTGGGAGTAATATGAGCATCTACTTCATAGGGTTGTTGCAAGGAGTAAGTCAGATCATGCACAGTGCCTATAGATTCCTAGGTACATACTCAGTAAGTGGTAGCTATTGAGACAATTAAACTACAGTGCATAAAGTAGTTTCCAATAAGTTCAGCACATGGTGGAGTCCCTCTGGGCAAAAGTGCATCTGGCCAAAGTCTTACTTCCTCACATGATTGAAAGGACAATTAAATAGCCAGAGGGAAGATGAAGTGGATGAAGTCTCTGGCTTCCTTAACCTCTTAGCACCTTTCTCCTTATCAAGTGACATTCTCTCCTGGAAGAGACATGATTGGGAAGATTGGGAATGAACTTGGGCAGAGATGGGAAGTGATCTATCATTCATTCACAAAAACCTAGGTGATTCTCATGCAATTTGGCCACTGTATTAATTTTCTAGAGCTGCTTAAACAAATTACCATAGACTGGGTGGATTAAAACAACATGCTTTTTTTCCTAGAAGTCTCAAAATCAACGTGTAGGTTGGGCCACGTCCTCCCTGAATACTATGGGGAAGAATCTTTTCTATGTCTTTTTGCCTCTGGTGTTGAGGGCATCTTTGTTGTATCTTGCCTTGTAGATACATCATTCCAATTTCTGCTTCCTTTGTCACTTCACTTTCTCCCTGTGTGTCTGTGTCTCAGTGTCTCTTCTTTTAAGGCCTTAAGTCATATATGGCTAAGAGCTACCCTACTCCAGTAAATCATCTTAATTAGATCTGTAAAGATCTTGTTTCCAAATAAGGTCACATTCCTGGGTACCTGGAGTTAGGACTTGAACATATCCTTTTGGTTAGTTCAACCCATAACACCTACTATGTACTTCTACATTGAAAAAAAAATCTATATCTATATATTTTAACTTTTATTTATTTTTGAGAGACAGAGACAGAGCATGAATGGGGGAGGAGCAGAGAGAGAGAGAGAGAGAGAGAGGGAGACACAGAATCCAAAGCAGGCTCTGGAGTCTGAGCTGTCAGCACACAGAGCCCGACACGGGGCTCAAACCCACGAACCGTGAGATCATGACCTGAGCTGAAGTCGGACGCTTAACCAACTGAGCTATCTATGCACCCTGAAAAATATATTTCTAATCTTAATGTGGATACATTATTTTTTCTTTCTACCAACACCACTTATTTTCTATTTATTTTCCCCTGATTTTTAAAAACACAATTTGTGTTTTGAAAAACATACTCAAAAGTGCCAGTGTGAAAAAGTCCTCATTCAAAAAAAATTTTTTTTCTAGAGTCTTTCCTCATAGGATTTTCTTTGCCTTCTTTCACAGTCAATGCTAGGAAGAAACCAAACTCCTTGCAGAAATGCGATGCATATAATAGATATGGCAGCTGGGTATCAGTGTATAAATCTTTATTATTTGGCTGACATGGTTTAGGATTAAACTGGTTTCAAACCAATAAACAATGAGTTTCCCCTCTTAGCAGTTCATGGTTAAAATAAAATTTTCATTACTGGGATATTAAAAATAATGTACATTTTAATATTTTTGAAAGCTCCTTTTATTCAGAAAGATGACCCTTTCAGGAAGGCTAAGAGGCTCACCTCTTGTGTGTTTGAAATAGTTTCTGGAATGTAAGGTATGTTAAGGATCTAAACCATAAGTCTTTTGGAGGGCTTGACTGATATAGAAGAATTCCTCCCTACACCTTTTTTTTTTTTTTTTTAGGAATACAGTATTCTCCTTCACATTTCTGTTCATATACATTTTTCTTATAAAGGAGAGTATTAAACATATAACACATAATTATTTTAAGAAAGAATATGTCAAACTTAGAATTTCTAATAATCACATCGAGCATAGCTCATAGTAGCTCACGGTAGCTCATACTTCTAACTCCTACATCTGGGTTCATACTAAAAACAGAAACTCTACCTCTTAGTCAATTTCTTAAAACCAAAGTTTAGAATTGGAACAGCATCTCCATCTCAGGATCCAGTGGTGTTTTTATAGATATTCTGAAACCTGTTGAAATGAACTAATTGCCATTACCAAAACAGAGCCTTTGAAGGATTTGCTAGACTGAGAGGTATGAATAGCAAACTGCTTTCTTTATATTTAACACTGTTTCACGTTGCTCAGATACCAAAGAATCTGCACTATAACTTCTCACCACCATAACAGGCTGCTGTGAACGCTGCAAAAATATACGATGTTAGTGATTATAATGAAAAGCCACCAAAATGAAGAACAAAATGAGAATAAGAGTGATGCTTTCCAGGTCAAATCCACTTACTTTTATAAAAAAAAAAAAGTAAAGAAAAAAAAAATTTACATCGTCCAAATTGACATTAGGGAAAAAAATCGATCTCTGTTGCTTCTCATTAAGTAAAAATTCTTGTGCTCTTTGCTTTTCAAAATCTGTGGTAAGTAGAACACTAAGATGGTTCCCAAGACTTCTCCATCCCTTCCCCTCACCACTGCTGGTACACACTGCCCCTTATAATCTTCTCTCCTTGAGTGTGGGTAAGTTACTTTATATGGCAAGGGTGTAGGGTTATATTGAGGTTCCAAGTCCATTAATTTTGAATTAAAAGGTAGAGGATCCTTGGTGGGCCTGACTCAATCAGGTGAAAGCCTTTAGGAGGGACCTGCCATCCTTCCTGAGTTGAGAGAGAGATGTTCTTCTGCTAGCCTGGACAAAACAGCCATGTTGTAAATTGCCTTTGAAAAGGGTACCTCTAGGAAGTGAAGGTCTCAGTCCTACAAGAAACTGAACTTCTCCCCCAAATCTGAAGGAGTTTGGAAGAGGGTCCAGAGTCCTTCTTCCACAATCCAACTGACACACTGACTACAGTTTGTGAGACCCCAAGCAAAGGTTCCAGCTAAACTAAGCCAGATTCCTGATCCATGTAAACTGTGAGATTATTGTGTATTGGTTGACATTATTATGTTGTATTATGTTGTTGTAACCTTTTATGCAGCAGTAGAAAACTAATATATTTCTCCACAAACCATTTTTGTATTGTATTTATAATGGTAAAACATGGTCCAAATTAATTCAATAAGTAATTATTTACTGTCTACTCTCTAGGAACAATATGTATGACAGTGTCCATCTCTGCCCCCAAAGAATTTAGACTAATCTGGAAGAATAAGTCAAATTGCTCTAACAAAATAATAAAACTGGCAAGTGCCATAGGCATGAGACCTATGGAGAGTCCAAGGGAGACTCTGATCAAGGAAACAGGAAAAAATAGCCCAAATGTGTTGGCATATGGCCTCAGCAGTACTTTACAGTCAAAAAGCATTAGTCACTTGAGTGGATTATAGTTTCTAACACTCTAGCTGTTAGTAGACTGTCACCAACTCCAGGCTCCTAAGTAACTTCTGTTGCAAAACCTGTGAGGGACTAGTGATAGTCCCAGGGGTGTAGACATGTAGTGGTGTTAAGAAGCAGCCAGGAAAGAGTTAGCTCTGCCTATGGTAATGACAGTCTATTTCCTTTTCTCTGATTCTATTCACTGCCTCAACACTTACCCAATTTCTCATCATCCTATTAAGTGCATGGGCTAGAATTCTGTTTGTTCTCTCAGGAGAGAACAGATCACATGTATTGCTTTCACTTTGTCACTTTGCTTTCTCACTTTCTAGCTTGTCCCCTCACACCCAGCAAGCTGATTTTGGATTCCAGTTCTGTAATGAAATGAGGCTTTCCAAGGTCAACAAAGAGGTCTAAATTTGCTGGCCTTTTCTAAGGCATAATCTTTTGTGATCCATCTATAGCATTTGCCATGTTTGGATGCTTATATCTCTAATTATTCCTTCTCATGGTCAAAAAAGAAAAAAGTCAGGTCATACCCTAATCTTTAAATTTCATAAAGCCTTATGTTTTATACAGTAACGTGGGACCAGTTTAGCAAAGCATTGTCTTCAAAAATGAGGTCACATGCTTTTTCTTCCAATCACATCATTCAGTGTATCTTATAATCCAATTACACCAACCAAACTGTTAACCATAAAACTCTGTGATGGTACTCACAACTCCTATTGAACAACTCATGTGGTTCAGTATGGAATGGCTTTCTGTCGCTTTCCTGGGTATGCAAATCCTCCTCTGGTTCAAGGCATAATGGAAGGGCCACCCCTTTTTTTATTTCTTTTAACTCCTTCTCTGTTATTCCCATGCCCCATATCTCCCTCCTTTGTGCTTTGCTTATATGTACATACTTCATTATGCCCTGTAGTAAAGGATTCTTTACACTCATAAAAATATAAAATAACAGGAGTGTTATGAGCAATAATTGGTCAAACTGTATTGATGAGGGCCTGCACTAATTACTCAGAAATTATTGACCGTGATGATGATGATGATGATGATGATGATGATATCTGCCCCTTGTTCTCTACTGGACTGAAAATACCAGCAGGGCAGATAACATGCTTTAGTCATTTTTGTTTCTCCCAGACTTCATAGGAATATGTCTAATAAGTTTCTTTTGGATCAGATTGGCTACTGTTTCTCAGAAATTCTTCTTACTTCACTTAAATGACACTCTGCACTTCCATTTGACCCACTACTCTATGGGCTCATCTATTTGTCCATGTCTTCATTCATCCATGAGTTTAATATTTTAAGAATTTATCATTCACTTTCTCTTTTTCCTCCTATTATACCTTCTTCATAATTACAATTACCCACTTTCACAACCTAAATTTATACGTGCTCAACTCCCAGACCTCAATTTCCAATGCTGATCCTTCTTTGACATTTTTATTCTCTACAGGGCATGACTCTGCCACGGTGCCCAGCTTCTCTGGAATTAGTCCTTATTTTCTTTTGCCTTGATACCCTCACATCCACTTGCAGTGCCTGGCACCTACCTGCATGTTCACAGAGTCTGTCACATCCGTGCCTTTCCTTCCACAGTAGATGAGGCTTTCATTATCTGCCGTGTTCCTTCAATTACCTCTTTTCTGCCTCATCCCTCTTTCCCGGCCCTCCCCCTTGCAATCTGTCCTACCTACACAGTGCTGCCAGATTGATGTTTCCGAAGCAAAACTGTAATTGTGTTATTTCCATGTTTAAATATCTTGAATGGTTCCTGGCTCCTCTTTAACTATTAAATAAAGTCTAAGCTCCTTAAGCTCATATTGATGGCCCTCTCCAAACAAATTCCTGATTACTTTTGCAGTTTTCCTTTTGAGGACTCCTCTACACATCTCTGAGGTTTGAGCATGCATCACATCTTTTATTGTTACTGTTTCTATGCACATCTTATCTCTCCTTTAAGACTGATAACTTGGTGCTGCTCCACCAGCCCTTCATCCATACTGTACACCTTTATTGACACCTACTCTTTGTAGGGCATGTAGCATGTGGTCTAGAGAAGGAAAGAAATGAGGCTACCTTCTAAGAACTTAAAGTCCATGATGGAAGAAAAGATATGAACATAATAATACTACAAGGTAGAAGATCAGCATATTAAAGGAGTAATATGGGTGTTTAGTAAGAGCATTATAGAAGAGCTAGCATGTTAATTGAGCCTTAATCCTTTAGGATATGGAGTCTTGGATACACAGAGATGGGAGTAATGGCATTTCAAATGTAGGAACACCATAGACTAAGGTATAAAAATAGGAAATGTAGGCATTTACCTGTGGAACAGTCAATAGTTCAGTTGAGAGAAGTTGAAATAAGTTTGGAAAGGTAGTTTGGGGCTATACTATGGAGGGTCTTGGATGACAGATGAGGGAATTCGAAAGTTGGCTAAGGAAGAATTAGTATGTGAGCAAGAGACTTGCATGTCCAGAGCGAGACTTCAGGAAGAATCCTCTGGAAAATTTATGTACAGTGGGTTGGCCAACAGTGGAAAGTTGTTGTGGGAAAACCTCTTAGGAGGCTCTAATGACTGTAATATGGATGAAGGCCCAAATAGAGTAGTAGCAGTGGGAATGTAAAGGTAAGAGGTGACTGAGAATGAGGTTAATAGGACTTGTTAACAAGTTGAACAATGGGGGCAAAAGAGGCAAGGGTTAAAGGTGATGCTGGGGTTTTAAGTTTCAGGTTAGAGGAATATATATATTTCTGTTTTGCTGAGGGAAAAGATGAATTTAGTTTTGGATATACTTAACTTCAAAGGCAAATGGCATATACAGATGTATGGTTCTTAAAGAGCCTTCAAAAGTGGAATTCATTGTTGCTTTAATTTTTATTTCCCGAGTTTCTAAAAATGTTGAACACCTTGACATGAATTTATCAGTCCGGTGTATCTCCTCATATTGAGTGTTCAGATTCTTTGCTCATTTTTGTAGTGGTTTGTAAGAGGTTCCCTCACCCCCCCCCAATATGTTTTGGAAGCACCTTCTTTATTAAATATATATAATGTGGTTATGCTCTCCAAGTTTGTGACTTGCCTTTTTACTAATGGTGCATTTCAAAAAGCAGAATTCTTTATTTTTGAAGAAATTGGATTTATCCACTTTTTCTTGCTTGTGTCCTTTGACGAAAACATTTGCCAGGGTGCAGGTGGGGAGATATTTGACCAAACAGTACAAACTTGCAGGATGTGGAACAATTGGAAGTCTCATACATCACTGGTAAGATGTTACTAATACAACCACTTGAGAAAACCAGTTTGACAATTTTTAAAATCTAATGTAAATACTTTACTACTCAGTAATTCCACACTTAGCTCTCTCCAAGAGAAAAGGAAACACAAACATATATCCCTGATTCTATAATCACAATACTTGTGCAAGAGTATTTATAGCAGATTTATTCTTAAGAGCTCCAAACTGGAAATAGCCTAAATATCCATTAGCATATAAATAAATTGTGGATATCCTTAGAGTGGAATCCTACTGGAACAATGAAAAAGAATAGGTGATACATAGAAGAACATTGATGAATCTCAAAAGTATTTTGCTCAGTGAAAAAAACCAGAACCAGACACAAAAGACTATGTAGTATATCGTTCTGGTTTTAGGAAATGCTAGAACTGTCAAAACTAATTTATAGTGTTGACAGATCAGTCATTATTTAGAACCAGGCCAGAAATTGCTGGAAAGGGACTAGAGAAATTTTTTTGAGTGAGGATCACATTGCATATATTGTCAAAGTGAGCCGAACTATATATCTACAATGGGTCATCTTATTGTGTGTAAACCGTTCCTTAATAAAGTCAATTAAATTCATTAAAGTTATTAGAGGGGGAGATTAGTAGAAGCAGCAAAGGTAGAAGTTGACTTTTAAGTATGATTTACATAAAGACAGGATTGGAAGTCCTGAAGTTGTGAGGAAATCATAGTGGTAGAAGAATGCCACAGGCAGGTCCTTGGGAAGAACATGTTGTAAGTGCTTGGAGGAGGCAAAGACAAAGCGAACACTTGGAAGGAAAGGGAGATAATTGGAGTGTTAAGTGTCAGAAACCAAGGTAGAAGAGAGTATCGGGAAGGGTAAGGTGCATGGCATTGGTGCCTTTTATGGATAGGTCCAGCTGTCTCTGGCTGAGTGGAAGGCCCAAACCATGTGATCGAGCTAGTAGCAAAAGCTGCATCAAACTTCAGTGGCAGATAAAAGTAGAAGAATTGGCTTTGGGAAATGGTCTGTATGTTTTCTTGCAATCGAAGCACTGGTAAAATCATGTTCAACTTTTAAAAAGATTATTAAGCTTAAACTCCGTGGAAGTGCGTGGGCTTTCACATCAGTAGCATTTGTGTTATAGCTGAAGACTACTTAATGCAAAATGGCAAAAACAGATCTCTTCTGGAAGGCTGCCAGGTAAATTGCATTAGAGCCATAGTAGCAAATATGGAGACAAAAGGTCGGTGGATGCCAGCAGCTGTAAAAAGGTGAGGTGACATGGAACAGTTTCAGTTGCTGTGGGCAGAAGATGGCTGGGAGGCCATTTTGAAGCACCACTTCAAGTGGTGTCCACATTTGTGGAGTTATTGGTGTCAAGAGTAGCTAAAAACTAAACTGCAATGTTTTGTGTAGCTGATAAGGCGAAACCAAGAAACTCACCCAAGAAAACCTTACAAAAGTACTCATTACTGGGAAAGCTGCAGTTAACACAACACTTTCAGTTGCCTTTGAACTCTCGTGTTGTATAGCAATGGTCATAAGAAATGAGTTCACCTCGTTTCTTGGGCATTACGATACAACATCTTATTTTTTAAAACTAAAAGATGAAACTAAGTCCCAGATCTTCACTTAATAAAAAGTCCTGTGGGGAGAACCATTTAGCCTGTGGACCAGCTTGGTAGCTGCTTGTTATCTTAGTGGTGAATGAGCCTGGGCTGCCATCAGGCCAAAGAATAAAACAGGCAGGAAACAGTTTTATTCAGCACAGGCAAAAGGGACAGAAAGCAGAACAGGAAATAACAAAGTTACCCAACCAAAAAAAAGGTTGAGGAAAGAGAAAAATAAAAAGAGAAGGATGAAAGAGAAAAAATGGTTGGGTAGTGCTGTGTGGTTGAGGGCAAAGCAAAATGGCTCTGTAGGTAAGCCCATCTTTAGTCCTGGGTAATGTTAATTTCACCCCTGAGTATCATTACTACTCCTTTCCAGGAAGGCCCCTTCCTTTCTCACTCTCTCCTTCCCTTTCTTCTTTCCTTCCCCTCTTTCTTTCTCTTTCTCTCTGTTTCTCTCCCTCCTTTCTTTCCTCCCTCTGTTCCTCCTCCCTTCATGAAGGTATAATTGACACATAACATTAGTTTCAGGTGTACAACATAGTGACTTGATATTTGTGTAGCAAAATGATGACTACAGTGAAATCTGGTTAACATCCACCCCCACAAATGTGATGCATTTTTTCCTTGTGATGAAAATTTTTAAGATAGACTTTCTTGGCAACTTTCAAATCTACAGTAGGGTATTGACTGTAGTCCCTGTACTGTATGTTACATCCCTGAGACTGACTTATCTTCTAACTGGAAGTTTGTACCTTTTGGCCTCTTTCCTCCAATTTACCCATCCCCACCAACTCCCTGCCACTGGCAGCCACCAATCTGCTTTCTGGATCTATGAGTAGAAGCCCATTTCTTGATAGTGTGATTATCTAGGATCTTTTGAGCTAGAGGAGAATAATCCTACCTACTGTGAACCAAGTTTCAAGCTGGGGTTGGAGACAGGTGAAAGGACAGTGTTCTGGTCTCAGGTAGATTGGTTGGTATTAACAGGGAACACACAGATAGGTAAAATATAAAGTGAAAATTCTAAACATATGTAAAATGAAGACTTATTATAAAAGGTAAATTGCTCAAGCACAGATTAGGAGGCGACAGGAAGACCTTTAAAACGTAGTTGAGTTCTGGAAAACTGGAAGTAGTCCAGTGAGATAAACAAGACATTTTAGGCAGAGGAGAGAATTTGTACCAAGGCCTGGAAGGCTGGAACACTATGGATAATAAATTCAGTAAGTAAAAGCATTTCTGTGCAGCTGAAGGAAAAGTGAAGGGTGGGACATGAACTGGGATCATATATACGAGCCATATCAAATCGTCTCATAAAAAGCCATTGATGCCTTGCCAAGGTATTTTAATTTAGAGGTCCTCTGACAGAATTATGAGTCTATAATGCCACCAAGGCCTAGAAGTGAGTTGAAATTATATGCTTGGATTGAGATCCTTACACTGTCATATACAGCCTAGTACATAGTAGGTGCTGTATAAATATACATGGGAAGTTTGAATTTCGAATAAAGGTAATACTTTATATATTAACACCACTCTGCTCACACCTTCCAGAGGTTGAGTACTATTATTATTCTTATTTTACAGAGAGATTAAATGATGTGCCCAAGGTCAGACACTAGTAATGATAGACCACGATTTTGCACCCAGACAGACCAATTCTAGAACCCACACGCTGGCCTTTAGTCATAGCAAACAGTGCTCTCCCAGCTCAAGTTAGTAAGTAATACTGGGCCAGAGTCTGAGTGATTGATACAGCATTCTGGACAAAGTGTTAACACTTAGGGCTACTAAAGTGTACTCAAGAATTTAGGGAGTAATATTTACATGATTATAACAACAATGTTTCTAATTCACTGTAATGGTCTACTGATTTTATAGAACTGGATCTTAACCTTATAAAAACGGAATTATTACCATAAAATTTACTTTCAGAGCACTGAGCAATACAACTCAGTCAGTTAAGGGTGACTGCACTGAGATCCTGGATCTTTTCTAAGTCTCTGTGGACAGGCACACACTACCTTGAGTAAATGGCATATTTACCAAGGCAGGTATGTTTCTGTTGTTTGTAGTTTACCGTTGGCCCCCTTCTTTTCTTTGTAACTTGTATGTGTTCAAACAGCTCGAAAGAGAAAAGAAAAAGGGAGAGGGTATAAGTGGACTGAAATCTTCCAGGACAGCAGTTTCGTTCAAAGTGTTTGGTGAGGAAACCTTTAAATGGGCCAATGTCTTTCTAATTGTTATTTATACTTCTCTAAGTTCACTTAGAAGGCAGACTGGGATATCAGAAGATACCACTGTCTGTCCCCTCCCCCCCCATTTCTGCTTTTAAATTCTTTGTCCGATTGTATGGAAACTGGCACAAACCTGTCAAGCCACAACAAAGGATCTACATCATCTTTAAGAGTGAGGAGAAAGCCAGGGTCTCTCAGATTGTCTCTTACTGTTGTTTTCTCTCTATATTTGTATTTGGAATCAGACTTCCTTCCGTGAAAAAAATCCTCTCCTGTATTTTGACAGGCAACTGGTATAAGTTCAGGAGTAGATGTTTAAAGCTATTTTAAAATAGACTTGTATTATTTATAAAAGTATTTCAGCAAGGTAACTTTTGAGGTATTTTCAATGTGTGTCCAAAATACCCACTCCCCTTGTCCTCAGGTGTATTTACTTAAATGTCCTTGAAATGCTAATGGACTACAGCTAAATAAGGTTTAGAAACTGAGCTGAGATCTTAATTCACTTGGTGGCTTTATGTGTTCACCATCACTCTGTATCACCTGTGCTTTGGAAGTTTATAAAATCCCTCAACATTAGTTCGTTTGAAAGGCATGAATTTCTTGGGGGAGTTTTCTGCATAATAGGCATCCAAGAGGGAAACGAGATTCAAGGACACATTTAAACAACTTTCCTGAAATATCAGTAAAGTGTGTTTTGTTATGTTTCCACATTGAACACAGGCTGTTGATGGAGTCCTACTGCAGACTTGTTCTTTAAAATCAGTATTATACACAATGTGCCAGTTCTTAACAAATATTTTATAATGCTCCTTTTACTCACCAAGAATAAATAATACAACTTGTCTACATATATAATTTTTACAGATCAAGAAAATGTGATAAGAAAAATAAAAAGGAAAAATGAGAAAATAGTTTATAATGGAATAATTTCTATTCCACTATAAAGATCTTCAGGTATAACCATACTAGAAGACACAATGAAATAATCACATACTTGCAACAGCTAAAAGGGATTTTGGATTTAGAGAGGTGAGAGAGTCAGAAGATTTTTAAAGATTGGGAGGAAATAAAAGATCAGAAGTTGGGCGAACATTACAATAAAAGCTAGAATATTCAGTTTATATTAAAACATGCAAAAATACATTGTGCTATGTTTATATGCCAAGTTGTTCTAGGCTTAGATAATTATAAGTAGGATTTCCTTTTATGTGTGTGTCCTATGGAGATTTTGAAAATTGTGCAGAATGTGGGAATAGTTTTCATTGTATGAAACTGTCCCATGTTTTTGTAGCTTTGTAGGCTCCTAGGCCCATGGCCTTTAAATGCCAGTTGCTGTCCTTCATGCCTATTTTTTAGCATGCTAAACATGGCAAATGAATATTCAGAATATTCTGCAGGAGGCCGGGCCAACTCTATTGAGAACCAAACTGACTCAGTGCTACAGGATTAAGTTTTTAGTAATGGGAGCTCTTAAATATTTCTCTCCTCTGCCTTTATTCACACACACAGACATTTCCTACATTTTCAGCCAGAATTAAACTTAGAAAGATGATGAAATAAACTAAAATTTAATGAAAAACCTTCGAACGTAAGCGCAAATTACTACATTGTGCTGTGATGAACTGTAACCTTTATCTCTAAGTGTTCTTGTCCCAAATTGATTACCTTAGCAGTGGGTTGGTGAAGTCCCTCAGTACTACAAAGGACTTGCTTTGCTCTGCAAATAATACTCATCATCATCGTACATTTTTTTCCTTAGAGATATTTCAGGCTTCTAGAAATTAACAAGGAATAATAACATTTAACATTTTAGCCAGTGCTTTTCTGAAGTGTGAGGAAGAATTGATGAGATTCTTCAACAGATGAGAGCTGAAGTTTGAGTCCTCTACAGAGTTCATTGATACAATGAAACAAAATCTAACTATTAGCACTTAGGTAGTAATGAGTTATTAGCATGACAGTCTGAGAATGTGGGTCCAGTAGAAGAATTGCAGAAGCATAAGGTGAATGAGTACCTGCTTTAAATCTGGATAATGTAATGAGAAACTCTTCATTAGTATTAAATTTGTGTTCCACGTATTCAGTCTTTTAAAACATATCAAAAATGAAAACCTATCAAAACATAAATATCAAGCAAAATCTCTGAACAGACACTAAGAACCTATTAACTTCATGTCCTAGTTGTGATAAGGAATGGTGGAGATGGTTTGCAGTCTGTGATATTCTGTTCAGGCGGAGTCATAAAATGCGAGATTTTTCCCGACATGGTTCTGTACCTACAATCTGTCCCATGTGTAACTTCCTTAGACAAACCACTTACCTTACTAAGCCCGAGATTCTTATGTGTAAAATGAGGACAATTATTCTCACCTAGTAGGGTTTTCACAAGGCAGGATGCAGACTGAGTTTACAGACCTCACAGCACATATTTCCACATTAAGTTCTCAGTGAAGATTGGCAATCACTACAGTGATTATTGTTATTCACACGCCATGGACTCCTGTATGTTCCTAAGGGTTCTCTTTATTTGGTCTGAAAATTCCTCTTGCATCAGCATTACATTTTCATGACATTAACATAAAGCAGTGACATGATCTACGACAATGACATTATATTCATCCTGCAGTCACTCGAGGGAAAACAAAGTTACTGGAGTACATTTTTCATCACCGATTTGTTTGTGCCGGACTTAACCACCTATGTCACTACTGGTTGTCGAGTGTTGTTGGCTGTTGCTATGAGGGGTAACACTGCTTTACTGACTCCTCTTCCAGGCCACTGCTTTCAAACTGTGTTTTATACATCCAGGTGTCTTTGTTGCTGCCGATGTGAGAGTGAGTGAGGAAGACACTTTTAACTCACCACAGCAGCTTGATTTGCTTAACTCATGTGATAAATTGAGGTTTTTATAGTATTTCACTTGGTTAAAATGGTTTGAAAACTACTCTTTCCTAGATTAGCTTCTCCAAGCATGGCGCAAAGACCATTTGGCATAATGTTTGGTATAGTAAGATTTGTAATATGATAGTATCTGTCCAGTTTCTGGCATGGCATCAGATACTTTCAAAGTATGGGGAATACAAACATGTGTAAGAAAGGGTTCCTGTCTCTGAGGAATTTACATTTCAGTGAGATGGACAGGCCCCAAGCAAAACCAAATAACCAAGATAAAGATTTTCATGAAATCCTCTGAAAGGTTGGAGGAAGACTCACATAATTCGGCATTAGGAAATGAGGAAACTTCTCATCCAAGTGATAACATTTGAACTGAGTCTTGAATGATAAAAGAATGTGTCAGTGTTAATGGGGAAAGGGAGTCCAGGAAGAGAGAGAAGCATGAGAGAAGACACTGGAATGTGAGAGTGCTGACTGGTTGTGAGAAGTTTTTCATGAGCAGAATTAACAGGACTTAAATGAATTGCAGGTATAGGATTGGAGCTGAAATAGATCAGGGAGACAAGGATAATAGTGAGATCTCTTATTTGAAAGATTAGATGAATGAGATCACCCAGGGAGAGCATGTTGAAAAAACACAACAAAACAGAACAGGGTTAGCCATGAAATCCTGGATCCTCTACCACTTTGGGGAAGGAAAGGCAATGAAAAAGGAGGACCATTGGAAAGAATGGAAGGGGTGGGTGGGGAAGGAAGAGGAGGAAAAGGAGAAAATGGGGTCTGGGAAATCAAGAATTACAGATGATGGTGGCTGATAGTGATATAAAAATATCTGACTGAATGAAGGTTGATCATAACCTTCATACTTGTGCATCAAGATGTCCCTGGTGACTCCAGGGAAAACAATTTTAATGTCACATGCAGGATGGAAATCAGAATGGAAGGAGGTGAGTCGTTGATGGGATGTGAAGAAATAGGATCAAGGTTATGCTTTTCAGTAAATTTTGACGTAGATATGAAGGAAGATGCCAGCGTGGTAGCTTGACAGAGAGGTAAGGTAAGAAGAAAATTTTAGTGCAGGAAAGAAGAAAAAAGAACATTCCTTGAGTGCTTACTGTTTGCCAAATTTTGCTAGGCTCTTTCAGATGTGTGAACCTTGAGCATATGTATAGGCTAAAAGGAATGAAGGAGTAAGTGAAATGACAGGAGTTTAAAAAGAAAGTTGGAGGTGATAATGGGCAGAAGAAACACCATGAGGGAATTCATGTTTCCTAGGTAAGGCATCATTGGAGTGGATTTCGAGAATGCAGTGTGCACATATTTGGCTGTTTTTGGAATTTTCATTATTTGGGTTTCTACCTGACCTGAACTGAGGGCTTTTCTAAAATGGAAATAGATTTGTTAAAATTACAGCTTGGGTTTAATATTAGCTGACATTTACAGAATGCTTATGCTTTGCCAGACACTCTACTAAGCACTCTATAGGCATTGCTCTGTTTACGCAACAAACCTATGGCAGAGATAGTGTTTTCGTCCCCATTTTATACAGGAAGAAACTGATTCCCAGAAAGATTAACACTCCAGGTCACAGCACTCATATGTGCTAGAGCTTAGATTTGAACCCATGCAGTCTGAGTCCAGAGCTTGTGTTTTCAATCCCTCTGTTCAACTGTTTATCCAGTAGTAGAATTTCTGCACAAATGACATTACCCTTCGTCCATTCTTATTCTGCGCTAAGGGATAGGTTCTGGCTATTTGGATTTCTGCTGTGCTCAAGGAAAGGTACACTCTACTTCAAGAAGCTCATGAATGCCAAAACCTTAATCACAGCTATTTGGATGACACAGAGTTCATGCTTTACAAACCAACCATGACCCCAGCCATATTACAATCAAAGTTGCAAAATAAAGAAACATTCTGAAAAACCTTGTCTGCTTCATTTAGATAACCCTGTGCAGAATGAATTGAAAGATAAAAATGCTCAGCGTGTATCATTTCCTTTTTATTTTATTTTATTTTTTTAATTTGAAGCCCCATGGTGTTACGGATGATATCACCAGGCAATTTGGTTTGAATATGTTCCATGCTGGACTGTGCAGATTACCCAACTAATGACATGCAAACTCCTTGCCATTGTGACACCTCTCTTCTTACAAGTGGGAATTTCAAGTGACAGACTAAAGCTGTTTGCTATCAATTTTGCAAAAAAACACATCTGCCAGATAGCCAAGATTTAGTTCAGAGACGGAAATCAATTAATATTCTAATTTGTTACCTGTCATTAGTGTCGCACTAGATTATGCCAAGTCAAAAGTGATAACCTTTATATAACATATGCTCCTAAAGGAATTTGATTTTCAGGATAGGTTTTATTTTTGTTTAGTGTTGCTCCCTGTGTAGAAAGCCCATTAGAAATTTCAGTTACACAGGCAGTGAAAATTGTGGTAGATTAAAATAAAGGTGTAAAATATGCAGTTATGTGTTTTTGATAACACTACATGGCTGTACTTAAGATAAATTTTTCTAACTCTAATTTGCTATACTATTTTAAGATTTAGGCAGTTGACTTGTTTCTTTCTATTAAATCAAGTAGAGATCTAGCACCATGATATTTTTACAGGTGTTACCCAGATCCTTGGACATTCTATTAGGTTGCTGATCAAAAGTAAACCTCCACAGAGGAACAGATGAGTCCCCTGGTCTCAAGAACAGTGTCTAAGAAAGGGTCATGCGAGTGGGACAAGAGCTTGGGAGGAAATGAGGTTAGCCAAAGGAAAGAAAGGAAAGAAGGGAGCATTTCATAATTTTTTTCCTAGCTGCCTGTTTTCTTGTTGCTAAGCAGGAGGGAAACATAAAGTAGAGAATAGTTGGCTCTAGGAAAGGCTAAAGATGGAAGTGTTGCTGTAAAGATGGAAACAACTTGCTTTCTTCAGTATGAATGACACATTCAAGCACTGGAATAATTCCTAGCATGAAAAATTAAAATTTTCTAATCTAATTTGATTTTTCAGCATCTTAAGACCTCAGAGTCTACTAGCGTGGGTTCAGGATAGAAGTTAAACTGACATTCATTCACTTATTCATTTGACAAGTAGATATGGAGTGCCTAATATGTGTCAGGCACCACCCAAGATCAAACGACGCAAAGAGCAGACCCAACTCCTTGACCTCATAGAGCTTACATTATTTTGGAGGGAGTCAGAGCAATTTATAAACAAATAATAAATAGCACCATCTGCAAAGCTATGCTATGCTGAGAAAGCAAGGGTGCGGACAGGAATTGCTGGCAAAGATAAAGTAGGATGAATGGGTTATCATTTTAAGCAGCATGGTTGGGAAAGGCCTTAACTAAGAGGAAGACATTTAGGCAAAGCCTAAAGGAGAGGAGAGAATGGGTTTTTTGGATACATGGGGAACATTCAGTCCCATAGTTATTAACATTGCCATACCACTCATGTTGTTTACACTTCTAAAGAAGGAGCTGGTGGTGTTCAAGACCAGGCGGCATATGCATTTTATTTCATGTTATTCATTTCTTTCTCTACTAGCTCATTTCTTTTAAAGCAATCATTTTGATAAAATACTGAAGTTAGAGTTTGTCCCCATGATTTATGCATTTTGGTTTGTGTCTGGTAGTTATGACCTTGAAGTTGTATTGGGATCATCCATCAGCTTTGTAGCAGAGTAGGAAAGAGAACTTGTGGTTCTCATCCTAGGGCTTCATCTATTGGGCCATCTCCACCTCCACTAGGTTATGGATCTTCCTGCTAAGAATGGTAATTACTGGCAACTATGCTGAGAGTGTCTCTTGGATGAACTTGAATTTGTTAAAAGTAGGCAGATTAATAAATTGTTAGTCCCTGATGGATAAGAAGTTGATCCCTTGTAGTTTTTTCCCCACTTGATTTCTCAATATCATTATAGAATAATTTTCTTAGGGATTGATAAATCTCTCATCTGAATTGTTGTTACATTCTGTTTATCTTCTGCCCTTGTCTTTCTAGAGCCCATTTTCAACACAGTAGCTAGAATGATCTTTAAAAAACTTGAGTCAGATCCTGGGACACTTCTGCTCAAAACCCTCTGGAGGCATTTTGTTTCATTCATAGTAGAATCCAAGTTCCATAGAATAATCCACAAGGCTCACATGATACGGCCTGTGCTCCAGTCTGAATTTGCTTTCTGCCAACCTCCACCTTGTTCATTTGTAAGGCCACCTTGTAAGGCTCACTGGGCTCCTTGCTGTTGCAGGCAGATTTTTGCCCAAGGGCCTTTGTCCAAAATTCCTAGGTTTTATAACTTACTCCCTCACTTCTTTCAAGGTTCCTTACAAAAGAAACCAGACCTTGTCATCCAAAAAAATAATGTTTTACCTTCTCTGCCCTTCCATATTCCACTTACTCTTCTTTAGTTTCTCTAATTTATTACCACATGACTTTCTATATATATTTGCATCTAGATCGATTTATTACTTCTTTTCCTCACTAGAGTATAAGCTTTATTAGGGCCAAAATCTTTTTCCTAGCATCGGGGAAAATGTCTAGTTCATGATAAATGTTCAAGTCTGAAGGAAAAAAGAACCTGTTTCAGATTGAAACCCCACTGATTTTGAACTTAGTGCTGCACTCATACAAATAAACTTAACTACTGGTTATTTTTGTTATTGTTGTTTTTCTCCTGATGAGAACAAAGAAAAATTAAAAAACTGTGCAGAAGATTCTGATGTTAGTAAATTAAAGGAAAACAAGCTTGTAATATTAGAAAGAACATTTTAGCTATTGTTTAGGAATAATCTTTTTTTTTTTAATTTCTGAGAGAGAGAGATAGCATGAGCAGAGGAGGGTCGGATAGAGAGGGAGATACAGAATCTGAAGCAGGTCTCAGCCTCTGAGCTAGCTGTCAGCACAAAGCCCGACGTGGGGCTCAAACTCACGAACTGTGAGAACATGACCTGAGCTGAAGTCGGACGCTTAGCCGACTGAGCCACCCAGGCACCCCAGAAATAATCTTTACAATAGACTAATTCATAAAAACAAATTTAAAAGATATACTGTACAACTCATAAACAATATTCTAGAAAAAACAGATATTGTAAAAAAAAATATACCCACCTGCATGAAACACAAGGTAGAAGTGTTTTATAAATTGGGCTTTCATGAATAAAGTGTATTTAAAGACTTAAAAAGTATTCCATTTCTAATACTCCATTTTATTATTGGGATGTTACCATCCCAATAATTACAAACATCAAATGTAAGTTTATGGTATCTTAAGAGGAATTCTGTTTTTTTACCCCCGAGTGGATAAGGTCATTTTTCAAACATTTATTTTTACTCTACCAATCATACATAGTACTCACATGGAATTTTATGCAACTCATTCATAAACTTCTCCTTCAGCTTGGAAAAGGCATCTTCCTTTCCTTCCCCAGGACTGGCTGGCTCTGTGGCATTATGTGGTAGTACAGTTGCAACAGTGGTGACTGGCGGGGCTGCCAGGGCCTCATGATGACTCTCACTCACCATTTTAGGTTCAGGTGAATCTAAGAGGGGAGGGAAGCAAAATAAATAAATAAAAGAACAATTCCAAATGGCTTAACTGATCCCACATCAAAGGTACACAGAGATGAAACACATCAGAGAGTGCACCTGCTCCCTGGGTAAATAGTCTATCATTAGCATATTACTTTATGTTGGCTCATAAAGTATTTATGGAACCACAGTGGAGAGTCTTTCCTAGAAGTTAAGGGCAGACGTACTTCCTGAAAACACTATCCCAACAATAATATGTAAGCTTAAAATCTAGTAGGCGTTTATACTGCCAATTATTTACTGTGCAGATTTAATTTCTAACCCGTACGTGACCGACTGTGTATGAGACAGTTGTTGACAACATACATGCTCTATACTCTGAGCATTTTGTATTTTCTAAAAGGAAAGAAAGATTAAGTATTTATATTGGAAATGTTGACCAATAATAGCATGCATTCAAAATACTAGTTTTAAAATGGTTATAAAGAATACTATTATAACATTGATACTGTAAGATGTCAGGAGTGTCCTAGAGAACTTCTTGAATCTCATTTATTGATGGTACATTTTCCTCCCAGTCATTTATTTTTGACATTTACTGTAGACAATACTGTGATCAATAATTCAGTTGTCTTGCTGGGTAAATGTTTGAAGCCACTGTAAATGTGGCATGATGGACTGTTTGTATCCAGGAAATGATGAAACACACCTTGTCTGTCAAACCATTTCAGTTGATTCACCTTGATTAGATTATTGAATTATTCTATTAAATTATTCCATTACTTTAAATGTTTGTTTACCTCCAAAATATTAAAAAAGTCCTTAAGGTAGCCAGCCAATGAAAATCTCTTATTCTTGAGTACAGAAGACCTCAGTTCTGATCCTCTTCCCTAGCTGTATGAATTCTGACAGGGTATTTGACCTCTTAATTTCTCTGCCTTCTGAAATATAAAGAAACTGACCTGCCCTGGCAAGACTTTTTTTTTTTAAGTACATGTGCAGTGCAGAAGGCATTCTAGAGAGGTAGGATTGAAGTCCTATTCTCCAATCTGAACATATTCTGGACTTTAATAATTAATTTTACTGTGTGGCTTAAGATTTCAGGTGGTGCTGGAAGAAAGAGAACAGGATTTGGGGCAGAAGTCGGGCAAAGCAACTTCACAGTCTCAGCAGGAAAGTTGTTGGACCCATAAATCCCCTTTGCAAAGAAATGGGAATAACCAGAAAACAGTTAAAGGACTTTTATAGAATTAAAATCTTTCGTGAATTAATTATGCATACTTACATATTTAGTGGAAATGCAATTGAAAGTAGAATATTCTCAGATATATGGAATTGTTATTAGACTCTTAAAATCTAGAGAGTTTTTTTTTTTTTAATGTTTTATTTATTTCTAGGAGAGAGAGAGAGAGACAGCCTGAGCAGGGGAGGGTCAGAGAGAGAGAGAGTCACAGACTGAAACAGGCTTCAGGCTCTGAGCTGGCAGTCAGGACACAGCCCGACGCGGGGCTCGAACCCACGAACCGCGAGATCATGACCTAAGCGAAAGTCGGACGCTTAACCGACTAAGCCACCCAGGTGCCCCAAAATCTAGAGAGTTTTGGATTTCATGGAAGGAAAGGATGACTGAGACTAATACATACACATAGATAACTGGTTTTCATTTTACCATATGTTATTTTTTAAAGCTTTTAATTTTCCACTAGTAGCTGCTAATATGACATGAAAGGGTAGAGTTACATAGGGGCTTAAATCTTCTCTGTTCTTGAGTTTCTTAATTTGTAAAGTGAGAATAATCCTACCAGAGACAAAAGGTTTTCGAGTGTACAATAAGGCAATCTAATGAACTTAGCACTCTATCAACTGATCAATCGGTCCTTCTGTCCTCTCTCTTTCTTTCCCTAGTAATACTTGGTAACCCAGAATTTTCCAGGTTGTGGAAAACTGTATTTTTTTCCCCAACTCAAAGTCACTTTCCAGAAGGTTTTCTTGATTTCGAATCTGTTTAGCTTAGGATGTGTCTCCCTGCTAAAATTTGGAGTCCTGTTTGCATAACATAGGTGAAACTACTGATACTGAGAATAACATAACTTTTATATTTCATGTGAGTCAGCAAGACTAAAATTACATATACATTCATACATACACAAACACATACGTATGTATGAAATAGTAGTATGTATGTATTCAAAAACCGAATTTGGTCCTCTGCTGTGAGAGTCACCAGATATGATATGCATTATTTTGTATTTCTACAAGATAGTAGAGGATATTTGAAGAATCATAGTTTACTGTAGAGTGTAAAGAAATCATTGTAGTAAATACAAATACACACAACAGTGCCATCATTAAATTAAAGGTATATTCTCTAATTATGTTTCAGGTCAATTTTGCATCTCCTAGAAATGAGAGATTGTTGCTGGTCACCTAGAGTGATCAGCTTCTACCCCGAAATGGCTTTCTAGTCTTTGTGTGTACAAATGATTGGGTCTTTTGCTACCCAGGTTGTTAAATATTTTCACTTTACTCCAGTTTATAATGGAATATAAAACATTTCTTCATATAAGCTGAATGATCTAAAAGACTATTTAAAAAAGACTTTTGTTCAATAGTTAACATCTAGAAGATGGATTCAATGTTTACTCAATGTTTTTTTAATGAAGCAATGAATATTTTCATAATTTCCAAAAACAGTCTTCTACAGGCATAACGTATGCTTTAGAAGTGTTGTTATCAAAAAAGGTAAAAGCTATAAACTTTTAGCTGTTATTTATCAATGATTTATCTCTATCATTTCTGATTATTTTAAATCAAGAAAGGATTATAGATAAGTAGACATGCTCCTTTTACTTAATGTATACCACTGTGAAATTAAAGTCTTCATAAAATACAAAAATATAATGGACAATTAAGGATCTAATATACTGACAAAGAAAGACTGATTGCTTAATATTCTTATTCCTTCCTATTTTGAGAGATAATGCTGTTGTAAATAGAAAAACATAGAATATTTACATGGCTTTTCAGTTCATATTTATGGAAATAAAAAGCTTATCGAGAAGCATCATTTTGTAGATGAAAACCTAGCCAGTTATTCAGTTCTGGCTAATGTGATAATCTTATATTCTTTTATGCAGCATTTTTTGCTTATTCAGGAAAAAATTATATTCTACTCAAGTTTGATAAAATAACAGCCAAAAGTTACTGATACCTGCTAAGTGCTTAGATATATGAAATCATATAGTTCCCATACCACTCCCATGAGAGCTATAATTATCACCCATTTAATGGCAAGGAGACTAAGGAATACAGCAGTTATGCAACTGGTTCAAAGTTATGCAATAGTAATTAGTAGAGTTGGGATTTGACCCTAGATGTCTTGGCCACTACAGTCTTAGGGACTTGCACACTATGCGACAAGCATTGAGTAAAACTGTAGTTTTTGAAAGAATTTTTGGACTATAAGCGATCCTAAGAAGTACATTTTACATTGTGTGTCAGTATACTCTCTCTGCCTATACATTATATACTGAACAAAAGCTTCACACAAAAACACTTGCCCCCACTATGAAATATTCTGATTATTCAGGTCTGTTCTTCTTCACTAAAAACCTCTAGTTATACCTCCAAATCGTATACACTAGCTTCACAATCCACTAATGATCCAAAGTTTGGAAAACCACTATAAAAAGGGACATCTGAAGATACAGTAAAACTGATGGAGCTAATGAAGGCTAAAGATACCACTTACTGATCTGTTGTGTGCTAAAATACTGTCATTTGTATAATATTCTTAATTCTCATTGAACCCTGAAAAGCAACTTAGTCTTGTTTTACAGAAGAAATTGGGATGTGGAGAGGTTAATGATTTGTCCTACAAAGATTTAGCCTGGTTCAAGCTTCTTTCCACTAGTTTAAGCCTGGTTCGAGGTTCTTTCCACTAGTTTAATAATAATGTTTATATATTATTCAACAATTGAATTGGTACTGGAAAGATATTTATAATTTTCTTTTGAACTGATTTACCAGTAAATGGAAAACACAAGTCCTTTTGCCAATGGGAAACGGATTAATTTTAGAGATGTAGTCATTTAGTTGGTTAAAGTGGAATTTGGTATCTTGAAATAATGCCAAGAGAAATAATATCAGACAGAAAAATAAATTCCCCTCCAGGAGATAGTTTTGTATGCACAACATAAGCAAGCAGTTCTCAAAGAAAGGAATACAAATCCTCCTGATAAGTGTTTAATTTCACAAATAGTCAAAAACCTAAGAGTTAAAATAACAATGAGCTAATATATATTCATTTGTAAATTTGGGTAAATGTAGATATATGAAGGTGAAGTTTCAGAAAAGTGAGCAATTAGGAAAGCCCATAGAATAGGAAAATACTTTCTGGAGGCCAAAGGAACAAAACATATAAAAAAGCTGTAGAAATGCTAGGATGCCTGCCTGGCTCAGTCATCGGACTTTGGCTCAGGTCATGACCTCACTGTTTGTGAGTTCAAGCCCCGCATCGGGCTCTGTGCCTGTGTGACAGCTCAGAGCCTGGACCCTGCTTTGGATTCTGTGTCTCCCTTTCTCTCCGCCCCTCCCCTGCTTGCGCTCTGTCTCTCTCTTTCAAAAATAAATAACATTAAAAAATATATTTAAAAAGATGTAGAAGTGCTCATTCTTTTTCTAGGAATTTACAGTAAGGAATCTGAGGGGTACAAACAACTTAAGGATGTTTATTGTAACTTATTTGTCATATTATAAGAGCAGAAACTATGTAAAGAGAGACTTAAATTATGGTAATCCATCAAATAACATTATTAAAATTATCTTCACGGTAAATATTTACAAACCTGGAAACACATTATAGTGTTAGATTTAAAAAAAAGCAAATTACAAAATGTTATGAAATATGTCCAATTTTTCTAAAAAACTCTGTATCAGAGAGATTGGAAAGATAAATTTAAAATGATAAACTTGTGGTAGATTCGTCATTTTTTTCTATATGTTTACATTGCCAGTATATTAGAAACCTGAATTATCTTAAATTACACAGAGGAAAAAAAGGTTTAACGCTATCTTGCTCTTAAGAAAAACTGAATCTTGCAGAAAGAGTAATTTCCTAGTGCCAGATTTTTAAAAAAACTATTTTAAAATGTAATGTAAAAAGCTAAATTGCAGGAAGTAATGATTTAGCTATGTGTGTAGCAAAAATATAATATTCAAAGTGACCACTGGTTAAAAGACAATGTAGAAAAAATATTAAGGTATAATAGAGGTTAATGCTTTTGTGGTACAAAATGAGGAAAATCGGGATTTTTTGGTTGCCATGACAACTTCCCTTTGTCCCTTATATTCTTCTTAGTAGGACTTTAATTATGCCTATCTCTAGGTCTATAAATTGATACAGATTTCTCAGATTATATAGTGAGATAGTCTACTTTACTGCATAAACATAACGATTTCTGGAGAAAGCGCTATTTCCATTTAAGTATTGTATTTTATAATAATAGCATCAAAATTAAAAAGCAAACAGGAGAAAAAGGTCAAAGAGATGCTGAAAATATTACTTAAAGAAAAGTATTCAAAGGCAGAAATGCCCCAAACTGAAAGTAACTATTGAAGTAATTATCATATAGAGTCGGGGGGATATCACAGAATATGTTAGAGTGCATTTTTGAGATGGAGGGCAGGATTAAGTGATTTTATTCCATCAGAATTTTCCTCGACCTTCTGTAGGTGTAAGTGGGAGCTATAAGAGGATGCCATGGGAATCTCTCCCTTCCTTTCAGTAATGAGGCCCTTAGTTTCAGAGAGTGCTGCCTAAGGACAGCTCCTAGCTAAGCGATCTCTCCTAAATGATTGCCCTTAGCTGGAGGGGACTGCCTTGCCCAAGGTGAAACCTGCTTTCCCAGAGGCAGCCCACATCCAATTGACTAGTGGGTGCTTGCATAGAGGCCTGGCCCCCTGCCTCAGTTTGATCTCTGAAGGGCCCTACAGGATCAGCTAAAGCCTGTGGTGACTGCACCTCAGTTTGTTAGAAACCCCCTTTGCCCAAACCAGCTTTTCCCCATCCCCCTACCCAGGAAGCATTCCCCAGCAAGCTACATCAGACTCAGAACAGCTTCCCAAGGAATCTGACCTATGGACCCATGGCATCCACTCTGGCAGATTTTGGGGGGGAGAAAAGAAAACTAATGTCAAGGTTTCATTTAAATCCTTTCCAAACCCAAGGATCTTTAGGCAGTAAGTGAAGTCTAGCAGTGTTATAAAAGTCTACAAGTTGGCAGATGTTTGAATGTCAGGCTTAAGGTATATCTTCTCTCTAGTTTAAATAGATACTTTCTCTTGAAGGAAGGAAGAGGAAAGCTGGAAATTATATGGTCTCTCTCATGGTGATGACAGCTGACTTCTGGCGATAGTCCCAGTACAAGGGCGAGAGATGAAAGGTTGTGTTTAGACCTTGGAGCAAATGGAAACACAGCACGCCACCTACCTTCAGAAACCATAAAAAAGTACAGGCTCCTGGGTCTTTTCCTTCCTTTCTTTCCAAAATAGATTGAGTTGCCTCCAGATTTTACCTATTTAGTCACAAAAGCCTCCTGAGAGGTACAGGGAGGATTTTACTTAAGAGTGTGGTTCTCAGGCAGTAACTCTCATAAATAGCTTTGCACATTGAATATAAGTGGGTCTGCTTAGCTCTGAGTATAGAATCAGCATCTCTCCCCAACCCTACAAATAGCACACTACAAATGTTGAAAAGGTGTGTAGAGTTTTATCCAAAGATATCTTTGGAAGAGCTAAAGCAGGAAGGAAATACTGAAATGCTCACCAGCTGCATTTCCTAGGAGTCAACTTATTTGTTTAGCTACCACTTTATTGAGATTGAAGCATGACTGACCTGCAAAGAGCTGTACGTATTTAATGAATGAAACTTAGTGGACTTAGCGATAAGTATACACCCAAGAAACCATCACCACAGTCTCTAGTTCCTGGCTCTATACAAAGCGCTAAATGGCTTCTCTCTCTCTTTTTGTAAACCTGTCTCTCTGCAGCCACCTAGTGCCCTATTGGTTTTCCTTCTTCCTTGTCTTGTCTTTCTCTCTCCTCTCTGATCAAAATTCTCCTATTCTTATCTTTGCCTTTCTTCTTAGTTTCTTCCCTTCAAAGGGGAGAACAAAAATTTATCGTTAGGTCTCCTTTATCATGTACTAGGCACTTGACGTATGTCATGAGTGTCTACTGAACCCTATGCTTTATGTGAAGGCAGAGAAAAAGAGACTAAGACCTCAATTCTCAATCTCAAGACAGCCCAGGAGTTTCTCCTGGCTACCTTTTCCTGTCATTATGGAAACCCAATGTACCCCCACGGTGATAGCTCTTGATACCAATAGTGGTGAATTGCAAAGCACAGGTATCTTCTTGACAACTAGAAGACAACTAGAAACATGACCCTGCTGGCCAGGAGGCAGATGGAAAAGTATGAATAAGAAGTAACAAGTAGGACCAGGAATTAGGAAATTTGGATCCAAAGGAAATAGGCAGAGAAAGGTATATAGATGTGAGGTGCTCAAAATAGTAGACTAGCTAAAGGCAAATATTTGTATTAAAAACGAGAGATCAAACTCTTTAAGTGGCCAGCTACTTTAGTAGAGGTTAGAAAACTTTGATTTATCAAGTTTCTCTTTTCATATTTTTAGTGTAAATTATTCCTTTAAAAATATAATTTGGTTTTCTAGATTTTCTGGTGTTTATCTCCTTCCATTCTTGCCCCAGGACAGGCAAAAGTTGTTCCTCAAGATCCATTTTCCTTATAGGCGGATAGTGGTTGTAATAAGAATGTGGTTATTCTCCTACCTCACTCTAGTTTTGATTGTGTAAGAAATAATGTCCTATGTCAAAAAAATTCACTACTACTCAGGTATATTTCCAAGTTGGCCCAATTTGCTCAAAATTGTTATTTTCTTCTTTCAACTTTGTTTTGTCTAATGAGAGACCAATCTAACCCTGGATCCTGCAGAGGTGGGAAGTGGGTAGGAGATGTACTCAAGATATGAACCCCAGTCCTTACCCATTCCAAGCTCCTTTTCAGTGAAATTGCCCTGCTCACAGACTCTAGTGATGGGCAAGAGTCTAGGTCGAATTCATGGCCACCCCCTTCGCCATAGTCACAGTGGATTTATGGAGGGATGAGCACTTGACTCCAGGGCAGCTCACTTAAATGCTGGCCTAAGGCCAATGACACTATTTGGCATGAAAAAGTGAGTGAGGCACATTAAATTGCCCCCTTCAGGAAATGAACCTGTGAAGTGCCTGGAAGAAACTGAGACATAGAGGAGAAGTGTGCTTATTGTCAGAGTTAATAAGTGGTGAAGCCCGGCTTCTAAACACCATGACCGCTGTCCAGTTTGTCCAGTTGCCACCATTTGTCCTTTGGACTGCTTTCCAGGTCTAAGTTGATTACATAGCATACTATAAAAACTAATATTGATGATAATCAGAGTAGCTGCACCTTGTGATCAGGAAGGTATCATCAGAAGTAAAACCTACTGTGAGGTTCACTAGGCTTGGTAGCTTTGGGGATATTTAAATATATAGCCAGAGCCGGTAAATTCTGATTCTAAGTCTGCCCTGCATTCATAATTAAATGTATGTAGGAGAGTGATAGAACTGATGGTACAGAGTGATCTACGGCCTAGAAAAATGCTGTAGTGGCCAACTGATGAGTATTTAAAACACTCAATTAAATGTATTTTCTTTTTAAATTTTGCATCTCAGAAATGGGAATTTGTCGTATCATCGGTGTCATTTTACTCTTACTCTTGGCCAGGCCTGTGCACTCCCAGTCTGCTTGCTATCCCCATGGATGTTCCAGTCAACAAATCATTTAAAGGCCATTTGAGGAAGGAATCTGAACCCTGCTTTTGGTCTTCGAGCTTTCTACTGTAACCTTGTACAGTTAAAACTAGCAGAAGGAGAGTCAAGTGTCTTGGAAGATTTTGGAAGCTTCATTGGAACAATATTTAAAGAAATGCTTTATCTAACACTATTGATAGCACAAAGGTAAATGTGCATAAAAAGACGGGCATCATTAACTCTAACTTGAGAACAGGTTTAGAAATTTAGAAACTTATGCAATCTATTTTGCTTTTAATTTCTCCATTTGTATGCACAAAATTAACACAAAATAAAATCTAAGTATGAATGATTTTTCAATAAGTACAAAACAAAAATTCAAGGGGTATGAAACCACTTTTGATATCATTTACTTTGTAGCATTTTTTCTTGGTAGTATGTAAAATAATGGTGTGTCTTTAATTAATTGTTTCTTACAGTACATAAAATAGAAATTTCCTATAGAACAAAGAGAACGCATTAGCATTGTTTACAAGTGATGTATTTGAAAGCAATAAATTTGGTAAAATTTTTAACAAACTGAATTTCTCATTCCCAGAAGATCAATCACCACAATTACATTTAGCAATTGAAGGCAATATAAATTTCAGAAGAACTAGCTAAAATAAAAATAAATCCATGAGCCAAATGGAAATTATATTTATTGCTACAATATTTCCCCCTTCAGACCTATAATATAGACAATAAAAGAATGGAAACAAGTAAATCATATCCAATCCAAAGCCCAAGTACTGAATTACTGTAAAATGATACAGAAAATCAAGGGGTCTTAAACAAAATTGAAAATTTCCCACCTACAATAGGGAAATAAATTTTGAAAATTGGGATAGGAGGGCATTGTCTAAAAGCATATAATGAATTCAAAAATTTAATAGTGTTTTTCTAATCTATTTACTGTGTACCCATTTCTCTATTAATAAAATGTTGTAGTTTTAAAAGCTGCCATTTATTTCAAAAGCACCACTCAATTGAGAACTTTGATGACTAGAAGCGACCTCCTAAGATTTTGTTAAGCCTGTCAGAATCATAATTAAGGAAAAGTATCAAAAGTGCCTTTCAAATGCATTATAAATATGACAGATGTATTTTGCACTGTTTTAAAAGTTGTACAGTAAGGGTCAAAACCTCTTTAATTTTTTTTTTTTTTTTTTTTTTTTGCTACAATGGTAGATAGGAAAACCTAGAGAGGAAGTTGATCTTTCATGGCGCAATTTAACATAGTTTTCAGCAACAATGCTCATTGTGTACAATATTAATTCAAGTTATCTCTCTTTAACTTTTGTATAGTAAGATTCTAGATTTTTTGGCAGTATCTAAGAGATACAGCTTAGCTAGATCCAGCCAAATTGGCTCTCAAACTGTTTTCTATAGAAACTACAGATAGATAATTTGGAATTCCCATTTTTCATTGCTTTGCTGAAACTCAGCTCTGAACACTTGCTGTTTCTGAGCTGCAGGCGCTTGAGAGAAAATCTAAGCTTGCAACTCAAAGCCCTCTTTTATCAAACTGTGCTCAAACTGTCATTGTTTTGTCACACAGTGAAGCAAAGCTTTAAAATCGATCCATACACAGTTCAGATTGTGGTAAATATGATGAAAAATTCTGCAATCTACAGTCAGAAATAGTGTATTAATAAATTAAAAGAGTAACCCTTTATAAGCCTATAGTATTAGCCAGACATTTTTATAAGAGCTTTAAACACAGAAGCTCATTTAATGCTCACAAAATAAACCCTGTGTCAGGCAGTATTATTATCTATTATAGATGAGAAAACATGCCAAAGGCTGCACAGCTAGTAAATGTTGGAGCAAGGACTTAGACTGAAACAGGCTAGCTCCAGGGCCTATGGAATTCTGCCTCACTAATAAATGGATAGATGTTGAATGAATGAATATTTTGGGTGCCTACGATGTGTCTGACATGAGGATGCTAGGGCTCTGGATACAATTCAAGAAGTTCATTCACCATCTGTATGCTTGGGGATGCATACAGATGGTTAGAATCCAATGTGTTATATGCTGTAGTAGAAATCATTCTAGGAGGCTACTGAGAGAAGATACCAGATAGAAAACCATTGAGATTTTCTAAATATAGTGGGGCCTGAAGACTGTTTATATGCTAGATGTATATCTGTATGTCTATGTGTATATATCAGATATGAAGTATCGAAGATGGTGATTTGGCTTCTTCTTCCTAAATTCTATCTTCTGTTGTGTGCCAACAAATTAATTTGAGAACATGAAACCTGAATGAACAATACACACAATTTATAAAATAATCACGTCTCACTTTCTCATCTAATCAGTCTTTCCGATGTAAGACAAGCCCTATTTTTTTCAACTCCTTATCTCCACTCATGGTGAACTTTATTAGTTTCTTTCACTCTATGTCTATCTCTATAGAGATCTCTCTAGAGAGATCTCTATAGAGAGATCGATATCTACAGAGATAGATATAGAGAGAAACTAATATATCGTGTATGTATATATATATATTTACATATATATCGTGTGTATATATATATTATACATATACACATATATACATTATGTATATATATGAGGATGCTAGGGCTCTAGCATATAGATAGATAGATAGATATAGATATAGATCTCTCCCGTGTGTGGTGTGTGTGTGTGTGTGTGTGTGTGTGTGTGTGTGTATCATTGTAATCTCATTGTTTTTGTCTGTGGTTGGCTTAGTCAGGGAAGGGCCTGTGATCCAGTTGAGGCTATTGTGATATGAGATGAGGTCTGTTGGGTGATTTCTGAGGAAATTTTTCTAACTCTTAACGATATACATACAGAAGGCAGTCTCTCTTCTGCTGGTGGTGGTTGTGCTTCTGTGTGGTACTTGGAAGTGCTTGCAGTCATGCAATCATGAGAGAATCTAGTGCAGCAGGCTGGTGCTTTACAGATGATGATGCTAAAAGTTGACAGTAACCAAGCCCCTCATGATGCTGTGGGGCTGCTATACTGGCTAAAACTACCACCACCCTGCCTCGAAACTTCTTGCAATGGGAGATAATGCATTTTCCTTATGGTTTAATCCATTTTGTGTTGTGTCTCTTGTTGCTTGCAGCCAGAAGCTGCTACATACAAATACTTTATAATCTGATTTCCACAATGACAAAAATAAAGTTTACTTTTTCTATTGGCTAATGTTTTTATTATGCTGTGCCAGATTGACCCATTAAAACCCTTTACCTGTGTGTGCCTTTGACCCCCTAGTTTATGGTTATCAAGAAGTCTAAGGGACACTCATTATATTTTCTCCTATTCAGAACAGGGCTGTATCTTCCCCACATCGTATGAATTAAGGTGAAGATCATTGCCCTACATCCTATGGTGCTAGGTACATATAAACAAATGGATTTGAAATATAAGAAAATTCATTTTGGCAATTTGTTTGATCAAATGTAGAAGATTTGAAAGGTTAAGGTAGGGTGCTAATTTTGTATATTGTGTTCAAATTAAATGTTCTGTTTTCTAATGTGCCCATAATTAATCAAAGCTTGTGTGAGGGGAGCACCTAAGAAGTAAATCAAGGAGTCAAACATTTGGAAAGGAATATTTGAAAGGCGGCTAGCCTATTATGTTCATTAGGTAGCATAGTCTCCAAGTGTCTCTTGGTGGCTTCCCTTTCTTTTGCTGCTGCCTCTCCTCCTTTCCTTTTGTCTCTTCATAGGCAATGGCTTGTTTTCTGTCTCTCCATCAAGTCAAGGTTTGATAGAGTTAGAGATACATCTATGAACAATTAAATGTCTTCTTTCCTCTTCACAAACCCAGATCATACCACTCTAAGAAAGTGAACTTAAGAACAGATTTCCTATATAATGCCATCAAGTCGCCACCTCACATGTAAGCATCATTGTGAAAAATAGGACTTTTTTTTCATCAGTCTAGTCTAAACTATGATGAATTAATTAGGAGAAAATTTGTATTTAGCCAAATGTTTTTTTTTCTTCCTTGCTGTTAATATACAACTGCATTTCTGTAAAATGGTTAATATCAATATCTAGAATCTCAATTAATATCCAACTGGCTAAGGAGACATTTGAGTGAGGGCACACTGTTACAAATTCAAACTGGATATATTACAGATGAACTAACGCTTTTCCTAAGATAAAAGTGTCTTGATAGCATGAATAAAATATGAGTGTTGATTTCAGTCATCTAGAAGTCACCCTGTATTACAGAAGGTGAAATATAGAATAAAAATAGGAGTTATGACTTAATAAAATTCTGCTTGTTTACTGGATATGTTGTTCATAGAAATTACTCAGGGGCATTTGCAATCAAAGACAAAAAAGTGCCTGAAAACAAAAGAATGTGTGCAAGTTCTGTGCCTTATAAAAAAAAACAAAACAAAACCGTAGGAATGCTAGCAAGGCATTCCTAAATGTAGTAAAAAGAAAAGTCAAACTGATATATACAAGAGAGACTTTTAGAATGGCAGCTTCAAATCAGAATTTTCCAGGCTAGAAGTAGAAAGAAGAGGCAAAAGGGAGCTTTACTTAGAAAGTTTACAGCTGCAAAGATGAAAATAAGAACAGCATACCTAAAGGAATGCATTTCCAAGTTCTGCATGTTAGAATAGATTAAGTTCAATTTTGGAGAGAATCGGTAATTGGACAGTTGGTAGAGCATTTTGGTGATGAAATATGGAGGCCTGCCTCAAATCCAAAGTGACTATAAAATCTACACAATCTTGGGCACACATTGTTACTGAATCTCTTTCACAAAATGCTGACAAGGGAAGAGAGAGAAGGCAGCTGGTAGGGAGAAAACAGATACAGAGCATTCAGTGTTGCAGGAGGGCAGCATGCAAAATCATGCTGTTATTCATGATAACAAGTAAAGGAACAAGCCAGCATTTTGCAGAGGGTGTTGGAGAAAAGAAAAGTCTCTGTAGAAAGCAGCCGATGGAGATGGCACTTTCTAGAAGTCCATCATCAAAGCCTGAATACAGTTCTGAGTGAGAACACAGCATTCCAGATGAGGTAAGAATGGTGTGGCTTTGAAGAGGACAAAAGAACGGAGGCAGTGAACAATGTGGGAGTCTATCCTGTCCTTGAGACTTCTGACTTGGCCGTGCTGGTAAAAGACTATAATAAATACTCAGTGCAGGGTGCCTAGAACTTGATGTCAGAATGTCAGCTGATAACAGAATGTCAGTGTACAAGGCTTGTACTTTGAAAAATTCATGCATACTTCCCCCCTTTTTTTTTTTTTACAGGGGCCGGTCTCCATGATATCTATGCATTTACTGTCTTGCATGTATAATTTAGACCCAAGTGTTGTACTCTTAACAAGCAGATTGAAAGAAAACAACTTAAGTTTTTGAGTATTGTCTTTATGAATAGGCCTAAAAAAGAGAAACACTTTAACAGTTTCTCTGCACGTGACTATTCTGTCATCTCACTCTTATGTCTTCTTGACCAAAGCTTTTAACTACATCTCTACTCCCTTGACACTTTTCACTGTAGACATTTATGTTACTGCAGAAGACAAAAAACTCCTATAAAATTAATGTTCAACTTGATGTAGGCATGAAATTCTAATGCTGTCCAGAAAGGGATCATGCTGTTTCAAAATAATTCTTAGTGTAATTCTACAAATAAAGAAACCATTTATATCCATAAAATACTTGTTTTCTGTGTATTGCATAAAATCAATTTATATTCAAATATTTGGCTACCGCCAGATCAATGTCTTTTAGAGAGCTTAGAAACAAAAGCACCGTAGAGATTAACTGTGAAACATTTTGCTCTATGAAGAACAATAAAACAGAAATAAAATATTAACAGGATCACAAAGCAATGCCGACAAGAATGCCTTGGGAGCTGTGGGTCACTTCTGAATTAAGTTTTCTATCTCTGTTCTTGAAATCGATGCATTTTCCCCCCCGGTCTTATTCATTAACTAAAGGGATTAGTAAAATTAATTAGAGCGCAAAAGTTGATATAAGTACTAAACATCACAGACAAGGAGCTGAGAGTATCAATTTGCTTTCCTCATAGTTAAGTCCTAGAATTAAATTACAAAATGGAAGTTTATTACAAATTTCTACAAGATTTTTACTTAAAGGTTTGGAAACCTTGTGTGAGATACAATGAATTCTTTCTTGTTTTGGTTTAGAAACTTAATACTTAACTTTTCTGTTGGTATTACCTTGTTGTTTTGGGGGGTGATAGTGATGTGTGCCCTATTTCTTAGCGGTCTTACTTGTATCAGTTTTTTTAGCAGGACATTATTCATCAAAGTAACAGTTCTATCCCCTTTTTTTTTTTAAATGTTTGTTTATCTGAGAGGGAGAGAGTGAGCAAGCAGGGAAGGGGTAGCTAGAGAGGGAGAGAGAGACAATCTCAAGCAGGCCCCACGCTGTCAGCACAGAGACCAATGTGCGGCTCCAACCCATGAACCGTGGGCTCATAACCTGAGCTGAACCACTAGATGGACACTTAACTTACTGAGCCACCCAGGCACCCAACAGTGCTACCTTTTAAAAAACATAAATTTTCTCTGAGGGATTAAACTTGAGTAATTCTAGAGCATTACTCTCAGAATATGTTTGGGTCTTAAATATTATCAATAAACACTGTTAAATAACATCAGTATTTGATTTGTTCCTTTGCTGAAGTCTGGGCAAACTAGGGGATGTGTAACACTGGTCAGGGATTTATATTCTGGGTTGAGGTAGCTTTGATTATTACTAAGTCAGGATAGGGTAATCTCCAATCTTAACACTTGGTAAGTTAAGGCTTTAAATTTCCTCTTATCACTTGCTTTAAAAGAAATTGAATTTATATTAATGTTCTTGACCATTTTCATTCCTTTCTGTCTGCTTTCTTATTCACTGGACCAGAGAATCCTTAGTCTCTTACTAGGGTTAAACTTCTAGATTCATCTGCACGAGATAGGACTTTGAGTTCACTTAAAGCTAGGCTATTATCCCTACCCCACCGTGATTTCTATCCTTCCCCCAAATTTTACATTATGATATTGCAACAAGAACTAACTTCCATCAAATTCTCTCTCTTCAAGTTGACTGAGTTGTAGCTTCATCAGTCTCCTAAATCTTAGAATAGTCCTACATATTACATCCTTCTAAATATAAATTATCAAGTAAACACAGACCCCAAAGAAGATACCAGGTTACAAGTGAATGTTTGGTTCCAAAAATTTCCAACCTTAGACCCCTAGAAGGAGAGTTACAGAATTGCATCTTCTAATTAATAATTTTGAGCTTTTCAGGAACACTTCAGCCACATCATGTCAAAGCTAAAATCAGCAGCCTTCCAAAACCATGAACACAACTTGACTGGTTTTGACAGTCTATTTATTAATTGCTGCCAAACTATAATTATTACTGCATTAACGTCACCTATCTGCTGAAGAGCAGTGTCAACTAAGCATCTGCCTCTAAAACTTGAATATAAATTTCTTTCTTTAGGTTTTATCACTGATCTTTAATGTTTTTAATATTTTCAGGCAATTTCATCTACAAACTCAAATAAACTGTAGAGACTGGAACTAATTGTTCCCCTAATTGACTGACTCTCTTACCTCCCGTTGTGTGTACAGTGCATGTCATCTGGCTGAATGGAGCAACGGGAGGGAAAATATTAATCACAGAGCAATTAGTTCTGAACTAAATCTCCACCCCCGCTCCCACCTCTGGAAGGGCAATTAGCCTTCCCAAAGGTTAAAGGGACACATTTCTTCTCTGTAGATGTTGCTAAAGGAAGATAAATATGCATTAGACTGATTTCCACCCCCCACTCCCACATAGAATTTAAATTCTAAATTAGGGTTCAGTTTGGCAGGAGCACACAGACATTATAATTAGGACTAGTACCCCTTGATCCATTCACAGTTCCACGTACCTGTTTCCAAAGTCAACACCTGTTAGCACAATGAGTTGTGTCTTGGTATGCTCTAACCACTGGGCTGAGCAAGCCATGTGTGTTCACAACTGTATTTCCCTTACCCAACACTCGGCATAAAGAACTTGTTTAATAAATATTTGTCAAATGAATGAATGAATCGGATTTACAGCCTCCTGATATAAATAATGCCAGCAGCTTAAAATTATTCATACCCCTGGAGGTACTTCTCTATAAGAAATCCATAGATAAAGCAGTCGAATGGAGATATGTAGTTTTAGCCTTGCCTCATACAGCCTTCTGTAATCAAATAAAAGGAAAAAGTAGAAAATTAGATTTTTATATTTGTATATTTTCTATCCTAGCTTCTCCCAAGTTAAATTGCTCAAGAAGGTTGATCATGGGATGGAATTGTAAATTTGGCACATTTTGATCTGTCCCATCAAAATCTTGGCTATCAGTCTTTTGGTCCCCTACTTTGGGCATTCCCTTTCCTCCCCATAATCAGTTCCAAAGCCTGATGTCTATATGAACACCTTCTTGGGTGTCAAATAGTTTCCATGCTTCTCTGAATGTCTGTATTCTCACTCTGCTCAACCCCAGCTTATTTGTATTGTATTCTCTTTTCCAAGGTTATCTCTTTTTGAGTTACATGGTAGACAAGGGATAACTCTGAATTAAACATCTGGAGTCCGTACTACTTAACACAAGAAAATGCAGCATTTCTTTATAAAATAATATTTAAGTAAATACAGATTTAATTTTCATTTTGGTGGAGTGAAAAATCAAGTTAAAAACTTTGAAAGCAGATTATAGACAAGAGTAGGAAACAATTAGAAAGTTAAGGAAAGGAGACAGCAAACACCATTTCAAACAAACATTTCCACATTTTCTACAAATGTAGATAGGTTGCTACTGAAGGTACATCAGGCGTCCACGTCTTACCTCTTTTCCTTTTGGAAAAGGTAAAAAATCAAAGACCCAGCAAGGAGAGAACAGATTTCATTGCACAGTCTGACATGCCCTACAAATTAAAAGGGATAGCAATAAATATGCAAAATGGGCTTAGTTAACAATGGGGATTTTCTCTCTTCTTTGTGTTTTAATCAGGGCTCTGAGGTTAACAGAACTGGTGTTATTAAAGTTTAGCAGAGTAGCTTATTGAAATGCCAATTTTATATCTATCTTCCTGGCATTAAATCCAAGCAGTCAGGGGTCTCTTGGCAAATTTGACCTCAGTAGGAAGGTACTCCCAGCAGCTGGGGGACTGGTTTTGCCGGTTTTGCACGTCAAAACAGAAGTTTTGCATGGAAATGATTACATATATTACCAAATACCTAAGTACTAATAGGTTAAGGAATGTGGTTTGGTTGAATAATGCGCAAACATAAAGTTCTTTTAAAAAAAAAATTCTTCATAAATGAGACTTTTAAAATACAGTTATTTATGTGTACGTGTGTGCGTGCGTGTGTGTGTGTGTGTGTGTGTGTGTGTACACACAGTCATTTTCAAAATCAGGTCCTTGGAACAGCAGCAGCAGCAGCATTACTGGGAACTTGGAACTTCTCAAGCCCTGCTCCAGATCTACCAAGGGTAGAATTCTACAATCTAGTTTAATAAGCCTTCCAGGTGATTGTGATACATACTTATCTTTGAGAACCACTAGAGTAATTTTATAATTAAACAGAAGGGACATCAACCATCCCCGCTTGGGGAAAAAAACAAAAAACAAACAAAAAAATTCCTCAGTTTTTCAATACGACATGGCTTCTAACTCAGTTTGAGTTAGGTTAGTCCATCTACATCTCCTACCAAGAATAGTGACTGCTTTCGATGTTGTGCTGGATTTACTGAGATGGGAAAAATTGGCCTACTGAATTTTATGGTAGGCTTCTTTTCAAGGGTTATCTAGACTATAGATAATTTATGCTCCAGATGCTTACCCCACATAAAACACTGCTCTTCCAAATGAATTTAAACAGTTTCAATGCTTAGCAGGGACTTGAAATTCAGTGTTCAACAGAAGTTACATCATTACCATAATAAGAGTCTGTGAAGTTCATAGCCAATTACATTTTTGCTTAAATTCCAGTGTTTAAACCAATCTGAGGCTCTGTAATTCTAATAAGCATACCAGGATTTAAAAATACTTAAGAAGTAGGGACAAACAGAACAAAAACAAAATACGTACAAAAAGCAAAAATGTTCTGAAATTTGAAGCAATGAATAAGAAAGATATTTAAAGTTAGCTTCATCCATTTTTAATATATTTATACAAAATAAGATATATTTTGGTTGTGTTGTTTTGATGGAGCTTAATAGATGAAAATATGGAAATAAGTAATTTAGAATCAATGCTTTAAGGTAAAATTCTTTAAAGAGAATTTGAAGTAAATTCTTGGTATGAAACACTCCTGAATTTCTACTCTATTAAGTATCTTGCCATATTGATAGAAGCCCAGTTTCACCCAGATCCAGCAAACTGTTATCTCCAAACTCTGCCTCTATATAATTCTATTTTTAAATTTTTATGTTTATTATTTTTGACAGAGAGACAGAGGACAAGCAGGGGAGGGGCAGAGAGAGAAGGAGACACAGAATCCAGGGTCCAAGCTCTGAACTGTCAGCACAGAGCCCGATGTGGGGCTCAAACTCACAGACTGGGAGATCATAACCTCAGCTGAAGTCGGATGCTTAACCAACTGAGCCACCCAGGCACCCCATGCCTCTATATAATTCTAGACTTGTGATTTTAAGGTTTCGGGTTCTAAGTCAACTGTTTCCCTCTCCTCTGAACTAGCCCAGTCAAAACTAATTTGTTAATTTATTGTCCTAGTACTGTGTATCTCTAGTGACTACTGCCTAGTATGGTATTTATTGTTTACACATACTTTTCTCAGATTGTATATTTCTTGAGAGTCTAGTAGTGGCATTGTTGTACCCTCTGAGTTATGGAACAATCCTTGGTATAACAAGGATGTTTAAAAAATCATTTTTTGGACATACTTTGTTATGCTATGTGTTTTTCCTGAAGTTTTTTGGAAAGTTATAGGGATTTTGTCAGGCTATTAAGAAATCATTTGAAATCCTCAGGGTGTTATGTGGAGCCAGATGTAGGGTCGCCTGAGTTGAGCTGACCTTAGTTTAGGTATCATTTGCCAGTTTGAACAGCCACAATGTTGAAAGGAATCACCTGATTCTGGAGAAGCATTATGGACAGCATAGACAGTGGTATCAAATTATTAGAAAGAAAGGAAGGAGAAAAAACCCTAACTCTGTATCAGAGATCAATGAGTCTTAATATTTCAAAAGATGGTAAGTGCATTCACATTAATCAGTTTTTAGACCCTGAGGTGATTTGGGTCAGTCCCTTTGTGGTGGTGGAGTGGTGGAGACACAGTCAACAGACAGGACCCCTGAGCAAGCCAGAATGATTTCATGAAGTACTTGACCTACAAGCAAGATCACTCAGCTTGGGCTAGGGGGAAAAGGTCTTGTTGGCAATCATCAATACACATGTTTTGTCCTCATTTGCATCCTCTTTTTTACATGCTAGGCATTCGCAGTAGTAACTTTCTGGACCATTGACAAGTGAAGCACTTATTTCACCCTGCTATGCGTTTCTTGAATGAGTACCTGAGCCTTGAATGTTTTATACATGTGATCTGTGGACAGATTTTCTTCTGACACTAGTTACATCAGCACATGGCACCCAATGAACTAGACGGCTTTGATGGTGGTAAGTGGTGGGTGCATCAAGGAAGCGGTAAAGCAGTGACTTTCCTCCTTCCCTGCTCTTATTGTTAATTTATTGGGACTAAGGATCTTGGCTCTTCTCATCTTTCATAGGCTTTTTTTTTTTTTTTTTTTTTTTAATGAGCACACACACTCTTCTTCCTTCTCATGCATAGTCCTTGCTAGGTACTTCAGATATTCTCTGGCCTTCTATCTTTCTTTCTGGCCCTTCCTTTCCTTCTTGCATGGCAACCTTCATTTCTCATTTTGTCAGAGTTTCACCCTACTCTTGTTCATTTAACATCAGAATAATGCTAGTGATACACATCTAAAAAGAAGAACAAGTCATAAGCTTTGGAGTGAAAACACCTTTTCACCGTCAGATCTGACCCTATTGTTGCCTTTTAAGGAGTTATTTTTTTTTAACTTCTTTAGGTATAATGAAACTTTTCCTTCAGAACAGCTATTGTTATATATACAGCTGTTGTTACATATGTGTATATATGTACTTTTTACAGACTGTACTTTGCTTATGGAAGTCATCATTTTATGTCTTAAGTTGTGGTCTTTCAAGTATGTGTCCCATCTTTCATACTTGAGGTCACCAAGTACCTCACAGTTTGCTGTGAGGATTAATTGGGGAGATATTATGTATGCATGAAGTCCCTGGGTCATAGTAATGCCCAGGACAAGTTTGCTGACAGCAAAAAAGACATCACTTATCACTCATTTTGGAGTAGGGAAAATGTTCTAAAATCCTTCTTAAAATCTCCACCAGTATCTCTACCTAACCATCCTGGTATACTGAAACTCCCACATCCTCATGTATATGTGTATCGGGAGGTAGAAGAAAAGAAGAAAATGTTAATTGCATAGCAAGTAAAATATCAGATGTCACACTGTAATTACAAATATTCTAGTAGGAATCATGACTACAAGGAATTGTCTTCTTCATAGGCTCCTCATGTACTAGAATCTACCACTTCAGAACACTATTTCACATGTGAGCCTATGAACAGAAAAATAGATATTTATACATATATGCTTGTAAATATATAAAATATATTTATATATTTTATTTTATATATTTACAAGCATATATATATGTAAATGCATATATATACATATATATGTAAAGTTTAGCAAGGGAAAAATCTCTTAAGTATGTGTACTTAGAGATCAGGAGTAGCTTTATCAGATCTGTCAACAAGTCGTTCCTTATTTTTATCATTGGTTTTTGGTAAGACAGTAGTGACTCCTTGTGATTAATTTGAATTGAGCAATAATAATAGCTGCAAGTGTAAACAATAATAGGATACTTGAGAAATGGAGCAAAAAGTTTGCATATATTTAGTGCAAATTAGGTGCCAATAATATATGTGTTATATAAGTAGCTAAGCACCTGATCTCTGCTCTGAGACTCAGTCTGATTCTCATTGGTAAGTGAAAGGTAGAACCTTCTGTGCATGATTAGCACAAGGACCATGAACCTGTTTGCTATGGTAAATGTTGTTGTCATTTTTAGGGGCAAAGACACATCTCTGTGGATAGAAACATGTAATGGGCCACTGCATCGAAATAATGTTTGTGGGACACAAAGTCCTGGAAAGAAGGAGCAACTGGGAGTAAATGATCAATGGCCGTAAAAATTAGCCTTGCAAACAGAACTAATGAAAAGCTAGGCTTTTAGACTCCAATCCGTGATGTTCCTGAATGATGGCTGTGAGCAAATGAATATAAATCACTTTCCAAATTAAGGGCATATCATCTAAAATAGCTGAAAGTCATTTCTCGGAAAGAAGAGAATTAATCTGGAGAATGAAACACAGATTCTTCCCAGGGTGCTGGAGTGTTGCACCCTGAGAACCTGCAGGCTGAAATGTATCCATTTCACATGTCATGACTTGAGCCATCTGTGGGAAACAGCGGGGTGGTAACTCTGGCTTCTTCCATTGGAACTGAAGAGGTTGTGTGTGTGTGTGTGTGTGTTTTGATGTAGTTTCTTTTACCAGGGTCTTATAGGCAGTTCAACATTAATTTTATCTAGTTATTAGGTGAACTTAAATAAGTGTCTGAGCTTCCTGAGAAACTTGATCCTTCATATGTGATTTTCAAAGGAAAGGTGGGTGAGTAATACCTTGTGGTTTGAAAACACCCTTTGATGTGCTGGGTGTGCATACTGAAAAATATATACTTAGGCTCCGAAGTTCATTGGCACGTTTGGTAAAGAATTAATATAAAGCACATAGGGATCATAAAAGTGATTCAGGAGATGGAAAGGTGGAACTTTCTTAGAACGCAGTGCAACATTTATTTGGCTATTAATCATCTAGACTGAGGTCAGAAAACTCTAGAATGGAAAGCAGTATGGCACAGTGTTACTTGTGTGTGTGTGCTTACTGAAGCTTTAGCTTTCTCATTGGTAAACCAAGGATAATTATATCTCCTACATTATGTTATTGAGGGGCTTGAGATTTATAAATGAAGAACTTAATGTTTGGTACATAATCACTTGATAAACATCAGCTCTTCTACAAATACTTAAAATTATGTTCACATTTTTCAGTTCTGCTGTTTAATATATCTGTAATAGCTTAAACATAGCCCATAGGGGTACAGGAGTGCTAATGCATAGGGGCACGTATACCCCAGTGTTCACTGCAGCACTTTCAACAATAGCCAAATCATGGAAAGAGCCTAAATGTCCATCAACTGACAAATGGATCAAGAAGATGTGGTTTATCTATACGATGGAATACTACATGGCAATGAGAAAAAATGAAATCTGGCCATTTGTAGCAACGTGGATGGAACTTGAGGGTATTATGCTAAGTGAAATAAGTCAGGCAGAGAAGGACAGATGCTGTATGTTTTCACTTATAAGTGGATCAGGAGAAACTTAACAGAGGACCATGGGGGAGAGGAAGGAGAAAAATAGTTGGGGAGAGGGAAGGAGGCAAACCATGAGAGACCCTTAAATACTGAGAACAAACTGAGGGTTGATGGGGGGGGGAGGGGAAAAGGAGTGATGGGCATGAAGGAGGGCACTTGTGGGGATGAGCACTGGGTGTTATATGGAAACCAACTTGACAATAAACTATAAAAGCCCTTAGAATTAAACAATAGCTAAAAATAATTAGACGCTAACTGACCATTTATTTGATAGAACTTCTTCCTAGGTAGGTACTGCAATGGTCACCATCTTCTAGATGAAAAAAGTGAAGTATAGATAAATAGCTTGTGTAGGATTACACAGCTAGTGCATGGGTAGAGTTCAAATCTAAACGAAGAAGATTGTCGCAGAATCATTTAAGTATTGTCTACACCCTATGTGGGGCTTAAATTTACAACCTGAGATCAAGAGTTGCACCTTCTACTGATTGATCTGGGCAGGCGCCCCTGTTTCAGAACCATTTAACAAATATGTTTGAACTTTATAATTTTAGAGGTGGAAAATAACATTCAGAAAGGACCAGTTGCTCCCAAAAGTTAGAAAGCTAGAGATGGCAAATGAGACTGAACTTTTGCTTTTGAGTTTCAACCTACTTATGTTTTTTATTCAACTAGGTTTTTATTTTTTTTCTCCATTAACTGTACTCAGTGGAGGTTGATGCAACCATCACAGAAGAGAGAAATCTGAGGAAAAACATTCAGAGTTTGAGGGTCAAGATTTTTCAAAAAGGGCAGTGACTTTTGGTTTTTCGTAAGACTAATAAAACAGTATTCTCCCTATTCCTATATGCATTTTCAATTTTTTTAATGTTTATTTATTTCTGAGAGATAGAAACAGATCATGAGCAGGGGAGAGGCGGGGGGGCGGGCACGACACAGAATCCAAAGCAAGCTCCAGGCTCTGAGCTGTCAGCACAGAGCCTGACGCGAGGCTCGAACTTACGAACCATGAGATCATAACCTGAGCTGAAGTCAGACACTTAACTAACTGAGCCATCCAGGTGCCCCCCTGTGTACATTTTTAAAGACTTGGAAAATTTCCATTTTTCTCTCCTTGACATCTATCTCATATTTACCAGATTTTTACTGGAAGGTCTACCATTACTGATTCATTCATTTGGGTTTATTATTTTTTCTCTTTATTCTTTGTGTGTGTGAGGAAAGCAAATTCTTTGAGTGGCATTATAAGATAATAAGACCTTTCAGGGGCACCTGGGTGGCTTAGTCAGTTAAGCATCTGACTTAGCTCAGGTCATGATCCCACAGTTCATGGGTTCGAGCCCTGTGTTGGGCTCTGTGCTGACAGCTAGCTCAGAGCCTGGAGCCTGTTCAGATTCTGTGTCTTCCTCTCTCTCTGACCCTCCACTGCTCATGCTGTTTCTCTCTTAGAAATAAATAAAACATTTAAAAAATTATAAAAAAAGATAATAAGACCTTTCAAGATAGAAAAACAATGTTAGCTAGAAAGCCACACAAGGTCTATAACAGGCAATGTGGGATGAAAAAGGTGAAACAGGACAAATAAAAGTGAAGCTTTATTTATAGCTTTGCCTAAGGTCAACTCTTGTAAAAGAGTTGTTTTAACACATACTTTCCTCCTCCATAAGGATGCAGTAGGGATGAAGGAAGTCAACATAAGTGAAAACAATAGAAATCCTTAGAAAATAGTTCAAAATCCAAATTATACCTTTTCTTTCTCCTTAAAAATCAATTTGGTGTGGCCACTTTCAGAAAAGAAGAAATTGCTTTGGAATCATAGATCTGAATTCTAAAATCCAATCAGAAACCTTGCACTCAAATGTTCCAGATACATTTTTTATAAGTTTCAAATCCATTTTTCATAAGGCCTAAAATGGAAAAAAAAAGTCTGTCATTTGTAGAATGTCTCTATTCTAAAAATATTTCTGGTACTTTGGGCTTTTCACTATATTGCATGCTATATGTCCTTATAAAATCTCTGGATAAGTAAGGGAAATTGAATAGAAAATTGTTGTAAAAAAAAAAAAAGCCCACTAAATATAAAAGTTAGAAGACATCAATATGGTATGAAAAAAGTATTTGCAATTCAGGAGTAAACTGTTGTTGTATGTGTGGGACATTAAAAAAAGGATTATTTCTTTCCCATTGGGGTCTTCTATGTCACTGAAAGAAATGCGGAGCCAATGAAACATGACATATTCTTTAAACAATATTAATGAGAGGAATTTGGGGGAAAGAGACAACATGTGAAGATTAGCTGGTACCTTCCAATAGCTGAAAAGAGGCACTGTGGCAGGCTATCTGAGGGGTAATCATAATTAGATATTCTCACATATCAAGGAGATTCTTCACGGACTGGGGAAGTTTCCTTTTTGTTCATTACCAAATATGTCTTCGTTGAAGGGAATTCTGGTCTGCCTCTTAGGAAAAGAAACAAAAAATAATCTACTAGAACAGTGAGAAAGCTATTTGTTGGGCTCTTACTAACCTCTCATGAAGCCCCGTCTGCTCTCTCCATTAGACACTAAAAATAACATGGGGCGACACATGAATATGCAATGAAATATTAAAGCTGCTCACCCAACTGGGTGGGGGGGAGGAGTTTCTCACTGTTACAATATGGAAATTACCAAAATTAGTGTGAATTTCCAAAATCCAGCAGGAATTGAATCCTAGGTACTTGTCAGCTGTTGAGATGCGAGTGATAGGCATGAAAACGAAAGGAGAAGGTGGAGGGGCTGTGAGTATTGGTTTCTTAACTATACCTGACGCTCCATGATGGGAGAGCCAGCTCATTCCAGTGCTTCCCAAGCAGCTGCTGCTATGACCTCTGTATTATTCCCTCTGTTATGCTCAGTGACTTTTAAAAAGTTATTTTGAGCACAGTTCCTGGGTTTCATCCAATATGTATATAATGTGTGTGTATATATATTATTCTTCACTGGTGTATTGCCACTTGAATGGGCTTAGAGAGTTATGTAAAACAAACCAGATGGCAGCTGCTTGGAGTTTGAGGTACCTTGTGCTGTAAGTGGGTGTAGAGAAAAAAAAGAAACAATAAAAAAGCAAAAACCAACTGTAAATATAATAATGTTTAGAAGAGATGATTGTATTTTTTCTTGTATCTATTAGCAAAACACTCCTAAAGCTATAGATAGAGAAGACAAATATTAAGTAAACTTTTAAGTGAGACCCAGATTAGATGATCTTTTAAGGAGGAAAACAATAATAATATTTATGTTCACCATCTCCAAGAACTGGTGTGTCATCACAGCTAAAGGGCCTGTTAAATATTTTAACATGACTATTTTTTTGTCTTCTGCATGGAGTCAGAAAACATGAAGTTGACATTCACTAATTATTCATTTGCAGTGAAAATGAATCTCAGGCCTTAATTGTCTACTACTTAGAAGATGACAAATTACATTTTCAGGAGAGATCTGGCAGAAGGAAAGTGTATCCCATAGCTAGTATGTGGTGTGGGAAGTGAGGAGCCTGGGGGTCCAATTCCGACTTTAACACTGATCAGACATTTAATCTTTGGGGGGAGTCTCTCAGAGACGTTTTTACTAACTAAAATGAATCTGATGAATACAATTATTTCCTTTCTCTCAAAGAATTCTAAGAGTTTCACTTCTAGATCTGAAGAGTAAGAAATTAGAGGGCACGTGAATAAAAACTCTATCATAGTAAATACGTTAGTGGAAAAGGAACACAGTTCTATTCTACATTGAAGGAAAGAAAGTGCCAAGCTGTGTAGAACTCAGAACCAAAGTCTCCTACACTCTCTCTACTATTCTGCAAGATATATATATATATCTTGCAGATATATATATATATGTATGTATATATACGGATATATATATATTTTTCCACCCAGAGTATTGTCTTAGGTGCAACATACATAAATAAAATGGAAACTCATCATAGGTATCACATATGTAATATGTTTGTGCGAAACTGAATTTTATGCTATGTCAATAATAAGTATTTTGTACTTGTGTAAAATCCAAGGGATTCTAGAAAATTATAGGCAAAGAAAGAGTAAAATTCTGGAAAATGTGAATACAAGGAGATCTCTGAGGCTCGAAAAAGCCCTGTAGTTTCAGAGAAAGGAGATGGAGGAGCTTGTTGAACAAATAAATGATATATAAAAAGTTATAAAAGTAAAGTGAACTCTTTTTGAGCACTACAAGTGTCAGAAGATTAAGCACTTCAACTCCTGACATGCTGAAGGATTGTACCTAAATTTCTGTTGACCAAAACTTTTGAAGATTTTTAAAAATAAGAACATCTATCACAGTTTCTAATGGAAGTTAATGGAAATAGACTATATGCCTCAAAAAAAGCATGGATAGTCAACTTGCTGTAAAATATCTAATCATTAAGTGATAAGTTTCTTGGTTAGGTAAAACTGATACATATTCATTGATATTTTCTAACCAGTTTTTAAAAAATATACTATTATTAGACATCTTTTGTCCATACTACTTGTATATAGCTGCTTGTAGTATTTACTTTTTGAATGGGTGATTCGTTTTTGTTTTTTTTTTTTTTTACTTACATTTGTCATTTATCTTCAATAAAGGTGTCAGCTTCTTAAAGAATCAGATCATTCCTTCTGCAGTGCAAACTTGTTTAAAAAGATGTTATGTGGCCATTTTTTATGGGGGTCCCCTGAAGAAATTTAGCTGAGAAGGGACATTGGAAAAGTGGGATGTTGTTTTGTAAACTATCACAATAGAATCATACTAACATGCACTTACCCTCAAAATATGCCTAATGGACTTTACCATATCAAACATGATTACCTAGAAAAATGGTCTGGATAAATAAAAATGCAAGCGGATAGGTAAAGAGTAAATAAAGTGGCATTTGATTTTATCATCATAGTTCCTCAGCATTTAGTTGTCATTCAAATAGGTGACTCTTCCTCAGCAATAGTGATTGGCTTATTGGGAGCACGGTTAATTAGACATTCACAAATAATAGGAAATGATGTCTGAGGTCCAGTCCTGAGTGTTACTAGTATTCTTGATGATCGGTCGCTACTGACCAAAATGGCAGCTCACAGCAGAGAGGACCTGGCTCTCAATACATTTTGATGCTTGGTGACATTTCTGTTTGCTAGTGAAGATGTTCTTTCTCTGTAAGAACAGAGCCCACGTAGTTTTACATTAGGAAAGAACAGAAATTCTGAGATAAAATCTTCAGAAAAAAATGTTCAATGTTTATTAGTCTAAAGAGAAATATTCAGTTTCTAAATTATTAATCTTTCCTAGGGAATCTAAAACAGAGTGTGCATGTTAGAAAAGATAATGTCTGGGGCCAGTGGGGTACAAATTATATTTCCATTCCTATACTTCTGTGCCTAGGTAGAGAATAAAATTATTTTTCTAGGCAGGGAGAAAAGCTGAAATGCAGAGTTTAAAAACTTATTTAATTTTGGTCAGTTTAGACATCCTAAATATTGGGTACCTTCTCTCCAATTCAGTTTGGGGTGATACTGAGTTGTATCTGCAGAGCTAGAAGACAACATTCAAGATAACCATTTGGTGGTGACAGTACCAATGGCAAAAATCTTTAATACTCAATACTCTCGTCTTGTAATCTCTTTAAATGGTGGGCGAGGGAAGGCTTGCTGATGGTCACATGGCCGGAAATTGGCAACACTTAATTAAAACCCACCGTTCTCATGTCAGATACTAGCTCAGCCTATTTACCTACTTCACTACTGAATCCTACTCTTGAAAAGTTAAATGAGTTGTCTAATGTCACACATTGATAAAGGTATGAATTCCATCGGGATCATAAATGTTGTTAAGTGACAGTTCATAGCCTGTCATACAATTATGGAAGTAGACTTATAACCAAAAAAGTTTACCCAGCATTTAGTGGAAGGGAAAATACAAGTGAATTTTGGACTACCAACCTAGAAGCTTTTGAGGTTCCTACCATATGAAATAGAGTTCTGATCATGAGTCTGGCTAACTTCCTCCTTGTACTCATGATTTAAATAAAAATAATTACTGGCCATTTTATAGCAACATAACCACTATGTGGAAAAATACTGATCCATGCAGGCAAAACTGCAGAATGTTGCCTCACCCTGGGAGGTTTGTTGCTTCTGGTATTTTAGGAAAGGTGGCTAAAGAAACGGTGGCTGGCAGAGGCTGCGATTTTGTCCTGCTGTGAGCTGCTGAGGGCACGAACACACTGGAAAGGAGTTGTAATTTGTGGATTGCGCTGAGCTTCTTGTTATGAGATTTAGAAAAATGAAGTTGTTTCCTATAATTATACCCAGCAGGCAGAGAACTTACTACCTTCATGCTTGCTCGAAAACTTTAGTAAGCATTGATTGACCCTTGAGAACAGCCCAGAAAACAAATAGAAGGTACAGATCTCAACGGAACACTGCATGTTTACCCATGGAACAAAGCAGATTAGAGTGATGAGCTTGAAGGGAGATCTCTGTGGTCAGAAGTAGGACAGGCTGTGGGAGCATGTGGTTCACGTCCCTGTTCTAGGAGAGAACCCGAGCCACGCAGGCTCTTTGGTCTATGGCAAGGTTTCTATGCTTCGGCCCTGTTGACAGTGTGGACTGGGTAACTCTTTGTTAGGGAAGCTGTCCTGTGCATTGTAGTATGTTTCACAGCATTTCTAGATGTGAGTATTGCACCAGCTGTGGCAACCAAAAATGCCACCTATTGCCCCAAATTCCCTAAGGCAAGATCACCCTTAGTTTTGAACCACTGGCCAAGAAGAACAGTTTCTCCTTGTAGAAGACAAATATCTTACCTGTCCATCTTGGTGTGCTCACTAAATGCTGGCACACCCTATACACCCCCACTCAGTGCAGGGAGAGACAGGTATAGGCTACTTACGTCATAACATCTAAGCCAGTCGGATTCAAACATGTATGTACCAGGGGCTGAGATTTTGTTTGGCTTGAATTCCTAACACCCAGATTAGTGACTTACATATAATTATTGCACAGTAAATATGTGCTGTAACTCAGGCAGTGGATGTGTGATAAATATTGCCTAAATTCCTGCCTAAGGGTCATATGTATTTGGTTTTTTATCCCAAATGATTACTATAAAGAGCAGGTTTTATTCTGAATGATTACTATAAAAAGTAGGTTATATCAGAGACTGACCTACATTAATAGCTTTAATAATATTATTGTAGAAAATATTTAAATATTCACAATTGTTAGGGCTTTAAAAAGAAGAATAAGGCTGATTTCTAATGTATGTAATAAAGGCTTATTAATGCCATCACCAAGGGCAGTAATATGATGCAATTCCCTTTGGGTAATACATTAAAACAATCTTTTAGCAGAAATGATAAGAGTTAAAACATGTATGTTTTTATGTTTTTAATTGTAGCTCAGATCTCTGCTTTCAGGCGGTTAAAAAAGGGTTGCTTTGATATGTATTGGCTGAAGACATACTGGCCCATAAATATTCTGATATGTAATACCCAAGAAGTAAACTCCTAGAACTTCATGGCATATAATCTGAACGTATCCATATCTGTTATCTAGCAATTATTTGTTAACAAATAATCTGAACCTATCTATATACCTATTTACCCTCAGGCTTTTTTATGCCATGAACTTCCCAACATGTATTATGCCATTTTCATAACCCAAGAGACATAGTCTCATAGAGGGTCCTCCAACTTCTTCATCTGGTGAACTGCTCATTGAGAGTTTATGAAAGAACTTTTAGAGAATACCTAATTTTAGCAGTTGGGACATACTACAGATCAAGAGAGAGAAGGAATGTGCAGGAGGAATGCTGATAGCAAAATTTCCTGAAAATCACAGAAAGGGAGGCAATAAATAGTGGCAATCCTCACAGTGAGCTTAAGGAGGATGGAGACCAGTAAGAGACTACTGGAATTTGGTTTAGAGGTCATTAGAAACTTTTAAGAAAACAACTTTTATGAAGTGGAAGCCAGATTACAAGGGCTTGACAAGGGAGTAAAACAGAGGCTTTGATTTTAATACAGTCACTTTGAGAACTTTACAGTTGAAAGGACAAGACAAAGTAATAATTCAAGGCAATAGGGCGAAGGAAGCTGGTTTTACTTATTTATTTTTACTAATAAAAGATTTTTTTAATGTTTATTTTTGAGAGAGAGCGTGAGCAGGGGAAGGGCAGAGAGAAAGACACAGAATCTAAAGCAGGCCCAGGTTCTGAGCTGTCAGCACAGAGCCCTATTTGGGGCTCAAACTCACAAACTATGAAATCACGACCCGAGCCCAAAGTCAGACATTTAACCACTGAGCCATCCAGGTGCCCCAGCAAGTGGATTTAGAATGTGAAAGACCTAACCATGTGTGTAGACAAAGAGAAGTTATTAGAAAAAAATTCAAATATTTGTTAGCTAAAAAAGAGATGATTTACAGAGCACCACTGGAGAGGGAGGGAGGGAGGGAGAGAGAGAGAGACAGAGAGAGAGAGAGAGTTAGTGTGTGCATGCGCGCAGGTGTGTATGCAGGGGAAGGGGGGTAGCCGGCTTGGAGGAAGAGAAACAAAAAAGTGAAAGCAAAAGATGTAGGAAAAGAAAGATAGGATTGGTTAGAATTCTAATTGAAATATTTTTGGTCTTCACATAAAGTAAAAACCAAGATCATCAGCTTGGAGAGAAGGTATTGAGGGGGATTTTCAGACAAACTGGATCTCGGGGAAGGAGATATGCTGGGTGGCAGTAAAAGCCCACTGGTGTTGCATGAGGGGAATCTTAAGTGGCTCCAGTCCCATGAGTTCATTTTCCATATTCAGTGGCTTAAGAGTGAGAACTGAGAAGTAAGACTATGGGATCTTAGGACCTGTTTAAATAGAAATAGAAGAGATTTAGAAAGGTTTAGGGTTGATACGGAGACTACAGAGAACCCTTAGGGAAAAAAATGGAGAGGAAATTGTATGTTGAGGGGAGGGCAGCATATTCTAAGAAATAGTGTCATATTGGGGCTCCTGGGTGCCTCAGTCGGTTAAGCGTCCGACTTTGGCTCAGGTCATAATCTCACGGTTCCTGGGTTCGAGCCTCGCATCAGACAGCTAGCTCAGAGCCTGGAGCCTGCTTCACGTTCTGTATCTTGCTCTCTCTCTGACCCTCCCCTGCTCATGCTGTCTCTCTCTCTTTCTTAGAAATAAATTAAAAAATAATAAAAAAAGAAATACTGTCATATAACATGATATACATTCCATTTTCTTTATGTTGTCAGTACTTTGCTGATAAATCTGAGATTTCTTCCTACTCTAAATTTCCAGTGTATAAATTTGTTTTGTTTTGTATTTTTAATTAGTCCAGGAAAAAAACATAAATACTATAGCTTCAAAATACCACTTAATCTGGTTTAATATTATAGTTGGGATTTGTTTCTGCAGTGACATCTACCATCTATATAATTTAAATTCTATTTGTTGATTAATTGATTGACTGATTAGAGAGGGCATGAGTAAGGGAGAGGGGCAGAGTTCATGAGTTTGAGCCCCACGTTGGGCCCTGTACTGACAGCTCAGAGCCTGGAGCCTGCTTCAGATTCTGTGTCTCCCTCTCTTTCTGTTCCTCCCCAACTCATATTCTGTCTTTCTCTCAAAAATAAATAAAAACATGAAAAAAATTTTTTAAAAAGCTACATCTTTAAAAATACAAAATCACATATACAAATTTAATCACTGTGGTATAATATTAAAAAAACTCTAAATGCCAAATTATAGGAGATTGGTTGAGTAAATTCTGACATATCCCTAAAATGGAGTACTATAAACCTACACAAGAGGAATAAAGCTTATCTCTGTAAACTGATAAGGAGTAAGTTTCAGGATATATTGTTAAGTGAAACCCCACAGTGGTACATAGTAAGGACATAAAAGAATAGTTTACTTATTTTTTACTCTTTTTAAAAATGTTTTATTTATTTCTGAGAGAGAGAGAGAGAGAGAGACAGTGTGAGAAGAGGGGGGTCAGAGAGAGAGGGAGACCCAGAATCTGAAACAGGCTCCAGGCTCTGAGCTAACTGTCAGCATAGAGCCCAACGTGAGACTCGAATCCACAAACCGTGAGACTGTGACCTGAGCCAAAGTCGGACGCTTAACCAACTGAGCCACCGAGGCCCCCCAAGAGTAGTTTAAAATATTGAACTTGACATAGTAGGTTTGTTGTTAGTACTGTTATTGGTGCAGAAATTCTAAAACTCTGTTTTGTGTATTGTATGATAGAGCAAATGGTACATATATTGATGTTAGGTAGCAGTGTTCTCAAAGTGGAAGATGTGAAGTGTGTATATGAAATGAAGAAAGGTGAGGAAGAAGCCTTATGGTAATGGATTTGATTTAGAGGCAAAGTTTGAATGCTTTGTTAAAAAAAAAAAAAAATCTAGCCCTAATCACTGAAAGAGCCTAGAAGAATGATATTCCAGTAAAAATAAATATATTTTGGTTTATAAGTACCATTACCCACAGGGACAGTAACAACAAAACAGGACTTCTTGTTTCTAAGTCTGGGATAGGGAAGGTACAAGGCAGACATACTTTATTGTGTAAGAAAGTAAAGACATGCTCCAAATCTGTTGGAACATGTCAAAAAGACACAGGAGTTGGGCTTTCAGGGGCTCCTACTGGCAAAATTTAGGACAATGTGAGAATGAAAAAGAAAAATGATGGTAATGGGTTGTAAAAAGTTAAATAAGAAAAGAAGCCATGAACCTAGGGTGACACTTTTAAATAAAAGGAATAAAATCTTCTTCACAGCAGAAGGCTGTCTCAAAATGTAATAATGAAAGTAGAAAAATCACTTTTTTGCAGTAGCTAATGTAATAAGTGATTCAGGCAAGAATATATAGATGTAAAAGCCATTGTGTAAAAGGCGAAGAGGATATTAGTTATAAAGGTAGAATTGTAGCTTTACAATGGAACTATCCAGGGTATTTTTGGACAGCTGGGTACATTTACATGTGGATGTTATATTTGATAATATTACTACACCAATGTTCAATTTTGGGGTGTCTGAAAATGGTGTTGTGGTTATGTAGAAGAGTATTCTTGTTTTTATTCCTAAGATACATACTGAAGTACTTAGGGGTGAAGTGCCTATATTACTTTCATATGGTTCAGCCAAAACAAACAAACAAACAAACATATAGTTATACAGACAAAGGAAATGTCATTAAAAAAAAAAAAGGTTACCATTTGGTAGAAGTAAAGGGTATGCACACGGTCATCATGCTGTTCTTTCAACCTTTTTCATAAGTTTAATATTTTCCCATAGGTAAAGTTAGAAAATCGTAAACTCAACGGCAAGAGTAAAACAAGCCAAAATGTATTGCCTGGTTGCGGAAATTAGAGTGGTAGAGTTTAGGTAAAAATTTTAGGAATATTCATTTAATATTTAACTGCATGAGTTAAGAGCAAATATAGTAACTCGTGAACAAGAAGGCATTTCCGTTTGGATCATCATCAGTTTTGCCATACACTCCACATAGACTTAGATCTCATGTGCCCGCACCCTTGAAAATCTGCAGACATTGCCGTTGTTTACATCAATATCACCTTCTTCAAATCAATTCCGTGTTTTCTGAACCAAATGGAAGAAGTCTGAAGACAAATAGTATGAAAAGAATCAAATGATAAGTGGCTCCAATCATCTTCAAATTGAAGTGATTTGAAATACTGTATCAGTTTGACATAGTCCACTGGAGTGAGGCTATCCCTTTAGATGTTTAGAAACAATATTAGATGTTAGTGTACATTTTTCTAGGGTAGTTTAGACATGTTTATGCCTGCCGATAAAGAGGTAAACCCAAAGGCCTTTATAGGTTTCTCCATGGGCAAAGAGTTTAGTACTTCCACACATAAACAGTGATAAAGATGATGAAGTTGTCTCTACTCTTTGCCTTTGATTCATAGGAAAATAATTAAAGTAGCCACCTCAAAAAGCTAATTTACCATGGAAATTCAAATAATGAATTTCGGTGGCAATGAAGAATTTCATTGCCGAAGGTTCAAATGTCACAAATGTGATGTTATTAAAATTTACCATAAAATATATTTTTTAAAGATATATGCAATAAATTTAAAAACTGTGCTTTTATACACATTTTGAGAAGGGCTCCTTCTAATGGCATCTTGATTTATCCTATTTTGTCAGCAGCCAAATTAAAGTCTTCCAGCTAAATTTACCCATGTGACCTTACAGACAAACTGAGACTACATACAAGTCAAGTCAAAGTATGGATTACATTATTACTATAGTGATGAGCATATGATGAAGGAGAAAACCCAGAGCACCAATAAAATCACAGCAGAAAATATCCATTACTTTCCTATGATCAACCAGGCCTATGTCGCAGATGTTGTTTTCCATTGTGTTTCCATTAGGACTAAAATTGAATACAGTGTAAGGCCCATTATTTCATGGTTCCTTATTGCATTAATTTCGATAGAAGACAGGCTAAATCATGTTTCCAGAGCATAACACATATAGAAAACAAGCTGGATATAACTCCATTAGTTTAAAAGTGGATAGCAAATCAAATCCCTCCTATGTGATTTTTGAAAACACAGTAAAATGCTTTTCATAGAAGCTTGATGAAACTTAGATGAATATTCACCCTAGAGTAAAATATAGTTTTGAAGAGTGATGGGAAGTACCTGTAAAAGTAATCAAACTAACCACTGGATGGCACCGTGACTACATTAGATTGTGTTGGCAAAACCATGTATTTGTCTCTAAAAACTCTCACATTTTTAGCAGCAAGCTCCCATCAGATGACACCAATCCCTGTTCCTAATCATAAAGATGTTGAAGCAATAGAATTTTTGAACAAACCAAAGTGACTTGGCGACACCATTCCTAAAGGCTGAAAATGATTAAATGATGCCAACCTCCTACCCAGTCAACAGTTTCCTGGAGCTGCTCTCTCAAACCATTGTTTTCTTAATCTTTGCTATTGATGCTTTGCACATCCCTTTTCTTATTCAGACTGCCCTTCTTTTTCCCAGGTCACTTACACTCTGGTCTGCTCCCCTATTAGTGTATCATGCATAGCCTGTTACCAACGACCTGCATTTTACTGCACCTTGTAACAAATCCTCAAATCTTTCTTCTAAACTCTACCTTTTATTCATTCAAACCTGATTTTCTCCTGATGTCTCCTAGCCTCCTCTTTTAAGGCCAAGAGAATAGCTGGGCCTGTTACTGGTTCCTCAGTACTACTTCTAGACAATTCTCCACCAGCACTTTACCGCTTACCTTCCTTCATTAGCGTCACAAACGATTTCTAGGATGGGTGTCCAACCTTCTCCGCCAGCTTATATACTGAATTTTGTTAACGTCCTTGAGTGATTTCAGTCTCTGGATGAGCCTCTGCAAAATTTTTTTTTTTTTGCTAAATTTTAATTTCTAATTATAGTTTGAGTTTCATCTCTGGGCATTGCTCCATTTTCCATATTACACATTCCAAAATTCTTTCTTTCACTGCAGCCTTCTGTTTTATTTTTTTCCCTATACATTTATTCATTTTCTCATTCTCTACCCCTCTACTCTGTGACACAGGTACTGAGTTGTTTTTTGTTTTGTTTTGTTTTTGTTTTCTTTGGTCCAGAAGCTAAGCTGAACTGCACCACATCTATTTTAATAATATACCATCTCCACAGAATGTCACACCCACTGAAACATACACCACATGTGCTTGCTAATCTTAAACACCTCATGATGACTGGCTATTACTTGCCTTCTAACTATTAATAAAGACAGTCTTCAATCATTTCTAAGTTCATTAGAAATTCATTTCATTGTCACCTGGGGTCTTCTTTACTGCTTGGGAATTCTGGCCATTTCTTCTGGACTTTCCTACCAGGCTCTCCATGGTAGCCTTGTTCTTCCATCTAGCTTAATTTATATTCCTCTTTTAAGCCTACCTAAGCTCCTACCTCCTTTCTGAATTATTTCCTGATCATGCAGCCATCTGGACTCTTCATCCTTTGAACTCCATGCATGTTACCTCCATTAGAACAAGATTACTTACTTTCACTTCGTGTATTCCCATCCTTTGAAGGGGAAATTTCCCCTGTATTTCTTACAGGAAAAAGTAAGGGAGAGACTTCCATCTTGTTGGCTCTCTTCCTCCATCCTCCCCAGGGGAGAAATGCCTGCCCTGAGTGGTGAATTTGGGAGAAGAAATTTTTGAGCATGCTTGGCCTAGGGCATCTGGGGTTCTTACTATGTATGGGCTTGCCCACTGAGGGGTTGCATGCCATTGGACATGCAGTGAGGTTATAGAGGGCTACACTCTGCACTTGCAGATAACATTGCAGATTTGAATTGTAAGCTCAACTCAAAGAATTAGATTGAGGTTACACATTTAAGCCTCATAATGCAGTTATTATGCTTTCCAGAGCTATTTTAATCTATAGTAGCTTAATTCCTCATTTACCTCTCATAAGGTCTTGGACTTCAGAGGAAGTAGGTAGAGATGCAGTTAATCGGTCCCTTTAAATCCCAAGCATTTGTATGTCTTTCAGTCCACATCATTTTCTTCATTAGGCATTTCTCTTATTAGATACAAAAATCCTTTTCTGAGGGCAAAAAGTCTTACTCATCTGTGTTATATGTACTAGAATCTTGACATCTATTCATTGACCTATGATGCCAATGTGGAAAAGGCATCTAGAATTTGAGACTGTATTGTTGACAAATGATCACACTATTTTCAAGGGAAGGCATTTCTGCCTTAGGCTTGAAAGAAAATGTCTTACTCTGTAAAAATAATAACTGAGAGAAGTGCAGAATACATCTTGGAAGTTCTAGAATCAAAACTGAGAATGAAGAACTGTAATTAACTAGAAAATTGGTAAATCCTAAACGGAATGTACAATATTTCTTAGATCAAATTTAATTCAGAGCATTATCAATATTTTCATATTAGATTGACCATGTGTAAAACTAATCCTAGTCTCTAGAAAAAAGTCTAAGAAAGCAAAAGAAACCAAACCCAATAATAAGAGCGAACCCTCCCCCACCAAAGATCTAACCTTTTCCAATTACCAAGTCCTGCTTTTAAATAAAGATCAAAGTTCACCTCATCACAGAAACTGTCTTCATAATTTTTCACAATGATTTTATTCTTTTGTTGTCAACAGATGTTTTATTACTTTAAAGGCACTTAAAAATGAAGACCTAATATACCACAAGTTAGATTACTCAATGTATATACTTTGAAAATAATTTAAAATATGTGAAATTTAGGCATTTAGTTCAAAGCATTTAGAACTATTTTACAAGCAATCGGTAAGTTACAAAACTCCAGTGAATTAAAATGTTGCAAAATTTGAAATGTCGACATCTTTATTTAGAAATTATAGAGGCACATTTTCAAATTCATTTTGAATTTTTCAGTGTTGAAAGCTTTTTTCCTTTATTGTAGAAATGAAGAAAAATGGTATAGGTTTGCATGATGATTCAATAAAGATGGTTCAGAAATACCAGATTTCCTTAAATTCAGAAATCTTAATTATCACCTTCTGAGTCTTTATACTACTAATATTATTTAAGTACTTTTTCAACACTCTTGCAGGGCTCAAACCCACAAACCGTGAGATCATGACCTGAGCCAAAGTCGGACGTTTAACCGACTGAGGCATCCAGGTGCCCCTTGAGTCTCTCTTCCAGAGAGGGCTTTAAAATTCTGTTTGCATCAATATATCTGGGAAATTTCCAAGTCCTTCTTCTCACAGGTTCATGGGAAAATAATAAATAGGTAGCTAAATAAGATTGTATATATTTCTATTTTACCCTGAATACATTTCTTATAATCTCTTTAGATTTTAAGATATTTTCAAATGTTTTGTTAAAGTTGTTTGTTTGTTTGTTTAGAGATACAAAGAACGTGAGCAGGGTAGGGCCAGAGAGAGAGAGGGAGACAGAGAATCCAAAGCAGACTTCAGGCTCTGAGCTGTCAGCACAGGGCCCGATGCTGGCTTGAATTCATGGACCATGAGGTCATGACCTGAGCCAAAGTTGGATGCTTAATTGACTGAGCCACCCAGGCACACTTAAGATTTTTTTTTTTCATACCATTTATACTTTAGGCCTTCCAGAAGTCAGGGATGTACATATTTTGTATGAGTCCTCAAGTGACAGGTTGCACATTTACTACTCTTTATACAATTTGATAATTACTGTTGCCTACTTAACTTTGTGTGAATTTTTAGAGCCGTTAAAAAAATAAGTATTATTTAATAGAGAGAGGCAGACAGACTGGCATAATGGGTTAATAGCTCTAGAGTTTTAAGGATGGCATTTTTTAGAAAGACATTTGCAAATGCTGAAAAATCACTGACTTCCTACTGTCCCTTGATTCATCCATAATTTCATTGGGACTCTCATTTAAAAGTATAGACATTGTTGAAAATCCGTTTAATTTGCCATTCACAAAAGCATTCAACTGGTGATTGCTGCAAACAGGGAAAATTGCTGCTCAAGTATTCAAGATGCCTTGAAAAGAATATTGAAAACTTTAAAGAAAGGAAACTAATGGCCCAAAGGATATGAAAAAGCTGTGTAGAAATGTTACTGTTTATTATTGTTGAAGCCTAACAACATTAGAAACCAGTGTCTGCTAATTAAGGTAGACTTGCAAATAATTAGCGTTTCATCTTATATACATTCAATAAACAGGAGTTATGACTTCAAAAATAACATCCTTGTTAACCTCAAATAGTATAACATACCCAAGCTCAAATATTTCTAAGAATAAAGCTATAGTCTGAAACATTTCTTTCATTTAAAGACAATTTAGAAAATCATGCATTTTTTTAACCATAACACACACTGTCCCTTGTCTTCCTAGTGACTATATTGAAAATATTTAAAAATGTAAAATTGAAATGTGAAAAAGATGTCTTTATTCCATAAATATTAACGGTTCACCAGTAAGAACTAGCAGTATTCTGTGGGAAAGAGAAAGTAATTAAATTTAGTGTAGGATGTTCTATCTTTGCCAAATCGAAATATCACTTGGTGGGTTTATTAAAAAGGAAGCTTCTTGACTTACTGAATACTATTGCTTACATTTTGAGTTCCAAGTATTTCTCTGACACAGTTTTGGTTACATTTGTTCATTAAAACAACCTAGTGAGTTATAGATGAAAAAACTGAGGCTCGGTGACAACTGTCACTCAATTAAGGCTTTATCCTAGATCTCGTTGATTCTACTAAGCTCCATGACTCTTCACATGTCTAAATGAGTCACTAGAAGTATAAGAACTTCAGTGTGCGTGTGTGGGAGGGGGCAATGGGAGGGATGTTAGACCTTAGCATAATGTCTTCTTAATTCCTTGTTTTAATTCTCATTTACTGGACTTTAGGGAAAGTATGGCTACATATATATGGTCCCTGACATTTTTGTCCTCTAACATTTATTTTTTGTAAAAATAAAGACCAGTTTCTATGTATTAGGCTCAGTAAGTTTCAATAAGACAATCTTGAAAAAGTCATTTGATATTCATCTTATGCTTCTTTATATTATAAAACATTGTAAGTTTCACATTGAGGGTGGAGAAGGAATCACACATATACACTTTTTTATAGTATATATTTTAACTTCGTCCCTCTCCCCAAAATACACACTTTCTCTCACCTATAAATCAGGGTATAATACAGTGTTTTGTATACAATATTGTACATACAATTTGTACACAATGTTTGTATACAATACTTAAGTATTATGAATGCTAGATGACAGATTTAATGATTAAAGTGGCACATAGCATGAATAAATTTTTGGTTTTGTTGATTTCTTTTATATCTTTAAGAGACTCAAAGTGTGCCTTTCTTATTCTTGAAATGATCAGGTGTTCAAGGCCAGGAATTGCCCACCATTTCTCTATCCTCTCCATAGAGACACTGAGATGGTTACTTGATAAGAACTCAATGAAGAACTCACTGCAGGTGCCTAACCTTTCTAAATAGATGTTGTAATCAAACAATTGTATTTATTTTGTTATAAATGCCATTCCTTCAAGTTCATTATATTTTATAATTACTCTACTAACAACATATTAATATTGTGCTTCCTTGTTCACAAAGCACTTTCATTCTAGAGTTCATTATGTTTGGGGTGGTTTACAAAACAGCAGTAGAAATTCTGCTTCTTTTACATACAAAAAAAGTGAAACATAGAGTAATTAGATTTGAATGATTTTCTCAAGAGAACCCTACTAGTAAATCTAAGAGTTTCTGACACTGAGTCCAAGTGCCCTTCTACTGTGCCAACGCAGTCTCTGAAAATCCTTCCCCTAGAATTTAACTAACTTTGTACGATATCTGTTGTGCTTTCATGTACATTATCTGATTTGATCCTCACAAAACCCAAGACGAGAGGTGTTTTTATACCTGTTTTGATGTCCATTGAGTTTCTGTAACTGGAAGAAAAACATGTTATGAGCCAGGATTTAGGGCTTCTTGTAATGCTACTGAAGCATTACTAGAGCATCACAGAAAATAAAATTAAGTGAAATTTTGGTCTAAAGAGATGACCTAGATGGCTACTCAATACCCTATTTTTTCTCCCTAAAATATTCTTCTTTAGAATATCATCTTTGTCTTCTAAGTAGTCATTGTAGTGAGTATATCAATATAGAGTTTGTTCTTCCCTGCATAGAATATGATAGGACTTTTCCCCCTAAGGTCAGGAATATGACAGGGATGTCCCCTCGCACCACTGTTGTTCAACGTAATACTGGGAGTCCTAGTGTCAGGAGTCAGACAACACAAAGAAATAAGAGACATTCAAATTGCAACGTAGGAGTCAAACTTTCACTCTTCACAGATGATGTGATACGCTTATGTGGAAAACCCAAAACACTCCACCAGAACACTGCTAGAACTGATACATGAGTTTAACAGTCACAGGTTATAAAATCAACTTAACAAAAGTCACTTGCATTTCTATAGAGCAATAATGAAGCAGCAGAAATCAAGAAATTCATCCCATTTATAATTGCACCAAAAGACATAAAATACCTAGAAATAAACCTAACCCAAAAGGTAAAAGATCTATACACTGAAAACTATATAGAAAGCTTATGAAATTGAAGAAGAGGCAAAGAAATGCAAAAACATTTCATGTTCATGGATTGGAAGAACAAATATTTTAAAAATGTTGATATTACTCAAAGCAATCTACACATTCAATGCAATCCCTATCAAAATAACACCAGCATTCTTCACAGAGCTAGAACAAACAATTCTAAAATTTGTATGGAACCAGAAAAGACCCTGAATAGTCAAAGCAATCCTGAAAAAGAAAACAAAACCTGGAGACAGCACAGTTCCAAACTTCAAGCAGTATTACAAAACTGTAACCATTAACACATTATGGTACTGGTACAAAAACAGACATATAGAGCAATGGAACAGAATAGAGAAGCCAGAAATGGACCCACAAATGTTATGGCCAGCTAACCTTTGACAAAGCCAGAAAGAATATCCAATGGAAAAAAGACAGTCTCTTCAGCAAATGGTGCTGGGAAAACTGGACCATTTTCTTACACCATACACAAAAGTAAACTAAAAATGGATGAAAGACTTAACCGTAAGATAGGAAGCCATCAAATCCTAGAGGAGAAAACAGGCAAGAACCTCTTTGACCTTGGCCACAGCAACTTCTTACTAGACATGTTTCCAGAGGCAAGAGAAACAAAAGCAAAAATGAACTATTGGGACCTCATCAAGATAAAAAGCTTCTGCACGGCAAAGGAAACAATCAGCAAAACTAAAAGGCAACTGACAGAATGGGAGAATATATTTGCAAACGACATACCACATGAAGAACTAGTTTCCCTTTATCCTTATGAATAATTTATCAAACTCAACACCCAAAAAACAAATAATCCAGTGAAGAAAGGGGCAGAAGGCATGAATAGACACTTTTCCAAAGAAGACATTCTGATGGCTAAGAGACACATGAAAAGATACTCAACATTACTTACCATCAGGGAAATATAAATCAAAGCCCCAATGAGATACCACCTCACACCTATCAGAATGGCTAAAATTAACAACTCAGGAAACAAAAGATGTTGGTGAAGATATGGAGAAAAGGGAACACCTTGGCATTGTTGGTGGGAATGCAAACTGGTGCAACTACTCTGGAAAAGAGGATGGAGTTTCCACAAAAAAATTAAAAATAGAATTACCCTACAATTCAGTAATGGCACTACTAGGTATTTATCAGAAGGATACAAAAATGTTGATTCAAAGGGGCACATACACCCCAATGTTTATAGCAGCACTATCAACAATAGCCAAATTATGGAAAGAGCTCAAATGTCCATCAATTGATGAATGGATAAAGATGATGTGGTGTATATATATATATATACAGTGGAACACTATGTGATCAAAAAGACTGAAATCTTACCATTTGCAACATGTGGATGGAACTAGAATGTATTATGCTGAGTGAAATAAGTCAGTCAGGGAAAGACAAAAACCATATGATTTCACTCATATGTGGAGTTTAAGAAACAACAGATGAACATAGGGAAAGGGATTTCCTTCTTATTTTCCTATAAGAAAAACAAAGAGAGAGGCAAACCATAAGAGACTCTTAAATACAGAGAACAAACTAAGGGTTGTTGGAGTAGAGGTGGGTAGAGGGATGGGTTAAATGGGTGATTGGTACTAAGGAGGACACTTGTTGGGATCAGCACTGAGTGTTATATGTAAGTAATGAATCACTAAGTTCTACCCCTAAAACTATTATTCCACTATATGTTGACTAACCTGGATTTAAATAAAATTAAATACATATATATATGTACATATATATATAGAATTATATATTTAACATTTTTAGGTAATTATAAAATTAAATTCACTTTACCATTAAAAGATCTTTTTATTATACATTATTTTCACATTTTACTGTTAAATTATTTGGGCAAAGAAAAAATCAGTTATGAATTCTATTCTATGCATTGCATTACATGTTTATGTTTATTATTGGTGTATTCTATTATTATTACTACTACAATTATTATGGTAGAATTGAAATTTTTAAAAAGTTACCAGTAGAATTTTTTATAGACTCTGACCACTGGTATGTATTTAAAAATTCTAAGTTGTTTTCTGAAAAGTTGTATCAAAGGGTGTTGTGTGGGGGCACCTGGGTGGCTCAGTCTATTGAATGTTTGACTCTTGGTTTTGGCTCAAGTCATGATCTGTGGTTCGTGGGTTCGAGCCCCACATCGGGCTCTGAGCTGACAGTGCAGAACCTGCTTGGGATTCTCTCTCCACTCTGACCCTCTCCCAGTCTCTCTCTCTCTCTTTCTATGTCTCTCTCAAAATAAACATTTTTTTTGAAAGTGGTATTTTGAAAAGGCAGGTCTTATGGCTCTTCAGTTCTAGATGACATAAAAAAGGTAAATTTTTCTATAAGTCTTGGTCCATGTTTTGTATAATCAATCTGGGAACATCCAAGTTGATGAATCTGGCATAGTATCCAACTTTGATTTTAGTCTTTGGTTTGCATTTCCATTTGAAAAGAAAGAATAATGATTTCTTGTAAACAGTAATATGTTTTTATTTAAGAAATGAGGCGGTCAGAATGAGAAAAGGTAAGGGAGACTTGATCAATTCAGTGGGTAAACTTTTCTTAAGTAATTAGACTTCAGGCTGAAGTAGCTAAAGAAGGGTTCCTATAATTGTTTAAAAGAAAATGCGTTTGGGGCGCCTGGGTGGCTTAGTCGGTTAAGCGTCCGACTTTCATTTAGGTCATGATCTCGCGGTTCGCGGGTTCGAGCCCCGCGTCGGGCTCTGTGCTGACTGCCAGCTCAGAGCCTGGAGCCTGTTTCAGTCTGTGACTCCCTCTCTCTCTGACCCTCTCCTGCTCACGCTGTCTCTCTCTCTCTCCTAGAAATAAATAAAACATTAAAAAAAAATGTGTTTTAGTGCTCCTCCCATTGTATATATTTAATGTATATCTTTATAAACAGTGGAGTAGGTTGATAATGCAGTTTCCATTTAATATGTACTCATTAGCGATAGACTAGGCTAGGAAAAGATTGTTGTGTCACGAGGATTAAAAACAAGCTGATTAATATTCACTTATTTAGGAATGGGAGTCAGGTCTTCAAACAGCAAGTGCTTGATGATAAAAGCTCTTGAGTTATAATAAGGATAAATAATTGTTCCAAATTGCCATCTTCCACTGCAATCAAGACAAATTTCTTAGGCGTCTGCTCAAAGGATAAATTCTCACTAAAATACATTTTAATAGAAGAATCTTCACAGCACAACTATCATATAAAATCAATCATACTTTCCTTAAAGAATATAGAACATTAGAAATTTTGGAGTAAGTTTAGTGAACAAAATCTTTCCAACGCTGTTAAAAATATGAATTGGGATGGCGCCCAGCCCACCAAGAAAAACAAGTTTTTATTTGTGAAGAATCTTCTTGAGCTACAAATATGTAATAAATGTGCTATTTAAATAGCATGTAAGTTATATAATTAACAGTTCTTTCTAAGTGTTCAATTATCATTTTCAACCATAAATAACATTAGAAAGTTAAAAATTGTTTCTAAAGATAAATGTAGAAACTGTGTCACCCAGAAAAAAATTCCTTTAAATTCGCTATTTTTAAACACAAAGTGATATCCTTAAGCAAAATTTTGAGGATGATGAAGAAAAAAACCCATTATTACTGTTTTTCTTGTACAGAGATCCAATACAGAATATCTGTTCACCCCTACCTCTTATTAAATGTATCCTGACTCTTGTACAAAAAACAAATGATAGCCGAAAGCTTACTGCTGTAGCTTCTTAACTTTATGAAATTGTTAATGAGTAAAAATGTATATTTCCATCAGCATAAATTTAGGTATCTACCAGTGTTCTGTCTATATCGTCATTTTCTCTTGTGCATTTGCCGTTTTTTGAAAACCCAATATTTCTTGATTCACTTAAAATCTAAATTTAAATCTAATCAGTGTACTTTCCAAAGCAAACAGTGCCTGTTCCTGCATGCCCCATCTGATGGGAAACTAAGTTTTGGACTTGTTAAAAAATGGCTAAACATTGAATTCCCAAAAAACAAGGGGCTCCACAGACATTAAAGCCACTGAGAAATGTCATTACTGAGAATTTCTCTTTACACTGTGTTTCACTGGGTGTGCTCCAAAGCAGATTAACAAACATGGTACCTTTGTGATTCTCATCTAGTCTATGACGGCTGACCCTGATGTAAGTGGTCAATTTGTGAATATTTATTCTTACATGCACTTTAATGTTGTAAAGCAATTTTTTGCACACTTCTTGTGATGTTTTTGTAAAATGAATGGAGGACTAAAAGGACAATTTAATTTAGATGAATTTGTAGTTGGTGGAACAATAGAAGATCAAAACAGAACAAAAATAACAAAAAAAGAAAAGGACACACCAACTTCTTCCTGAATGCTTCCAAACTAAGTGGTTCTTCATAGCACTCCCTTGTTAGACCAGTAATTCATCACTGATGGTAAAGTACCAATATTTCTTATTTACTTTAAAAATTATATCTGATTTGATGTCCCTGTGATAACATCAGGTTTATTTCCTTCTCTCTCTCTCTCTCTCTCTCTCTCTCTGTGTGTGTGTGTGTGTGTGTGTGTGTGTGTGTATCCATATCTCTATCTTTATATGGAAAAGAAGTTGCATAATTGACCGATGTGGGGATTTATGAAGTAGTGCTGGTGGAAAATACCATCATAATCTGTGTCATGGTAGAAAAAAGGTAGAAAGTCACACCTTGGTGGTATAGCCCAACTTTCTCTCTCCTTCAATATTTTACCAACAACCTGGTTGAAGAAATGAAGGTAGAGAAATCACACAACTAACAGATTGTTAAGGATTTAAAAAATGTCTGAAAACGTTCTCCCTTTGACTTAAAACAGTTAATAAGTAGAAGCCTAAGAGTAGACTACCAGGGTGTTCCTATTTTAAGGTTTGATACACACCTGCCAAATAAGGCTTGGTCTTTCACAGAACTTGGGCTTATTAGTGATTGTGGGTGTCACTGTCCAATTGGTAATTTATTTGACTAAATCAAAGGAAAGTCCAGTTGACCTGTCAAGGAATGAGAACAATGGCTAAGAGCAGGGTTTTCGGTGCAGATTGACTTAGCTGACAAATAGACCCAGATAGTTACTAACCATGTAAGGCTACTCAATTCTTTATGTATCAGTAACTTGGCTATTAAGTATGTATACAAAGTTCTTCTTTAAGCATTGGTGTTCAGGAGTATGGGGGATGACTTACCTAAAATGCATGGCCCAGTGCTTTTGTGTACAGTGAAACCTTAGGAAGCATGAGCTGTCATTGATACTATAGCCTGCATAGTTTACTGAAAGAAAACCCCGTGGAGTACAAGACTCTAATCAGAGAAATTGCTACTCCTGGATTAGTCATCTTTCAAGCAGAGAAAGAAGAAGAACATGTTCTTTAATTTATGATCAAGTGTATATTTGCAGTTACCAGCAAGGAATTTTTTTTAATCAACACAAATATAGGAGAGAATTTATGAGCTAGAATTCTGGATAATGGCGGAAGAAGCCAATTAGCTGGGATCACTGAAATCTTACGTGTAAGCACACACCAGTGTGTGTGGCATTTCCCAGTGAATACTGGCAACTCAGGCAAATGTAAATAAAGTTGTGGTGATTTGTAGGAAATTGTGTGGGGGGGGTATACTCAAGGAAAAATGTAATATTCTAATTAGGGGTTAATTCTGCTTTGGATCTTTTGAAATGGCATACATCTTGGTGGACAAGATTTTCTCAGGAATATTCACTGTGTTTGAGAATAGCCCTTGGTATGAATTGCAGGTTTTTATACTTGAAACAGTGGAAAGAGGTAGACGATTGGAAACTCCACACAAATTTTAGAATACTGGGCCCAAATAAATAAAACAAAGTTTAATAAGGAAAATATAAAGTCTTTTAAAACCAAATGGTCGCAGCTCCACAAGTATTATATGTGTAAAGTTTATCTTGGAAGTTAATATATTATGAAAAACTAACGGTTTTTATTGACTAAAACTCCTTTAGGCAACAATGAAATGATGCAAATGTCCCTCAAAAGCTCCTGCGACACCAGATTACATGAGCAGCCACTGCTCCGTGCAAAGCCAGTTCCACTCCCAGAGGGAAGCTGCAAGATGGTTTAGCTTTCCTTGTCATATTTTAAGGGGAATGCTGACACAATGGATTCTGTCCAAAGGAAAGGAAAGTTTTGTAACTCCAGTGACGCAAACACTAGAAGGAACTGAGAAAATTAAACTTGGAGAATATAAGGCAAGGTGAGGTCTTCAATACTAAAGGTTGCGTGGTGGAAGCATAGTATAGTAGTAAATTGGTACCATTTTGTATTCATTTTACTTATAGGCAGTTTTCCTTTATGCTGCATAATTTAAGTAACTCTATTAAAATGCTACATGAAAGCTTCTCTTTCTAAGTTTCCACGTTCCCTTACAAAATCTGAAGATTTGGCAATGCAAGACTTTGAGGGGTAGTCGCCTTTTTGGATAGGACTTTACTCCTCATTTTCTCTATCCTCCTCAGCACTGGATTTAAGCTTCTTTTACTCTTACCATTACAATCACACTGTTGTTTTCTTATGGTAGCAAAACATTTCTTTGTTTCCATGTTTCAGTCACAAGTGGGAAAAATGAAAACAGAGGATCCCATATTTTAAGAAAACCTTGCTTTTGTAGAAGTCAAGGACACATCTTCATAGTCAAAAGAAGGGTGTCAGTGTCAAAAGCATACAATTCCAGATACCATTAGGTACAGATCCAGCTCAAGTCTCCTAAACACTTGACTTGCGTGTGCTCTGTATAAGCACTTGGATTTGTTCCATGAGCTCCATAAAGAAGAGGAACAATGTATGAAATTATGGGAGGTTGTCTGTGTAGGCCGGGAGTATGTTATAAAGCACAGGGCTTTCAAGCAAGAGCCTTGCTTTGAAAGACTTTCAATCCCCACTCAGCCACTTACTAGTTGTGTGATGCTGGGGAAGTTACCAAACCTCAGATTTTCCTCATTTGTAAAATGAATGTTTGATAATGTCTCCTGCAGTTATTTAAAAAATATTACAAATTTCAGATGTAAAATGTCTCATACATTTAAGATTCAATGAATCAGTTATTTAATCTCTTATTAGATAATATTATTTAGTATAAGATAGAACTGCTTTTTCCACCTAAATATAACTTAGTTTAAGGGACTGTGGTGAAACTATTTCTGCTCTCCTTTTATATTTTTCTCTTGGCAATCTTCATACAACAGCAGCATCTTTTACTATGAATAGATGACTCTCAAGTTTTTATCTCTAGATCTGAGCCATCTTCAGAAATGCGGACCTATATAGTCTAAACCACTCTTGGGTCATTTTTACTTGTATATCCTGGCAGCACTTTCAACACAGTGCACTGAGGATGGAAATTTCTACTCCTCCCCAACCAAACTGCTGCACTTCATAGCTTCCCATATCACTTACTGGAACCAATTTCCTCCCAACTCTTAAGGATCATCAATATCAGGAGAGAAATTTTATCCTCAGAGTATGTCTTGAGAGCATCTCCTTTCATTTATTCCTAATTCTTTCTCCTGTTCAGTCTCATATTACTTCTTGGTCAGGCTTGTTTTTGGAGGTGGCTTCATCCGTTTCCATGGTTTCACTGACCACATCATCTGGGTGCTTCCCCAAATCCATATTTCTAGCCCTTTCCTCTTCCCTGAGCAGGGGCTGGGCACTTATTCCAACTACCTGTGGACATCCTTACTCGTAAGTCCTACTTTATTTCAACCTCAGCATGTCCCAAGACAAACTCATGATGTCCCTGCCCAACATGCTCTTCTTTGTTACCTTGTCTGCCATCTTAGACATTTAATGGTTATGCTTAAAGCCCTCTCCCTCACCATCTGCATTTAGTAACATGACAAAGCTAAGCAATTCTATGATCTAAATATCTTATATCTGTTATCATTTCTTTCCCCTAGTCATTACTGCTGTTTAGTCTCAACCTCATTATATTTCTGTATAACAACGTTCAATAAGTATTTGATCAATTTATGTTCTAAAATACTCAGTGACTGGGACCAGTAGTGAAATCTACTTTTGCTTGAGGAGTTATAACATAATTTTAAAATTGAAGTATAGTTGACATATTATTTTCATGTGTATAACCTAGTGATTTGACAATTCTATACATTACAAAATGTACACCATGATAAATGTCTACCATCTGTTACTGTAAAGTTACTGCAGTATTATTGACTATATTCCTTGTGCTGTACTTTTCATCCCTGGGACTTAATTATTTTCTAATTGGAAGTTTATACCTCTCAATCCCTTTCACGTACTTTGCCTGTTTTACCATCCTCCTCCCTCTGGCAACCACCAGTCTGTTCCCCACATTTGAGTCTGTTCCCCACATTTGAGTCTGTCTCTCTTTTATTGTGTAAGTTCTACACGTAAGTGAAATCATAGGGTATTTGTCTTTGACTTATTTCACTGAGCATATTGTTATTGCGAACATCTATGCTATTGCAAATGACAAGATTTCATTCTTTTTAGAGCTGAGTAACATTCCAGGGTGTATATATACCACATATTCTTTATTCATCTATTGATGGACATTTCAGTTCCTTCCATATCATAGCTACTGCAAATAATGCTACAATAAACAAAGGGGTGACCAGGACCAATAATTACACTGTTGCTTGAGTTATGATACCATATTTCATAGATTCTAGGATGCACTGTGAAACATCTGTGAAATTGAAATGCATCTTGTGATAGATGGTGTTTAACTGGAAGCATTTTTGTTTCTTAAATTCTTGTACTTCAAAATGAATGGCATCTTGGATTTGATGAAACATGCTAATGATTTTCTGAATACCTTCCCAGCCTCTCTGACTTTTCTGTTTTCTGTCTCCTCGATCCCCAGTGACTTTTTTGTTAGCAGTCTGAGCAAGCCTTAGGAAACAAAGTACTGAACATGATATGTTTACATAATTCTTAAACCTATATAATTTTCACATTTTCTTTTTCCAGTGTTTGGTCAGAATCTGCCAGCCCGTATGTACCTCAACTTACTGTTTACCTCTCCTTACCTTTCTTGGAAATCACTGATGTCTATTGTTCATGGGATAAAAATCTAAACTTCGTTTAGCATTAACGTACAAGGCCCTTCCCCATCTGATCCTAAGGCAATTTCTCTGCCTTCCTTTGTCTTACACACTGTAAGTGCCATCTTCATAGACTTTATCGATGTTTCTTGAACAAACTGTCATGCCCCAGGACATGCTACATGTTTGACTTGAAAGACTTTTCTATCAGTAAATTCAACCTATCTTTTAGAGAGTTGGGCTTTACACGATCTCTCAGAAGTGTTTCCCAGATCCCCTGAGTCACTGTCTCTCTTTTGTGTTTTATAGCAAAGTGGCTTTAAGTGTGAAATCTGGAGCCAGCCTGCCTGTGTTTGCATCCTGTAAGCTACAGCACTTACCGGCCTAATAAATTAGTAGTCACTTAACTTCTCTGTACCTCATTTTCTCCTTCAGCAAAATGGGGATAAAAATAGTAACTACCTAAAAGGTTGTTGAAAGAATTATGTGAGTTAATATATTCAAATCACTTAGGGGAGTTCTAGCTGAATAATAAAGGTACAGTTTTTAGTTTAATGCCCTATAATTATTTGCCTCCACAATTAAAGATCAAGTCTCTCCCTGATGGGGACAATATTTCTGCTTTTTTGTGTGTGTCTTCAACTGCCACTCTAGCTCCTGACTCATGTCCACATTCCACAAGCATTTTAATGAATAATGTCATCAGCTAAACATTGAATACAAGTACAAATATATTAGGTCAAATGGATAAGTTATTTTTGTCAGATTCTGTGTACAGAGAGAGTTAAAAATGTTTAGGGTTTCATTAAAAGTGGGAGGTTTCTTGCCATCTACTACTTCAAACGGGCAGCATTAAAAGAGTGGTGGGATCTAACTGGTGTCTGAGGTCGCTATTTTCAGTTTTCTCACCACCTGTCAGTTTGTCTTCTGCAGTTTTTAATTGCCCAAGGAGAGTGACCCGGTCAGAACTCCAACCAGCTGCATCGATGCAAAGGGTGAATGATAGTTATGCCTATAGAATATTGTGCTTTTAAAGGTCACAGCTCAAATGTTCCCTTGCAATAAACCGCAAGCAGTTCACTTTGTCTTGTAGAACAAGCTTGCCTGACAGTAGAAGGGACAGGGTCCTCAGTGCTTTGGGGACAGAGATGACAGAGATGGAATGATGACTGAGCCTCATGATTGGGCCAGTGATCCCATATGAACTCTTCATCGTCCTCTTCTCCCCACCTTTCTCCAACACCAGTCCCTTCTCTTCCTCTCCATCCATCCGTCTGTCTGTCCTGCTTGAGCCAATCCTGGAGGTCTGGACCCTTGGTGCCTGTCTTGGTGAGAGGAAAGGTGACCTGGAAGTGTTTGTGACACATGGCAGTAATGGTTGCCAAGGAGGACCCTTTTCTGAATGAAGCCACTGACTACATTTAACCAGGACTGTAAGCTGTACTAACTTTGTACTATTTTTGTATTAAATAAATGAACACAGAAATGAAAGAAATGGAACAGCCTGTATTTTTCATGCAAGTTGGGGTAAACATAGACTCTGAAGGCAATCTACCTCAAAGCATTAAACATACACAATAGTTACCTTGTAAGAGCAAATGGGATATCAGGTGAGTTTTCAGTGATCTTCCCTGGTAAAAACGAGGCCAACTGGCCTAGTGCATTGATTATGAGCTGTATAGTCAGATAAACCTGTTTGAATTAGCCTCAAATTCTGCTATATCATTTTGAAAGACCCTACTGAGTCTCCACTTTGTTGTTTGTAAAAGGAGCAATGTTGGTAACCATCATGTCCAAGGCTGCTCTTAGTATGAGGTCATATATGTAATACACGTGGCAAATAGTACGTAGGTGTATAATGACCAACTATTAGACTAACATGAATTTTAAGATGTGGTTCATCTAGAAATATTGGTTGGAGACTCAATATATGATTTAGTAATCTTCATGAATAAAATAATGGATAATAAGGCAAACAAATCATACACCCAAGTTATGTAATTGTTATCAAATTCCAGTAGAATGGAAGTTAAAAATACTGATGTTCTACGCTATATGAAGGAGTACTCAGAAGGGTTTTTATTTCTTCTGCAATGGAGTCACCAATAAAACTTTGCCAGAGAAAAGTTTATTCCATTTTAATGCCCATTTTTAAAAAGCTATACTAGATGTTTCTAATTTTTCTTTTTTTTTTTTTTTAAATATTTTTATTTATTTCTAGGAGAGAGAGAGAGAGAGAGACAGCGTGAGCAGGGGAGGGTCAGAGAGAGAGGGAGTCACAGACTGAAACAGGCTCCAGGCTCTGAGTGGCAGTCAGCACAGAGCCCGACGCGGGGCTCGAACCCACGAACCGCGAGATCATGACCTAAGCGAAAGTCGGACGCTTAACCGACTAAGCCACCCAGGCGCCCCTAGATGTTTCTAATTTTTCAAAAGAGTGCATTAATGGAATCATAACTCCGATAGGCTCTTTCCATATATAAAGTGCATTTAAAACACAATTTGTATTACTTAGAGACATGGCCCTGTGAATCTAGGATACCACTAAAGTATTCATAGATTTTTAAACAAAAATATGTACAGTTGATTTGGTGCTGAGATGAAAAGAATTAAAAAAAAATAACATCAACAAAGAAATCCAACCATATTTGGTTTGTTAATGCCTCAGAGACCATAGTTATAGCTGAATATGTATTTTCATATTAAATAGTGGAATTCCTACATTTAGACCTCTGAATTTTTTGTAATAAAGAATGGCATCACTTCTGAAATTCAGAAACAGAGGCTATGTGACCCCTTTTGGCAGCCCAGTCCACTATTTTATTTTTTGATTAAATAATACTTTGTATGAAAGTGAGCAATCTGGCTTTATTCCCATCTCTCTTGGGTTCTCCATGGCAATGGATATAGTTCTTTAGTATGTCCTTTAACAAGATGTCACATATTTCAAGTAGAACAATCTAATTTTTTCATTAACTTGATATGAACTTACTTTCAATTTTTAATCTGAATTTAGCCAAATATTTATCTTTTCCTTGCTTATCAGAGTCTTACTATAAGGCTTCAGAGGAGTGGAATGGTGGTGCCACGGCCATCTATTGTTTTATATGGGAGGAGAGGAAATTTCCTGCCTCTTTTGGAAGTTTCTTGGTAGATGCATTCAGCAACAGGTGCCTCTTAGTACAATGTAGTAAGTACAATGCAACTTCAGTGGCATGGAAGTTAGTCTTAGTCTGGATTGTGCTGTTGACTCTAAGAGCTCAAATCCATATGCTTTTCCTGTTGAACTTGTCCTCACAATTTCCCTGGTAAAGCTTTGAAGGCATTTGCCTTAGTATCCCTTGTTCAGGGCACTTCAAACACTCCCCATTGTTACTAGGTGGTCACAATTTTGGCATCACATGCTCCAATAGCAATATTTTTTCAATGCTTCACTCTACAAAATTTTTCCTGGTTTCTATCAAAGTGCACTATATAGGTACTCATTAGAAAAAACATTATGATCTTTTCTCCTCTTAAACTTACCTGGAGTGGTATGGAGCAAGGACTTTGGAGTGTGGCTTAGCTTGCCTAGCTGCAAAACATGCTAGCTGTGAGACCCAGTATTTCACTTCTCCATCTCTCAGATTCCTTGTTTGTTAAAGGAGGAGAACTCGTTTTGAGGATTAAGTAAAATTTCATTTGTAAAGCTCTTAGAAAAATGTAGCAAGCACTCAAGAAGTGTTAACTATTATTTCAAGGTGACAATGAAGTAATCCAGAATATATATATTTATATATATATATGCACATATATACACACATACATATATACACACGTATATATACATATATACATACATATATGTGTATACATAAACACACACATATATATACATATGTTTTGTTTTTGGTAATTACTCAAACCTTTGTTCTTGGATGGCTTAGTAATGTCCCTGGAATATCTTAACCCTGACCTAAGGCCATAGACATTTAACCAGGAATCAGGTTAGAATTAATACAATCTTATAAACCTCAGTCAAGCTTCATACTAATAATTAGTAGAAAGTCATTAGAGACCATATAATACAGTGAGGCCCTCACTGGGCTTGATATTTATAAAGTTAGGGGCTCAATTCTCAGATTTGCCAATTAAAATCTGTTTGGCTTTAAAAGTTCTGTAATCCTTTGAACATCATTTTCCCTTACTATAAAATAGAGACATTATTATTAGCGCAGTAATTCATAGATGGTACATCATTTATGTTCAATTGGTAAACATTCAACTGAGGTTCGTTTTTGAACCTCAGATGTCTAACTGAATGTATGGGTAGACCACAGAGAGAGAAATAGCACCACCATAATGACTCATTTTAAGTAAAGATCTCTGAGCTTTCAAATTCCTTCAGAAACTGATGACAACTGAATGATTTTTCATGTCAGAGAGCTTATTGGTGAAGTCTACCCAGTGAGGTAAATGCATTTGAAAATAACACCATTTCCGTAAAAGAAGGATTAACAATGCTATACAGTTTGAATCAACTTACTCTATGGCAGGATAATTTGTATATAAAACATATCATCTCTTCTTGGCTTATGTTTATCTTTCTAGTCGTAATTAATGTGTCCCTATTGTTCATAAATTGCCTTCTTAATCATAGCCATTCTAGAACATACCTGCATTAGGGTAGCCTATGAAAGTTGTAGCTCCAATTTTCTTATACATAGTTGGACAGAACAGAATTTTCCTGTCTGTTCACTGGATGTTTCCCCTACCCATAATTTCTGATGAAAGTGAGCCAGAGACAAAGGTTTATTGTTAAGTCTGAATCCAGGAGAATTGGGGCTCATTGGCATTCTATTAATTGTTGGGATTATAAGGACTATCTAGTTTATAATTTCCATTTTCCGGATGGCAAAAACTGAGAAACCTGAGAAGTTAAGTCATTTGGCTAGTTCTCAGGCTCTGGCTAGAACTTAGCTCCACCTCTCCTAAACTCTCCTGACCTGCCCCAATCAGACTTCCTTGCAAGTGTGCTGCCCTGTAATTCATGCTTTGCATTGAGCTGTTGATCCAGACTTGGGAAACAGGTGTTGGTGGTTCATTGTCCAACAATAGTTTGCCTTTCAAGTCTTATCCTTCTTTACATAAATGAGCAAAGTTGTGAGTCTGGGTGAAGCTACAAGTGCTACTTCAGTCATTAAGAAAAAAACAAACTAGATTTTTCTTTTATAATTAACAACCCCATGGTATTGAACCACCAAAATACTTCTCTCTCCCTTACATGAAAACTTTTTTTGTAGGCTCCTCTCTTTTGATCTATTGGAGCTTCCTTAGTATTTCTAAAATCCTGAGTTTTTCTTTTGGATTTAAGGAAAGTGCAAACTGGAACTTCCTATTTATAAAATGTGGTATGTTACTTGCCTAAAATTGGGAACATTCTTTTTTTTTCCCCTTTAAAACATTTAGTAAATAGGGTACACTAAGTACTTACAGGAAAGAGTAGGGGTGGGTAAAGGCATTTTATAATCACTGGAAAAAAATGAAAAACAAAAACACAACCCAGTTTGGGACATTCATTTCATGCCAGACATTAAATGAATTGAATGAAGTTGCTGAACAGACAATTTCAGGTAAAATTGTTCCTGGGAAAATATGGCCTAAGATCTTGTATTCAAAAGGCAGATGATGTCCTATCATCCAGAAGCTTAAACAAGCTGTTCATGGAATTATTCCTATATTTGTTAAACACAAAACAATTATTGGAGTAAAACATCCCCATAAATGTGTGTTTTGAGGTGTGGTCTCCTTTAAAGAACTAAGTCATGAGAGTTCACTGGTGAAATTAAGTGTCCAAATACTTAATAACTAGGGTGCGTGAAGCCACAAACTTTTCCAGTTCTGGAAAACTAAATAGACAATGGAGATTCAGAGAAAATGATGGATTTAAAAGCTCGTGCACGTGGCTGCCAGCCTCTGTGTGCTGTGCTGATCTTGCAAAATGGGCCCCCTGGTAGATCTTTCTAAGGTGTAGATGAAAGCCGTTTGTCAAGAGGCAGCTACAGAGGTGACACTCCTGGTGTGACAGGGAGGGGCTGGAATGTGGCGCCACCACTGAGCTCAGGCTAAGTTCCCTGACCTGTCTTCACGTTACCTTGTGTGTAAGTGATGAGAGTAGCATGGCTGGATGAAATCTAAGTTTTCTCCTAGGTCTAAATGTGTCTTTCTTCTTTTTACATGTTTTTCCAGATTTTTATAAGCCACTATCAGTAAATTAACTCCCATAGTTTAGCTCCAAAAGGAAAGCTTTTTGCTCTTTGCAAAAATTAGTATGTAATCGTTCCTCTTAAACCCAATAAGCTCCCCCTCCCACCTTGTTCTTCAAATGTTTATTATGCTCGCTTTTAAAATGTCTTCCAAATCATGTCCTCACCCTCTGCAGATAATTCCTCTCTCATAGAATAGAGATTTCTCTATATCATTCCTCACAAAATAGAATAGATAGATCCTTACTTAGATAAGATGAGATTATGTGAAAATAGATCATTCCTCACATAATGGGTAAGTACTCTCTCATCTGTTTTCTCTCAGAACAAATAGAGGCAAGTAGGCAGTAATTTCCTTGACATTGTGTATTTTTCAGCCACTTCTTCCTGCTCTACAAAGACATGAAATGATGCTGATTCGAACTTCCTTCCCATCCATGTCTATCTGCATTTTGCCCCTTTCTGCCTTTTTGCTGCTGCAGGATACTAGTCCTTTCTCTTTTCCTTATTTTCTCTTCAAACCCTTTTCCTTTGCTTTCCCTCCCTGCCCTCCACTCTACCAACTGTTCAAAACTCCCTCATGAAGCAGAATCAAGGCCAAGATCACTCAGCTTCCTTGATCCTAAAACCCATTTAGAGTCCTCTGTGTATCTCTCTCCTCCTGGTCAAATTTCATAATGTATCTATTTCATCACCTAGATTTCTCTTCTTGACTCAATGAAGTCTGGATCCATGCCCTTTTCCTATACCATAACATCTTTTTTACAGGTCATCTAAGATGTCAGACTCAATATTTTCAAAAATCTATTTTCTTTGCTAAGTATTTTCTTTTTTTCTGGTACAAATTTTCCAAAGTTTATTTTACTTAGTTTTTCATACCCTCTGACACAGTCGACATTTTTCTCCTTCCAGGAATTGTTTCTCTTGTTTCCTCTATGTATCATTCTCTGCTTCTGCTGTTCTTCTTGCCTTCTGCTCACTCTTCCTCAGTTACTTCTCTTCCTGAGCACACAGAGTTCCTTTCTTGGCCCTTTTACTCTCTACACATTTCTTGGGCTATGTCTCATACACATGCCTCAATCTTCAACTCCATTCATGAGCCTCAAATTCCTTAGTCTTGAGCTGCAGATCATTTTCTCCCTCCTCTTGGCTACTCACCCTCCATATTTTTTTTGTACAAACAATAATATTATGCCTTCTACTATGTCCCTGCTCTCTTTCCCCCACTTCTTCTCCCAACCCAACCAGAAACCCTAAAGACATCTGAGAGTCCTTTTTCTTTCACCATGCACATCCAGTCAGGATGATTATTTATCCTAAATATCTCTCAAGTTATCAGCTCCTTTCTATTCTTCTACTCTTAGGCTCAGCTTATCATCTCTTGACTGCATATGGACTGCCCATGAGTCTTGTCGCTATCCACCAAACTTCTATTGCCACTATGTGATATTTATAAAATTTCTAACCAAACCTCTAATACTGCTGATTAAAAACCATGAATGGCTGACTCTCTTCAGAAACAAGTTCAGACTTATTTGCTTGATACACAATGCCCTTCAACAAAGTGGCTCCAACCCAACTCTTTTGTTTGGTTAGCACATATGAATCTAACATTATACTTTCAAATGACAAAAAAAGATACTACATTTCTTAATTGTCTTAAATTACTTTAAAACTGACTCCAGGCTTCCATCCTTCCTGGCAGGTAGCAATGTCAGTCTCTGTAAATAGAAACTTTATCACCTCAAGTTTGTTCCAAAGTTCCAGAGATTTGCAGGATGCCAAAATCACAGAAGCTCATCCGGTCATAATTCATCTTCTCCTCCTAGTCACCCCTGAGGTGTCCATTGTTTTAGCCAGCAAGGTCTATTGGTGGTTTTCTTTTCTCCATTCCATGCTTGGGGCACAGGAATCTTTGGTGAAGCTGGCAGCTTCAGGGTTTGTGGAATAGCCATTACCATCTTCCAAAGGTACTGCCAAACCAGCTCTTCTTATCTATCTCGGTGACAGTCTCTCCTTACTCTCTGCTTGTTCTCAAAAAGCATGCTTGCTTTAAGCTCCTTTTCCTGGATACTAAGCATATCCCTTCAATGTGTTGATATCATATCAAACAATCATATCGTATCAAAAACAATAAGTGAAGAGGTGGGTAGGTAGATGGGTGAAATGGATGAAGGGAATTAAGAGGTCCAAACTCCTAGTTATAAAATAAGTCACAGAGATAAAAAGGTACAGCATAGGGAATATAGTTAATAAGATTGTAATGACATTGTACGGTGACAGATGGTGACTACACTTACTGTGATGAGCATGAGTAATGTATAGAATTGTTGAATCATTCTGTTGTACATCTGAAGCTAATATCACACCATATGTTAATTATACTTCAATAAAAAATACTTCAAAAAACAAACAATAAGTGCTCTTGACTTCTGGCTATTTCTCTTTTCTTCCTTGGGGGAAAAAAATCCCTCTAGGGCAAGAAATGGTTTACTCACTTTGACAGGGAAGGAAGTGTTCAGATGAAAATTAAAAATAACATCTCAACGAATATCCTGCATCATTGTTCCTTCACAATCCCATGCATATTCTAGCCATTCCAGATTGCTTGCCATCAGTCTTACCTGATCTATGCTTTCTCATCTCTGGGTCTCTGTGTGTGTTACATTCAGTTTTCATTCCCTCCCTCCTCATGGCCATCTGGAATTCTCTTTATGACCTAGTTGAGTTCTCATTCAAAAATAGTCTAGTCTGGTTAAGTAACAGAATATCTTATTAATAGCTTTCATTCATTCACTCTCATTGATTCATGTATTCAACAAGATGCATAAAGTAGCTATTATGTGTCAGAAATGGTACTAGGCACTAAAGATACTGTGGTAAACAAAAGAAGATAATGGATCCTTGTAGAGTTTATGGTCTACTAGGAAGACAGATCTGAAAGGTAATTGCCAGGATGAGAGGTATTTTAACAAGGGTAGTTCAGTGTGCTTACAGTAGTATATTATAAGGGAATATAACCTAGTTTAGTGGTCCCTGAAGCAACGATGTTTAAGTACCTCCCTTATAGCACTCACTGTACTATTTTTTTATTTGCCACTTGTCTGTCTTTTCCATTAGATTGCGGGTTCTTTAAGGGCCAGGGCAAGGATTTTCATCTCTTTTAGATTTTAAAAAAAAAAAGCATGTTGCAGTGATTCGAGAGACTATTTATAAAATTATTTTATGCTACTTCAGAGATAATTTAGAAAAAATCATGAAAGCCTTAAGAGCCATAAAAATGGGCCATTTTGCTTATGTAAATTATATATGACTAACAGGTCTTAGTGAGAAACTATTTCACCCATAGTTGAATTTAAAAACTTTGACAGAAAAAAACACATTTTAGTTATTTTATTTAAAATTTCTCACCACTATAAGTAATAATTTTAAAATATCAATAAAACCAATAGTTAGTTTCAAAGATATAAAACAAATAAATTCTTCTTTCATAATAATTTGTTTTTGCCCTTTTTAGGTTAGAAGTACAAAGGTCAAATAAAAAATGTTAATGAAAACAGAATGTAGTCAAGTCACATAAAACAAGAAAATAAACCAAGATTCTGCTTCAAGCATTAAAAATCTGATTTAAACAGCCTTCTCAGAACATTAAAGCTGCTATTTACTGAAATGTAAAGTAATGTTCTTCTACTTATTTACAAATAATTCTCCTTTTTAACATCAGGATGTAACATTCTCCCTAAGATAATAACCTAAAATGTTTTTATATGTAAGAACTAATTTAAATGATTATTGGGAAGCTAATTTTAAAAACCTAGATTTAACAAAATAGGTCAAAAAACCTTATGAAATTACTAATTACCAGTAGTTAATAAAGAAAGCCAATGGGTAATTTCAGTACTGGTGTCTTGGAATCAAATTAAAGGCATTTTAATAGTGATTGAACAAGTCTATCATCATTATTGTTTCAAAGCTGTAGGAATTAATTTAAGTTTCTGCAAACACAGCTCTAGCACTGCATGTCTTTGGAAACTATAATGCATCATTTGTAGTAGCCAAAGATCTATTTTCAAACAATGAGTCCCACTTATGTTCTAAGGTGTGCATTGTTATTCATATAATGATTCTTATACCCATGATATACTACCAGGAACATTAAAATACTCTTGATTTATGTGAAATCGTGTCATCTCTTTATTAATTACCATGAAGCATGTGCTTATTAACTGATCTTCTGGTTGGACAGGTCACGGATGATTCTGGAAGGACTTTCTCCTTAAATTAAAAGTGTCTATTGCAAAATCGGATAGCAATTTAACAGTAAAATTAATTTTTCACAGTTTTATGGAAAAAAGATTATCAGAAAAATACTTCCATTGTCTGTCCTGAATTGATTATTTCTCTCAGCGTCTCCAGCCTTTCATAAAGGTTTTAACAAGAGATTAGAAAGAGTTTGCTGCCCACTCATGATGATGCTTCAAAAAAAAAAAAAAAGTTCTTCAGAATGGATCAAAGGCTGTAATTTCCATGCCATTTCTGCCCAATTTTCTTTTCTCCTAATGTTTTCATTTTTTGAAATGGCTATGATTGCAATCCAATTTTGCCCACACAGCACTGCATGCCTAAATGAACCATTTATCGCAAACTTTTTGTCTTTTTGATGCTTGAGATTTTATTTGCTTAGAAATCTTTTTTCCCCCCATTAATGTTTACCACTCACACTGCATTACAATTACCTTCAGTAATTACTACCTGTAGTGGCTTATATTATTCTACTCTCCAGATGTGGCACCAGAAAGTTCCTATTTCAAACCAATTATATGTTAGCATTGGAATTCATTGCTACTTTGCCGAATAAAGATTCCCTTATGTATCCTTGAAATGTTTTAACTTTGACTCTCATCCTGACTTAAAAGTACTAAAACTTTAATATGAAATATTAATCCTAGGAGTTTTAATCTCATAGATTTTCAGAACTCATAAGGTGTTCAGTTGACATTAATCATTGTGAAGGGACTGTTCAAGTTAAATATTACAGCTACTTGTGAGTGGCACTGAACCACATATTTTAATAAACAAAGCTGTTAGTTGAAAAACTTAAATTTAAGGTATTTTAACATGGTTTAACTTTACAAAGCCTATTTAAAATTGTCCAAATCTATGTTATAGCCCTTGCAGTGAGCACTATGATAAACAGCATTCACAAAAATACACGAAAAATTAGTTTAAATTTAGACTAAAACAGTTGTAGACCTTAAAGTTCCTGTCTTTGTCTTTAATTTTCATGAAGTTTGCAAGCCACAAATAGGGGAATATACTAAAAGTATGTTTGACAAATGCCTGTGTTTTCATGTACTTGGGAAATAAAGAAGGTAGTTGTTGAGAATAAGATGATACTAGTTAAGAGATGAAGAAGGAGAACAAATAATAGGCAGCTTAAATAGTTATTTTTGGTAACCATTGTAAAGATTCATTTTATTAATGATATTTACATTCTGGACGTGTATGTATTTAAAAAAATTTTTTTAGCATTTATTCATTTTTGAGAGACAGAGAGACACAGTGTGAGTGGGAGAGGGGTGGTGAGAGGGAGACACAGAATCCCAAGCAGGCTCCAGGCTCTGAGCTGTCAGCACAGAGCCTGATGTGGGGCTCTAACCCACAAACCGTGAGATCATGACCGGAGCTCAGTCGGGTGCTCAACCGACTGAGCCACTCAGGTGCCCCGAGATGTATGTATTTGTAAGTAGATATGTGCTATGTAGTTTTTGTATCACCTTTACCTTGTAGACATTTATCACAATTTCTTAAAAAGCCCAGGTCAGGTCGAAAAGCTTCCAGAAAATAATCTGTGATGAGTTTCAACAGACTCTGATTATTTCTTCTATCACATCACTCCACAAGGCCAGATCTTAAAGTTAATCATTTTCCAAAATTGCCAAGGGGGAGAGAGGTTTTTTTTTATTATTAGTGTTTGCTACTGGGTTCTGTGACAGTCCCTGCAGCACAGTCGCATTCACACCACCCAAAGCATCATCTTTTCTGCACTGTGGTGCGGTGTGGTGTGGTGTTGTCAAGGGCTTGGACTCAACTTGGTTGAACTTAGAGCTTTCAGAATCATCTTTGCAGTCTTCAGCAAATTCCTGAAAGCCTCAAGATACAGAAGTTGTATCTTCTATAAAGTGACGAAGATGACATGAGACAGTGTAGGGAAAAGGCCTGGTATATGGTTTACAGTCTCTAAATGTTGGTTCTGCTCCTTGTAATAAACTGTACAGTGAACTACACAAAGGTGAATTTTCTTTCTTTTGTAGTTTGCTTTGTGCTTGAAAGTGTGTATTAGTTCTGAGTGTGCGAATGTGCGGCCTATCTGCAGGAATACGTTTGGGACTACGAGGGTGATGAATGTACCAGGCTGTAAATTCTTTCCTTATGAAAAGCTCTTCGAGGTCTGAAGTAGTTTTTGTTTCGTCGTTGTGGTTATTTCCTTTTTTGTTTTTTGGCAGTTTCCTTTTCCCTCTTTTCCACTGAAACTGAACTACTGTATGTAAAGAGAGAGGCAGTGTAAACAGCATAATTATTTAAAGCTTGGGCTCTGGAGTTCAACTGTTTGAGTCACTGGCTATGTGATGGTGGGGAAATTACTTAAACCTTTGTACCTCTCCACACTTATCGGCAAAATAGATCTGTTAGTAATGATGCCAATCTCATTGGTGTTTGCTATGAGGAGTAAATTTAATACATAAAAACCATTAGAAAAGGTAATGGCATCTTTCACATCGTGAACACATGCATCTGTTAGCTGTTAATAATTCTTAAGTAACTTAGGTTCCATATGGCTAAAAGGCTCTTGTTATGAACACAATTATTTTGTTTGAAACTACTGAATGAGTTAGATAAAAATAAACATGTATTTTTGATGAGTTATGTGGGATTATGATTTTTAAAATGTGTATATAACAAAGTAAGATATGCTAAATCATGTTTTTTTAAAAGATTAACCTTCAAAATAAAGTTAGAAAACAGATTTTTAATGAAAATGAGCCAGAGCTACACAGATTTAGAAAACTGGGTAATTATTATTAGGCATGTAATACATCTTATATACTACTATGTAAGTTTGTTATCTAAAGCATTTGATATAAGGATAGATATGAGCAGATAAGGTCTTCATATTTCTTAGTTTGGTCTATAAAGTCTGGAATCAATAATAACTAAATTGATGAAATAATTATTGAGAAAAGAAAAGAGTTTATTAAATATAGTGTAGATATTATCATTAAAAACAAATTAAGACATGTATCAAATTGCATAGTAAACGCTATACATGTTTACTAGATAGCGACTTTGACTGGAATTTTCCTATTTAATACAGAAATCTGAGAAACTTAAAATGTGAGGAATTATATCAATGTTTCATTCTCATGATCACCAGCTGTAATGATATTTAACCCAAATGACTGATCCTTGAGTTGATTCATCAGTTGTTTAATTATGATGATGGAAAAACAATTATTTTTTTAGATGTCCAGCCATTTTCTCTTTTTCGAGGTACAATTTAACTCACTTCAGCTTCTATTTCCCTGCCCTTTGTACCTCTCCATTAAGAGAATGAAGTTCCAGTGGTGAGAAATGACTCAGCAAGAAATTCAATAGATTCTCTCCAACCAATTTCTTTCTTTTTTTTTTTTTTTTAAATGTTTTATTTATTTCTAGGAGAGAGAGAGAGACAGCGTGAGCAGGGGAGGGTCAGAGAGAGAGGGAGTCACAGACTGAAACAGGCTCCAGGCTCTGAGCTGGCAGTCAGCACAGAGCCCGACGTGGGGCTCGAACCCACGAACCGCGAGATCATGACCTAAGCGAAAGTCGGACGCTTAACCGACTAAGCCACCCAGGCGCCCCTCTCCAACCAATTTCTTAAGGGCAATATTAGTGGGAAATATCACTAGCTATCCTTCATACATAAACAAAGCAAAGGTAGCTTAGGATTTACACTCCTGGGTAATTCATAACCATACAAGGAGTACTAAAAAATAAAGATGTACATAATTAAGTTCATCACTTGCTTAAGAGAGTTGAAATTCATTAGAATAAAATTATATCCATTCCTTGGTTCACTTCTTCACTTGTTCAGTAAGTATTTACTATATCAGTATTAAATGTGAGGCACTGTGCTAGACATACAGTAGTTAAGATGAAGATACAGTAGTGAGCAAAACAGGTATTGGTACACCTTCATGGAGTCTGCTGTTTAGCTGAAGGCTCAGACATTAAACGAACAAACAAATAATTGCATAATTACCTTTGTGATGGACTATATGAAGAAAAAGTATAAGGTCTCTCAGAGCATTAAAAGGGATGAAATCCATGCAAAGGAACCATAACGGTAATCAGTAACTAGGCATAGTTAAAAGTCTAAAATACTAATCTGGAAGTGGGCATGGGAAGTTTGCTAAAGAAAAATAAACTTGACACTGAAGTATGTTGTGCCAGGGCACATGTAAGGGTATTTATGACAAGTGATTACAAGAAGGTAGGAAACAGAGTAATAAAAAAAAAAAAAAGGTAATTGAAATGGAGAAATAAACACCAATGAAGGAATAACCTCTGTGGCATGTGTTGTAGAAAGATTTTTTTCAGAAGTGATTAAAACAACTTCTGGGGATTCAGTGGGAATACTGGTGATCTTATTGCTTATAAATTTGTGGCTAGCTTTTCTACAGCAGCCTAAATGTTGAGTTTAATTGACTCTCATTTGTTAATTTTCTCACTGATGATTTTTGAATTGAGAAGTTTTTCTAAAAGTCTTTATATTTTCTTTCTAAATAAGTAAAATTTACTATTTTACCTTCAAGTTCTAGGAAAGTTATTGCTTTTATTTCACCTTGCTTATGTGAGAAGAGAATTCAATATAATATTTATGAAGCAGCTACCATGTACAAAATTCTCAGCTATGTGATTTTAGTCACCAAATAGACTTACATCTCTTGGTTTCTATAACAAAGGAGCTTTGATACAGTGTGCAATGTATGTGTACATTTGTGTTTGGGAGCCCTTTAGTATACATCTATGAGGGTCTAAAATGGTATAATTAAGATTGAGAATTATAAAAAGTAGTAAAATGAGGTGCCAACACAATGAAAGGGATAAGATGAAATGAAATTGTCATTCAAGGCGATCTAATGAAAAGTAGGAATTAGAAAAACATATACTAATAAATAGTAGGGATTGCAAAAACTATGTTATAAAAGATGTAAATAAGCATCAATTCTTTGCTCAAGAAAGTAAGAGAAAATCTTTAGGAAATCATGAAAAAAGTAGGTTTGCCACCCAAAATATGGGAGTCTAAATGGCAGAATTGCAAAGCTTGGGAATACTGTGGGACATAACTAACAGTCACAGAATGGAATGAATAAAAATATAAAACTTGGTCTAGCAGGAGGGGTCTTTGACAGTAGTATTTATTGATTATTGGAGAGTTTTTCAAGGGGGAATAAATAGAAGCAGTTTCATCATTTGGTGCATTAGAAACAAAGACTGAACAATACCCTAAAGGGTACAGAGTGGACAAACAGAATTGATGACTATTTTTAAATATATTTAATATGTTTTAAAATATATATATTAATATATTGATATACATAAATTGTTAGGCTTTGGCATTTTTAGATTTCTATGACTTGATGATGTTTCTACATTGCATTTCTTGAATTACTATGAACAAATGTTCTTATTGCCTCATATAGCAGTCATTTTTTTAACCAATATATTTGCAATCCCATGAGCATTTCCTATGAGCAAGTTTGAAAAACATCAATCTGGAATTTGAATTAATTTTATATTTCAAAGTAAAAGACACATGAGTGATAGTCACAAAGCGAAGTGAATTGCAAAATAAACCCAAATAAAACTGACTACAATTAGGGATATTAGTCCAATTTTCTTTTTAACAGTTTTACAGGTAATGTAATGGTAGAGACTATCATCTATTCAAGAGTGTATTCCAGAAACTTTGCTATGTACCTTAATATGCATTATTTAGTTTAACCCTCATTAATACTCCAGTGCTATAGAATAAGATTATGCTCTTCATTTTCTATATATGGAAACTGAGGCTTAGAGAGTTGCTAATACCAACATTCTTGCTCTTTCTATGAGCACTGTAAGAGCCAACTGTCCAGGGCAAGGTAACACTCTGATACTCTTAATTGCTAAGAGTACCAAGTGCTGAATATAATGGAGGACACTGGCATGATAAAAAATACAGAAAGTGATTTCTAGCTACAACTGAATGGGATGGAATGTTTTTACTTCGGGGGTACAGGCAGATACAGGCCATTTCCATCTTAGAAAGATAAAACAGACTCATTGCTAGTTGAAAATGAAAGCTTATTGGAAGCTTACCCCACAGCTAATTCCTTGGGAGGCAATATTCTCAAAGCCAAAGGGTGTGAAGAGGTATTCTAGTGCTCTCAGTGCTGGGTAAGCAGTTGTCCTGAATGACCCAGGTACAAGGGTCTGGTTGCCAGGGCACTTCCTGGTGCTATTTGGCTTAGTCATTTGTTAGTGGGGATTGCGCCATCTGGGCCATGGATGTCTGGGATCTGGGTGCTCTGGGAAAGGATCCTTCCAGAGACAGTCAGAAAGCCCTCTTCCCTTGCCCCACCTGGGCTGAGGAGATCGTTAAGCCATGCCCTTCTGGCCCGTGGGGAAAAAGAAGTATCTCACTAAGGTATGTTAGGGAAGAGATTTGTGTCCTCGGGCCTATGACTCTATTCTTGAAATCATAAAGGCAATATTTTATGTAGGTTTTTGGTTACATAATCCTTATGAGCTGGTGTTATTGACACTGATTTTCTGTTTGCTTTTGGAAGTCAGGGGCTATAATTTTGGTGTTCTGACAGTATATTTCATAGTGCAGTAATAGCATACTTTATTGATAAAAATTGAAGAGTAATTTGATCTATGGTAAATGAGCTAATTTGGAAGGAAATGGAAGGTCAAAGAGGTGATGACGGATGCCACATTAGCAGAAGCCTATTGTGGTCAAGTGTGGTACGCTTTATCTTCCCTAATACCTGTCTAAAACTCCCTATTCACAGTGTTTCAGGAAATAGACAAACATTGTACAGATTCACAACCATGATGCAAGAATGCTTTTTCCAGTTTGTTTTCTGGCAATACGTTAATATTTTAAGTCCTGAATTCAGACTCAGGCTTTTGGTTTTAGAGAGATCTAACCTGAGCTAGCATATTCTTTGAACAATATGCCATGGGCCTGTACTCAGTACCCTTGTAAATGTAGTTTTACTAAATACTATTTCAAAGGGGGAAGTAAAGGAGTATTTCCAAACTAGCTTGAGCTGAGCTCTCTTCCATTTGAGCAGAGTTTGTGATTTTTAATAAAATGGCAGGAGAAAAGCATGTCTGAAGGAATTTGAGGATAGCTACTTGTTCTGATTTTGTGTTTTCAAAATAATATGGGAGATAAAATGCCTGGGTTGTGGATGAAACATGACCTAAATCAGCAGCAGTGCCAATAGTTTTTCATTTGATGACCGCACTCCATCAGCGCTGAACACCCACATGGCTGCAACTCATTGTCCCTAATAGAAATGACAGTTCAGCTCAGCATAATGAAGCTTTTTCCCCCCCTCATATGCTGAAGAAAGACAAAACTTCAATATAACAAAGTGAGGATTTAAATCAGTCCGTGGACAAATTTACACATGCTTGCCTAAAAGAAGGTTTACATTTATACCATTCACACACAAATGCTGCAAAAGACAACAGTATAAAATTCTGAAGACATTTTAATTAAAGTACTTTTTGGGTAGTGTGTGTGTGGTAAGTGATGCTTACTAGTACCATTGTTCCTATGGTAACAATTCTCCTAGCAACATGAAAAGATCTTGACAGGATCTGCTCTTGAGAATCCATTTTTGGAGTATCATCAGAGAAAACTGTATATTACTCTCTACACTAATCATCCATCTTTTTTTTAATGTGAGATTTTCTCAAAATCACATACCCATGGGGTTACATGAAAACAATCTAGGGCTTGAAGTTTTGTTATTTCAGTTTCTTAATTGCCCAAGGACAACTTGAGTTTGACCTCTTGTCTTAAAATGCCTTTGAGGCCTAGGAATGTATCCTACAGGCCTATTTCTGTTTTCTGTAAGCAAAAGTGATATTCCTCAGACATCTTGTGGCTAGTGCAAATCAAATACACTATTCTGTTTCAGAACCCTGAATCCTGGACTCATACACAGGCATATCCCACAATAAGTGATAGAACTCTGAAAAGAATTGGTTCTCTAGTGATTAAAAGCAGTGACAGTCATTTTATCCTGCAGCTGAAAAGACAAATGAAAGTTCTTATGAAATTGTGATATGCGAAATATGTGAAAAATAGTGTCTTATTTTTCCTCATTTTACTAATGTTCACATTTGATTGATTAAAATTTTCTTCTCCAAGCATTTTGCCAAATGGAAACACTCTATTCTATCTATCTTAGTAAGTGACTGTTTCCTGGCGTATGAGATTAATAAAAAGTCTTATTGCTAAGTCTCTCATGGTTAGTCTACATGAAGGTTGATTTGTTTTCCTTTTTTCTGGCCAGCCATGTATTTGTTTCCATCTTTAGTACCTTCAAGGAAATGCACATTCTTAAACCCTCTCATAAAACGATAAATTCTGTACATTTTCAAGTAGCAGCCAAGGGCCTTAACTTTTATTTTTCAGTAGTAACTTCTGACTATTGGAAGTGAGGATGAGATGCTTACCTGGCACCACAGGGACCGCTCTGGAATTCTGTACAGGTGTGCTGCAGCCTGAGGGAGCTGCGGGGTCCCCAGGTGCGGCACTGACCTTCACTGTCTGTGTCAGTCAGTCACGGTGATCCTGACATTTCCCGAAGACCTTTCCTGAGATACCAAACTAGACACGGCCACACAGGATTACTGCATGACACCCGGAATCTATCTTCTCTCTGGCTCTCAGAAATTCTGCTCAGGCCTCACACAAGACAGCTACTCAGGCACATTCCAAGGCATTCTCGGAGAAACAATATGCTAATTCTGTATCTCAAACTGCTGCTAGCTAAGCTGAATCCTGATGTACTTCAGGGAGCACCCTGAAGAAGGAAACCCAAGTCAATGGCATATGCTGTTTAACCTAATGAATTATGCATTTGAATGCAATGTGTTCTTATGTCCCTATGATACTCTTTAGAAGATATGGGATCAGTAAACTACAAAAAAGTCATGAAAGCAATAGAGGCAACGAAGATCACATCCTAGACCCAACCTACGTCAGGTAAAATATTTCTTAAATGTACATATTTACATATAGATTTATATTTACCTACATAAGACCATTGCTTTTGAACAGTTTTAGGTTCACATGTTTTGTTTTAAATAATACCTGGCTTTCTGTATCCAAATAATCATGACTAATCTAAATATTTTCAGACTTTCTCCCAAATACTCAATGATCTCTTTTTCACTGACAAGACCGGAACATTGGTTTTACTTGTTTTGTGCCATGAAATGCAAAACAATTAAACTAGCATATATTCCTCATGTTTTTCAAATGTGTAAACCTACATAACCACAATAGTATTAATGGAAGCAAACAAAATAGCTCACTTTAGTTAAATTATCCATTCTAGTTTATCTAATATCATAAGTAATATCTCGTGTTTAAATAAGAAATGAACTTAAGAAACAGTGAAGATACAACTATATATTGTTTGTACATTTTCAAAGCTGTGTATTTTGGAAGAAATGAGGAATCCATAGTGTCACAGATATTAGAATACAAAATTCCTTGGGCCTGAATTAGGGGAAAAATAAGCATAAAAATAGATTCATGTTATCAGTATATAGATTGAATCTGATCAGATGAGGCAAGTATAAAACGGGTGAGACGGAGGGGTGAAACATTTGTTACTGAATGAAAAACATTATAGAACTTTGCTATCTGAAAGGAAATGGATGGCATACATGCTTGTTTCCACAGATATATAAATAGTCTGTGTTTTAACAAAACTCAGGATAGAAGGCAAGGGGAACAGGCTGGCCTACTTTCTTTTAAGATGACTACTTAGGAAGTTTCCTTCCTTGACTCTGTGGCCTTGACAGCCAGTTCATTCTGATGTAGGCAGGCTGAGTTCAGGTTGGCGTAGTGACTACAGCATTCTGATGCCAAGTAGCCACGCAGTTGTTTTGAGGGAGACAAAAGAGCAGCTGCCACCGTGGTGCTGGCAGCCTGTTTACCTATGGGCTTCTGCCTCCAAGACAACACAGAATTTCAAATCCTGAGGGGGCAAATGCAACCAGGTTGTAAACTTGTGATGTCCAAACTTTGGCATGCATAAATCAACTAGGAGTTTGTAAAAATAACAGTTCCTAGGCCCTATCCCCAAAGATGATGATTTAGCGGTAAAGCTGGGGAGACCTCCAGAAATTCTGCATTTGATAAGCATTCCTGATGACTTAGATGCATGGTAATGAAGGACACAGTCTTTTATAAGTCAGGGAGTCCTGAGTTCAAACTCCTTCGTGGCTCTCAGTCTTCAATAGGATTCAATAGGAACTCTGCATGTAACTTCTTTGCAAAGAACTAAGTATATTTCAGAAAAGCTAAATAGTTGTTATCTTCAGACCACCTGGATATTGAGACCAGCTAGTAAAGGTATGCTCAATCTAAAGGGGTGTTCTGTTAGACAATGGTTTCTGGAGATACCAGGATTCTAGAGGATGCTATGCCATAAAGGGAAATGTGACTCTGCTTTCTATACTAGAAGATGTAGGCTTCCTGGAGACTTTGTAGAAGAACCTGTAGAATCTGTAGTTAGTAGACTTTCCTTAATGGAAGCACATAGCTTGTTAGCCCTGGCTCCCCTGGACTGTGCCATATGCCCCATGTTCTGAAAGACTGTGGCATAGGAAGAAGTTGGCTATTTTTCTAATGCTGACAGGGCCTTCCCCAGATGAAGTGAGTCTCTGGCAGCTGTGTGTCCCTCAGGGAAGCCAGGGGCAAGAGGAAAGCCATATGCTGCCTCTCTGTTCCTGCTGTGGGGAGCCACTCGCTGTGTTTCTATTAATTTCAGCACACTTGTTAAATAAACTCAGGGCTTTCTGTAGGTTCAGGTGGTCTTTTTTTGCCAACCCATAGTCCACCTGAAATGCTGTATACATAGCAACACAAACTGCAGATAAGTTTTGTGCATAATTTGGTAACTGAGGGATGGAACCCATAGTCACCCACTCGTTCCGCACAGCAGCCTTGTTATTCTGTTGACTGGGTTGCCAACTGGTTATACAATTCTTTCTCTTGGGACAAACCAAAGAAAAAATGTCTTGTGAGAGAATCAATCAAAACCAAGGAACATCAAGCACTGTAACATGGTCTACAATTTTGTTTTTTGTAGAGGCCTGTTTAAATATTGAGAATAGGTGCAGCATGAAATAATAGGAAAACACTATAGAAATAGAATGCAACACTATAATTTCTCAAAAGCACTATTAAAATCAATTCTATATCTGTATATGCTGAGTACTTACAGGATGCTTAATCATCAAGTCTTTTTTTTGGAAGTCCAATAGAAAGAAAATTAACTACGAAATACTCTGTTACAGGCTTAAGAGGAACCAGAAATTTATCTGATGCCTCCCCCAAAACAGTATGGGAACATGGATATGTATTTATTGTCATAGTCAGAAACCATTCATTCTTAGATGAGGAAATTGAAGCAGAATGGCCAATGAGACTATCATTTGTAGCCTTTTTAGCCTGGCAAGTTCTAGGTCTGAAACTCTCTTGGGACTAGATCTCTGTAACTCTAAACATTTCTATTCTTGCTTTCTCAACTCCTGTGCTCTTCAGCCTTTATTCCTATCTCCAAGTTCAAGCCTTAAACGTTTCAGCCTCAAAATGACACAAGAGAATGAGGCTGTCAGCTACCTCCTGGAGTAAGGCCCAGGACTAAGGACACGGGGGTGGAATATTGTTTCTGTAGAGAGGCTAGGAGCTATGAAACAGGCTTAGGTGATTCTGATGAAAATAATGTGTGGCCAAGCCATATCAAAGCCTGTGATGAAGGAAAAACCAGTAATATTGATCCTGCCTTCTTTCTTTCGTTCATTTGTTTGTTCATTCCTTCCTTCCTTTATTATATTTTTAAATAAAATATTTATTATTTTGAGAGAGAGAAAGCATGAGCAGAGGAGGGGCAGGGAGGGGCAGGGAGAGAGGATCCCAAGCAAGCTCTATGCTATCAGTGCAGAGTCTGATGTGGGGCTCCATCTAACAAACTGTGAGATGATGACCTGAGCCAAAATCAAGAGTTGGATGCTTAACTGACTGAGCCACCCAGGTGCCTCAATCCTGCCTTTATTTAATTTTTGTGTATTTTGCTCTTCATGAAATTTTGGATGAATTCTGATTTTAAAAACATTGCATTAGGGGTGCCTGGGTGGCTCAGTCAATTAAGCGTCCAACTCTTGTTTAGGCTCAGGTCATGATCTCATGTTTCGTGAATTTGAGTCCTGTATGGGACTCAGTGCTCCTGGTGTGGAGGCTGCTTGGGATTTCTCTCTCTCCCTCTTTCAAAATAAATAAATAAACTTATAAATTTTTTTTAAAAAATAAAAAAACCCCATTGTATTAAAAATTGTGTATTTGATTACAGATTCTTTTCACCATCTTAAACTTTGTGCATGAGACGAGTGCCTTATTTGCCTTATCCTGGTCCTACCCTGAGTAGAAGCTTTGCAAAGTACAATGTATTTAACAGATAAGTACATAGTATGTGATATTGAGGTAAACAAATGAAAATGAAAGAAAGGGAGGAAATTCATATTTATTGACAATCTACTACATATATGCCAGATATTATATTTATATATCTCTAAGTATAACACATCACATATATATTTGTTGATATATATCATATAATACATATGTGCTGATATACATTAACGAATATGCTTTATAACACACACATTATCATTTAATCTATGGATTTTACATGTTAAAGATGAGAACAGAATAGCTTGGAAAGGTTAAATAACTGGCCCAAAGTTGCAGGGCTGGGGTCAAAGGAGAAGGTGAATGGAAGTCAGAGTATTGTGTTTATAAATTGAGAGTAAGTCATAAACACTAATGGATGTGTTTTGCCTTAAGGCATAAACACTAATGGCCACACTAATAATTTTTGATGTTATTGTATTTGGGAAATGCAACAAAATATCATTCAAGGTTTTATTAAAAAGCACTGTTTATACCTCTTTCCCTGAAATTAAAAATAGATATCTGATGCTGAGAATATATGTTTCTAGTGTTATCTTTTCAAAATTTTACAGGAAATTTTTTGGTTACGCATGATTTCTCAAGCTCTTAGTTTGAATTACTGCTTTTTTAGCAGTTCTTTTTGTGTATCCCAGTAATATTTAGTGAGCTATGAGATGGAGGGAAAATATTTAAATGGCAGAGAGCTTCAGAGGTAAAGTATTTCTCTATCAATCAGTACTGGTGAAAGCTATATGTGTTAGAGGCAAGATCAGGGAAATCAATATTAATTATTTATGTTGCTCTTCTTGTCGTGGTGAAATAAATATCTATGAATGACGTGATGGTTAAATCAGTATGTGTTCGGGCTTGAGAAGGGACATGAATATCTATGATCATATTTTTATGCATTACTGCCTGCAGAGTGGAATAAATATCTGCTAACAACATGACAGCAGAGAGATTTGTGCAGGGGATAAAGGAAGAAATATCCATAGTCAATACAAAAGCAGGATTGTATACATAAATACCAATGCTGGGAAAGGTCAGAAATGGTCACAAAAGGTTAATACGATATTGAATATTTAAAGAAGTAAATTATAGAATTATAGCTAAATGTAATTTTTATTCATTTAAGATCAAAGAATATTAAAACGTTTATGAAGTACAAATTAAACAATAGGCTCAAGATTTTATTTTTACCCAGAGGGTTTAATTTGCAATATTTTCAAAGGTACCTTGGAGACAGGATAGAGATAGGGTAAAATTTTAGTGTTAGGAATCAGGGAGTCTTGGTTTTGGGAACAACTTTTTTCACTTATAATATATGACTTAGGAGAGGTTTTTAACTTCTCTGAGCCACATTGTTGTTATATAATTGTGGGTAATGATAGCTACTTTGTGGGATGATCATGAATATTAATGCTATAAAGTGCCAAACATAAAAAAAAAACTTTTCCATGTATAATACCTGAAACATATCAGTTATTCAATAAATGGTACACCTAAGTGTTCTTGCTTTTGGATGCAAAGGACACTATTTTAGAACAAATATTTGACATGGCCTACAGATATGACCTTGCATACATGGAATAATGAAAATAATTGACATTTTTCTTGTTTCCCAGATAAGTAATACCTACAAAATTAAAAATGGAGAGGAAAATCGATTTTAATATGCAAAGGGAGCCCATATTTAAAATTGATCTGTTACCCTTATAATTAACAAAAAACCATGATTTTCCCCCTAAATACAAAGGATTTACCTTATGCATGAAGTAACCTCATTTAGCAGATTTTTCTTTTGGTTTAACAAAAGTAATAAGTTACTGACCAAGAAGCAATATTTGAGCAAACCCTGCACTGGGTAATGTTAAAAAATAAAAATTACCGGGGCACCTGCATGACTCAATCGGGTAAGTGTCCAACTTCGGCTCAGGTCATGATCTCATGGTTTATGAGTTGGAGCTCTGTGTGGGGACTCTGTGCTAACAGCTTAGAACCTGGAGCCTGTTTCAGATACTGTGTCTCCCTCTCTATCTGCCACTCCCCACTTGTGTTCTGTCTCTCTCCCTCTCACTCTCTCAAAAATAAATAAAGAAAATTTAATAAAAATGAACATTACAGAGACATACTAGCTGCCTTCAATAATAATTAAAATATCATCATTAGGGTATTGTATGTTATTAGAAGCTATGGAAAATAGTGTAATAGTAATGTGTAAATACAAAAATAACCACACAGAACTTGGGAAAATAGAGGTTTGTTTGCAATCAGGGAATAACTCACCCAAGTGCACTTATGTGTAATGCCCAATGTTTATTGCTGGTCAAGGCTGGCAAGGGTGGTGATTGACAAAGTGACTTTATGATCCTCGTGTTTGGGTTCTAATCCCAGCCCTTACCTGTTGTGAGTTGATGGATCTTCATGTCTTGTGTGTATGCATGTGTGTTTGTGTAAAAATGAGATAAAATACCAACCTCAGAATATTGTGTGAGGTTCAACCATGATAATGCAGCTAGCTGGTCTGGCTGTTAAGAAGAGCTTGATAGCAGCTGAAAGAAGGTCTACTATACTACCTGGAATGGTATATTTATCTTTATAGTAATGGAAAATTAAGTGATTTTGTGTAAATGTTAAATTTAAAAATAAAAAAATAATTATTCTAAACATAGAACTATTTTCCAGGCTTTGAACTCAACCCAACTCCTTTCAGGCATTTGGGAAATTTCCAGGCAGTGTTGTCTCAGGCTGCCATTCTGGGCTTCAGAGCAATGACATGGCTTGGAGTGAAAGCTTGCCACTTTGATTTGCTTCCTCCAGCTCAGACAGCAAAAGCTTTTAATTAACAGCTTATTTTAATTACTCTTGCCAGAATCCTATTTGTTCAGGAATTCAACCGTTCCAAAAAACCTGAATCCCTCAATCTTTCTACATCTGCAGACACTAAGCATTCATTCACCACAACCAACCGCTGTCTCTTGAAGCCCTGAAAGTAAAGGCAGGGTTTAGAGCAAGCAAATGTCCTTGAAAAAGTACCTTTTTCAATCAAAAGCAAGATGCTCATGTCAACCAAAGGGCTATTTACCACCTAACTTTCTTATTCTTGCTTATCACAGAATGAAATGTTGAATAATTATTTTATGAATGTCCAATCTTACCTCCCCAATAGATTATAGTTTCTTTAGTCTTAAACTTCAGTAGTGCCCAACCTTGTGGTAGGCACATGGTAGATGCTCAGTGAAACCTTGTTCCTTATTTATTAGTATCTGAGAAAAGCTTAGACTAATGTTATGCTTACAAAGAAACAAACACTATCTGTAGATTCAAGGGATGAAATATGATAACATACAATTTAAAAATGTATATATATTGAAAAAACTTGAATGCAAAATAAAAGAGCATTCTACCATTCCAGTATAGGTGATGTCTTTGAAACTTTGATTCCTACTTTCGTAAAGCCACAATCAAATCTTGCTAGGTACCAATCATCAGAGTGTGCTACAGTGTAAAATTTTCATCGTTACCCTGACATTTCATTTAGCTTCTGCTGAATACTCAGTCAATTCTTCCAAACTCAGAAAAATGTTCCTCAGCGTTTATCTTGTCATTTTGATGGTGCTATACATCCCACAATCAAACAGAAATTGTCAGATCTCCTTTTCTTTTATAGTAATTCAAATATGCCTTTGTAAACCTGAATTACTTGCATTGATTGGTGAAAATGATTTATTATTTTTTTCACACTTCCATATTGCTCAAGTAGAGGAAGATGTAATTATTCAGTTTACATATACACAACTTTTTTTTAACTTTTATACTTAAAGTAGAGATAGATTTGGTGGTCTTTTATGGGTTAGCATTTGGCTTATAATACATTTGAGAGTGCCGTTTTGTTACAGTGGGAAAACTAGTTAATATTTATATGAAAATTACATTAATCAAGCATTTTGGAGTCCTCAAATCTTTTCTGAAGAATCCTGCAACTGGAAAAGTATGGCATATGAGATTTGAGACAATTTACTGAGTCGCAGTAAAATCAGAATGGACTTCTTATTGGAAAGAGTGGCAGAAAATTGCCGGTATGACTGGCACTTCAAGATTCAAGAATAATAGATAATTTCTGGTATCTGAAACCTGTAATCTAGGGACACAAATGACTACCAAATCCACAATTTGAGTGAGGCCTCTTCCCTGAATTCTGGTCTGTTCATTGAAGTTTTACACCAAGTGACCTGCTTTCTCTTTAACCTCCAACTCTCTCACTTGTGCTTTTAATCTTTCCTTTCAACGCTGGCTACTTTGTTCACCTTTCCTATTTCTATCAAAGTTGCTATTATTTCCCCAAGCACTGGGATGCAGAAGTGACATTTAAGTTTTTCCTATACATGAAGTAGCCATTGAATTCTGTGTTTCTTCTTTGGTATACTGTCTTTCACATCTGACTCTTCCATTCTGGCTGGTTCCTCCCACGTTCAGGTCTGTCATCCCATCCTCATAGGGAGCAATGCTAGGCAGAAACAATGACTAAAAAAATCCTTTTGTTCAAGGAAAACTTTAATTGTCTAGTAGGAACAAAAACCACTGTAGTAAACCCACACTCCAAATTATTGCGGGATTCAACTACATGACTTCCGAGGAAACAAAATGAGATCCTCAACTCAGAAGGAAAAACAAAACAAAACAAAAAAATCAACTAAAGTATAATAGCTCTGTATGTATACAGTTAGCTTCCTGCCTCTATCTTCTTCTCTTCTTTACCCCAATTAATGAAATTCCCTTTCGTTCAACTAATATTTCTGCAACACATCAGTGTTACTTACCTCTGATGAAATTGGCCTTTCAAAGTGACTATTGTTTTTAACTCCCCATATAGATAACAGCCCAAAGAAATGTTTTATTTCCTATTTATTTTAGAATTTGGATTGTATGGTGTTTGCATTTTGTAAGGTCAACAAGGATATGTTAGTTCGTTGTTTGTCTTCTTTGTGTTAGCATTTGGCTTATAATACATTTCAGTGTGCTGTTAGGTTATAGTGAAAAAATGAGTTAAAATTTATATGAAAATTAAATCAAACATTTTGGAGTCTCCAAATCTTTTTTGAAGAATGATGGGATTTATCAGCGCATAGTAACAGAGTAGATCATCTCTAAGGAGCTTTTGCATTCCAGTAGTCTGTGATTTGTATGTTCTCACATGTAACCACACATAAATAAATCATGTGATGGGCATGAGGGACAGAGTTGTCGGACATACTGAAAGAGTCACAAATCCAAAGAGTTTAGACTCAGAATGACCTTCAAAGGCCACCTTACACCTTGACTATTTCATAGATGGGGAAATTGGGGACCAAAGAGAAGTGAAATAATTTGTTCAGAGCCACTCCAAAGGACTATAGTAGTAACTCATAGCATAGGAGGCATATTTGTGCCACTTCCCTCCAACATCTGAAGTTACAGGAAGGTGACATGGCACGGCCTCCGTGGATGATGTATACCTAATAGATTTGCATCACAGCTGAGGAATCTTAAGCTTGGAAAACCCAACTCTTTTATAATGGGATCCAATGAGATCTTTTATAAACCTGTTTGACTTGTATTCTGGATGTTTAGCTTCCAGAGCTGTTTGCCATACAACCATTCTTGAAAAGACTAGAAACCAAGGCAGCTGGTTTCTATGCTCTCAAGATGTGTGGAAACCTGATGCCCATGAACTGTCTCTGAGCAACATGGTGATGTGTCTCTGTTAGAGATGGTGGACAATATGCAGGAGATGACAACTAATAGGTAATGGCTCTTATCACTACAGTGACTGTACGTTCCAGTTTGCCCATGGCAAAGCCTGGTGTAGGGCAAGTCATACCTTGTTTGAGTGCCTCCTCTATCAAAAGTGTCCCACATTGGTACACAAATTATTTGGTCACCTAGTAATAGCTCACTATGAAGAAACACTCCATTTTTGAAAAAGAATCTTTTCCAAAGGATCATAAAAATTCTTCTTAGCTTGCTAGGACTATATAGCTAAGAATTCCTGGTGAATTTTAGCAAACTGCCCATTTTTATGTATAAAGAAGAAAAAAGTTTACTTGTTTCTATACGGGTTTCTGAGAAAGCTCTGCAGATTTTTTAGAAAATGTATTTTTCAGAGAGAACGTGAGCAGGCGAAGGGCCGGGAGCGGGGGGTGGGGGGGGTGGAATAGAGAATCCCAAGCAGACTGTGCGCCGTCAGTGCAGAGCCCGACACGGGCCTTGCCACTGTAAACTGAGATCATGACCTGAGCCAAAATCAAGAGTCGGATGCTTAACTGACTAAGTCACCCAGGCTTCCCAAAGCTCTGCACATCTTTAATCTAAAAATGTAATTTTAGGTTGTGTGTGCATGTATGTATATAATTCTTTCCATCTGTCCATTTGCAGATGTCTATACACATTTGCACAAACCATACACACCTCTGAAAAGGTTTATAATATACCCACTTGAGTCATCTTTGATACAACTTTACATTCCATCCAAAGCGCTGTGACCTAAAAGGATTTTTATACATATCTATTGAGATTCACTTATTAAAAGCACCTTTTGGTACACTGCTAACAGGTGTCAGTAATTCTCCTGATCTAAAATACAAAATTTAACCCAGAGATTCCCATTTTTGCGGTCTTTAACACATTTTCAAATACTATATCTTTGTTGACACTCATACTCAAATATAGTGAATGAGGCAGCATATTTCATAATACAATTTCTCCTAGACTATAGCACGTGTTCCTACATGGTTTTTGAAAAGCACTCATGATCAGTGCACTGTTTGATTCCTTCAGCAGTGACTCTTCCTTTCGGTGGAACTTTTATCAACCTGACTGCTCTTACACACCCAAGAGGAAAAGTTTTTGGCTTGACATGCATCTGTGTCTTTCATCTCTTACTCATAGCATATTGTTTCCTCTTCTCCACTGCATCCCATAGCCTGCTTAATGTTTCATCTGATCAGCATTATCGTAACAGCATGCATATTCAGGTTAAGCAAATAATAATATATACATTGCTAAAATCAAGGCAAAACAAAAATTGTAAAAAGTTTGTGTTTTGTGCCACATTAATTGTTGTGACCCCTTGGTTGACCATGTATTTCTAAAATTTTTCAGCAAAATATCCATAAAGACAAAGGAGAAAGAATGGATACCATGGGAAGAGTCTGGGGGACTCTAACCCGAGGCCACTCTTTTCTAACATAAAATCACATCGAAGATTTGAAGTTTTTTTTTCTGAACAACACATATGAACTTCCCAACTTATTTCATAATATATTTGTAAATTTTGAAGTGCAAACATAAAGAATAATATTAGAATATTTGAAGATTTAAGGAATTTCTAGGAAAATATGTCAGGGTTGTCTTGCAACCCGAGTGTGCACTATGCTGCAGTCTAAAAAGCACAGAATAAAACATAAATGTGCTTGGTTTTAATTCAACAGGGAGCCAGAGTTCTAAGAATTTCCTTCCTTATGCTAAATTTCAAGTTCTTATTATTTTATACTTTATTCACCTTATAACATCTATCTATCTATCTATCTATCTATCTATCATCTATCTGACTAAAATAGTTCATTTCTATATAGCTGCTTTTAAATAATATGACTTTACTGACAGGATCCAATATTTATTCTCAGGGAAAGGCCCCTTTCATCGTTTTTAATAAATAAAGACAAGTTAATCATTGTTTTCTAAGTTTTCTATCAACTTTCATTCTTGGATATGGCAAATGAAAGACAGCTGGAAACAGAAACAACCGCAGTAAGGCAGGATTCTGGTGGCCCATACAAGCCCCAGGGGGTGGCTCTGCCCCAGGTGAAGAGGAAGAGAAGGGAATAGACATGTTGACCCGCTCTGCATCAGTAATTTTCACGTCCACTGTTCTACTCAGTCCTCATGATGGCTTCCTTCAGAACTGATTTAGTAGCCTCATGTCAGTCCTCTCAGCTGGGTGCTATCGTTATTTCTATTTTATAGTTGAGGAATCTAAGCTTTAGAAATATTAAGTAGCTTACTCATATTCATGTAGCTGTGCTTTGCAAATTCAGATATAGTACAAACCAAACCTGTTTTAAAGCTCTTGCTCCGAAACATTACTACATTTTTGACCATTCGATTTATTTCATGATGGAAATTGTCCTTCTGGCTTTTTCCCCCCATACCTTTCTTGCAACCAATACTAAATTAAGGCAAAGTAAGATTAAAGTTGTGACAGTCAGGTAATAGACAGAAAGCCAATGTGTGAGTGATGCTAAAATTTCTCTTTGAATTCGGGGCGTCTGGGTAGCTCAGTTGGTTGAGCATCTAATTGTTGATCTCAGTTCAGGTCATGATCTCACAGTTGTGAGATGAAGCCCTACATCAGGCCACAACTTGAGTGTGGAGCCTGCTCAAGAGTGTCTCTATCTCCTTCTGCCCCTCTTCCCCACTCGTGTTCTCTCTCTCTGTCTCTCTCAAATTAAATAAACAAATAATCTTTGAATTGGAATAATACAGAGAAAATTATATTTACCATAATTTGCTTCTGCCTCTGAGAAGTATATTCTGATGAGCAGCTTAGGTGACAGGGCTGAGAGTCTGAGGCATTAAAGGACCATGCATAAACAAAAAACATGTCACTTGTCTGATTTAATGAAACATAGGTCTGGATCATTCCTGAGCTTTCATTTTATTATAAGAGATATGGAACTCTGGGACCCCATGTTAACTATGTCAGGTAGTAGACAGAACACGAGGAATACTATCAGTGGAATTCTGCCAGCCTCCTCCTCCTGAGGTATGGTCCTAGGTAGGAGTATCCCAGAAATCTGACTGACACAGAACCGTAATCATACACCATAGGCATTCATTCTCAGGCTGAAAGCCTGAGTTTTACTGAATTCATTGCTAAAACCTCAAGGTTGACAAACTCAGAATTCATGTAATTGATGGGCCCAGCCCTAACGACAGTCTTGGTCACAGAGTCCCCATTCCTGTATTTTCCACTTCACTTCCCCTTTATACCAGCTTATTCAGTAATTGAGGACATCTGGGACCCTATCTTATTCTGGGTCTAAAAATACTTTTCAACAACACCATTTTGAGGTACCCAGATAGACACTCTAAATGAGATCATTTGACACTGCATATGTAAATCCTCCAAAGTGGCTATTGCACTAGAGTTACTTGTAAGTGACAATTCCAGCATATAATAAGACATTTTAAACAATGCCTTTCTCCTTCTCTCTCTCTCTCTCTCTCACAGACACATCCACAGAGGATTACATAATAAAGATATAAGCTATATTTTAAAGGTACTGATAGTATGTTTTTGCCAGTCTCTGAAAACCAATAAGCGCTTTACTTTTCTAAAAGACAATTGTTTGTTTTTATTGCTGATTCGTTTAGCAAGTAATCACCAAACTCTTCTTCCTCCATGTCACACAGTAGTGAACAAAAGGAAGTCTCTGGTCTGAGGGGAGTTTGCATTCCAATAGTGTGAGAAGGGGTCTAAACAGACAGATGCCACATGGTGAAAACAAAGGATACACAGGATGGGGAACAATGAGATGAGAGACTCACTGCTACAGGGAAATTAGGAAAGGCATCTTTGGTGAGGTGGATTTTGAATAGGGACCAGAAAGAACCTGGGGGCTGCCTTTTCCATGAAGAGTATATGTTCCTGTTTCAGAAACATCACAAACATATTGATAAAGTGATATTGATAGTAGAGCAGTTGAGAGCGTGATAAGTTTTTCATATTTTAAATTTTGTATAGATAAGCCAAGGACTATAAACATTTTTGTTGCCTTAAAATATCTGTCAAGGAAGAATGGAGTCCTGAATTAGGAAGAGGAATAAAATCTGGTATGTTATTTTCCACTTACATAGTTATTAATATTTTCCATTCATTTTTCTTGAGGGTTTTAATGATTTTTCTGAAGTAAATGATCTTTAAGCCCTAAGGCACACACCAAAGATGGAATGGATTAGTTTTCATCAGAAATAATAAGAATCAGGGATGTATATGTTGATGCTATATAGTCCTTGTTAAAAATAAAAGTCACACAAGGGTAAAGATGGAGAAAAAAATACCTAATGTATTTTCCCTCTCTTTCAATTATCTCTACTTGTCTTTCCTGTCATGCTTAGAATAATGTCTCCTCTTTTTTTCTCTTGTTAGCCTCATTTGAAGTGAATTAAGACCTTTAATTATACTAATACCGCTCCATATTTAACATCACAATTTTTTATGGGCTGGACAGTTGATAATCTCAAAAAAGAATAAGAATATAATCATCTAGTTACCAAATAAAAAATCTACCCATTTGTATGTATGTGTGTATATATACACATACACACACAAACACATGCATATATATTAATATATACTCATGTATAAATTCATATTCATATATATATATATGTATACAACTCTACATGGAGCAGTCTTATCTATTCATTTCCTACTCATTTTCTCCCCAAAGAATCAGAAAATATTCTGTGTAATAAAGATGACGGTGGTGATGATGAAAACACTCTTATTGGGCTGTCTCATTTCCAGGATATCTATAGTTTTATCTAAGTTTTTCCTCACATCTTTGGGTTTGTTATCATAATCTTCTTTTCAGATGAGGGAATAAAAGTTCTGAGAGGTTCGGTATTGTGCCCAAGATGACACAACAAAAATGTTGCAAAGAGTATATTATAACACCGGGTGTCTATACTATTCCCCTTACATCTGGTTGGTGCTACAGAATTTTTCCCTAAGGTAGGCTACATAATTTTGAAAGGCATTATACTTCTGGATATGTTTCAGGTAGAGTAAAAAATGTGAGTTTTAAAGAGTGAATCCTGGTGTCCTGTCTGGAAGAATTTCATTTGACACTTTCGCCGTAGCCCCGTCCATGAAAACCTCATGGGGTGATGGCGAGCATTCAGTACATAAATGCAGGTTCTTGTCATGTGCCTGGAACATCATATGTGTTTGACAAACGTTAACTAAAAACAGGAGAAAAGCAACAACAAAATAGAAGCCGGGTGGAGAAAGAGATTGCTCCCAGCAGTGTTTAAAGGAGTCCTTAATTAGCCTCCTCTTCACTTAAGGGAAAGCGTAAAGCTATTCAGTATTTTTGTTGTTGTTACTAACTTTCTGAGTACGGAAATTAGAACTTAGTAACTTTTATAAAGTGTTTCTGTTTGTCTGTTTCAAATTTATAAGGAATCATGAATTTGAGCTCTTTGAGTTCTAACACCAAAAATGAGAAATGAAACCTTTAGACATTTGCTGTCAATTGTAAAATGCTTATTTTAGCCAGAGGGAAAATATATATATAGTAAGATTACATGTACAGAGGAACTGGATTTATGCAGTAAATATGTCCCTAAAGTATAAGTGAGCAAAATGTTTGCAGTATAACAACACAGTGCTGTGGTTAGGAGTACAGGCTTGAACAAGTGGCTCCATCCTTACAAGCCTTAGTTCCCTTACATGTAAAAGGGGGATGATGTTAGCATCTAGAAGATCAAGTGAAATAAACATCAGGTGTTATTATTTTTTTAATGTTTATTTTTGAGAGAGGCAGAGCATGAATGGGGGAGGGGCAGAGAGAGGGAGAAATAAAACCCAAAGCAGGCTCCAGGCTCTGCGCTGTCAGCACACAGCCTGACACGAAGCTTGAACTCATGAACTGTGAGATCATGACTTGAGCCGAAGTCAGATGCCCAACTGACTGATCCACCCAGGCATCCCAAGGTGTTACGATTTTTAACATCATTGTCTGTTTTGTTTCTTTTTTGATCCTCTTCCCTTCTGATTTCTGAAGTGACAGACAAGGAATCTGATAATTCTACTCATTTAGTAATGGAACATTTATTCTCTTCTATTTGCTTTCTGCGGTAACTTCCCCCCTGCCCCCACCCAGGGGGCTTTAAGATGGATAACTCTGGAAACAATGGCATGGCTTAGAGAATTGGACTCAGGGATGGGCCCTCAGTACTGAGACAGGTGACACATGACCCATTTTTAGATAGATGGGAATGTCAGCAGGTTTTCCCTAGGAATCTACAAGCTTCTGTCTTGCCTAGTGTTAGAATCTGTTAGAAACATGTAGAATAGATGGCAAATGAATTTGAAGCTTTTGAAAGATAGTTCGTTCTTTTCATCATAACTGAATTAAACATACCCATTTCTGTGGGTGGCTACAGAACTTGTCTCCAAAAGAAAGGGGAAAATACTCCCTCGTAAAACCAGGTTCACCTCTCATCATAATTCATCATTTTCCATCAAACTACTTTTAAAAATGATGAATGTTAATGATTACCTTAGTTAAGAGGTGTCATCATTTATTTAAAAAAATTGAGCAAGTTGGATTAATAGAGTTATAACTTGGAGGCTTAGGCAATATGGGGAAGAGTGAAAACTTTCTCAAAACAATGAAGGATTTATTATTTACTAAGGACTTGATGGAAACAGAGCATCACCTTAAATATTATCATACTTCCAATATTTCCATATCTCTCATGCAAACTTATAAGACTTAATTTATTGGCAATAAAACAAATGGAACTTATATGTGACCAGAAAGTTTGGCTTTATCGCATTTGGAATCTGAATCAGATATATTCAAGTTCAATAACAAGCTTAATTGATATGAAACTTTTAATAACTAGTTAAAATTCACAGGCTTATTTGGAGTGTAAATCTGTTTATTGACCTTTTGTTGAGGAATTTCATATCATTTCTACAGTCTTTTACATCTAATTATATGATAAGTTTGAAGAAAGAGGGTCTGCTTAAGGCATGTGCTGTAGTTGTGTAATTTGAAGGATCTTAGAAATCTTGCCAGGAAACAGGATACAAAGAAGATAGCTACTTCAAAAACTGCTGAAAAGCAACGGCAAGAGGGAAACAGTTTCATTAAAACGTGTGATTAAATGTAGCTTTTCTTAGTTCCCCTTTACTGGAGGAACAAGACTTTTCAATTTTGGGTAAGTCTGGCTGTCACGTATTAGAAATAAATGCTCGTTGACTCAAAAGCCATCTACTGATCTACTATGTTGCATATAGTACCTTGAAAGGTTATTGATTATTAAGAAAATATAAGGTTTGACTTCTCCTCTATACAAAGTGTGTCCATGGGGCATTCAAGACCTGACCGATAATCTTTTTGGAAACACTTGGTGAGAAAATTTCCCTTCCAGTAGCATCTCAGGTGGCTTAATACACAAATCTATCAGACTCACTAACTTGACCTTCTGCCTTTCCAAACACATATGTGGCTAGGGACTGGCACTGGGGTAGGTTGCGGGTGACAGTGGGGGTGGGGGATGGCTGTCTGTGTTCCTGAGCAGGGAGAAGGCAGAAAGATAAAACTGAATATGCCATTACAGAGGCCCTGCTGCTGAAATGGGCAAGAAGCTAGCCATGTTGAATAGCAGTCGGACTTTCTTTCTAGGTTTATTCAATAATAATTAAGAGCGCAGTCTCCATTTTATTCCAGATTGTTCTAGGACATTAGAGAAACCCAACAGAGAGAAAATGCTTTTACCTTCAATGAGCATACGAAGTTGTTTGCTCTATAGACCAATACCGTTCACACATCACCTCCAGGAATGCCTGGAAAAGTGGGGGCTTGAAGCCTGTCTCTTGTCAGCTAACCTTCATCCCTACATGCTGGGAGTCTGGTAGAGCATTGAGCGGTGTGGTGTGGCTGTGACCAATGGGGTCCTCGTGATTGGGAAATGGGTGTGCCAGAGGAAAAGGAAGGAAAAGACACATTGGAGGTAATTTCGGGGAAGAGGAACAGACCCCGACCCCGGACCATGTATGAAGGACAGTGTGACATTCTGTAGGGACATTAAGGCCCTACTATTCTATGAAAGGTATCTTAAGACTACATGTAGATGATTTCTGCAGATTTGAAACATTATACCTCACTACTGTGAACACCGGCTCACACTCGTAAGTAATTGGTTTTTGAATAAAAAAAAAAAAAAAGGACAAGTTTACAAGGTACAGTAGAACTTCCTCTCAGGTCATGGGACTCGGAAGGCAAGGTTTACAATCATGGCATAATCATGAGTGAGTCACTGGACTTCTACATGCATTTGATTCTCAGTGGCAAAGTAAGAAATCTGAATCAGATGATGCCTGTACCACCTCCGAGCTATAAAATTTAAACATTTAAAGAAGCTCTCTTAAACTTTAATCACATATTTAACCACATGAAACATCATATAATGTTTTGATAAACATGCATTTTTCATATGGAGTCCTTTTTTCAATGCTTTCCTTTCACTCAGCTAAGCTTTGGGGGGACAGAAATGTCTTAGAAGACACTATATAAGCACATGTCATGTGAGTCCAGCTTTGTTGATAACATGTTATTGTGGACAAGTTATACATTGTGACTGTAAAACTCTGCTAAATCAAAATTCAAGAAACACGGGCAATGCAAAGCTGTACTCAGCAGCTTTCCCTTTCAGAGTTTGCAATTTGTATTTAAAAAATTATGTATACGAATTAATTGTTCTGTTCTCCCAAATTGACTGGGTTCAGATCCCCACATAAGACATCAGAACATTCTGATTTGGGTAACTGTTTTTCTCCCCTAAACACAGGTTTCTCCCCTAAACACAGGCCCGTTTCTTTGTGTGACAATATTTCCCATAAGCAGCAGAATGGCTAGGGAGTTGAGCTGAATTCATTGCTTCGGGGGAGGCCTTTGGATGCAAATGTTAAGCTTGGTTGGCAGGCCAAGTCTCTTGGATCCTATTGTTTCACAGCAGACTTAAGGAGGCAGCTGGGATCTTCACTACATCTGGTTATACTGGGGATTAAGAGAAGAGGAAGGGAGAGGACACTTTTCCCCATCTGTGCATTGGAGGATGCCTGATTAGTTTCTGTCCTTACTCAAGGGGAGACTAAAGCTATTTAAGTAATTTAGCTTAGGAAAAAAAAAAAAAAAGAAACCAACAACTTACAAGTTAATTCAGGAAATAAGGGAATTCTCCAGAATGATTTGAAGTGTTCCTCCCTATTTGTTTCAGCAAGTCTTAAGCTTTTTAAGTTCAATCGCAAGTAAGCATTTCTTCCCACTAAGCTCAAACACCAACGATGTCAACTCCACTCTCTAGACACTTAGCAACTTCCAAATATAAACTCACCATTCTGATTCCTGTAGGACTATGTCAGAGAGGGATTTCTGGTGATAGTGACATTTACTGAATCTTAAAGGGTGAGGAGGAATCAGAAAGAAACTTCGAGGCTTAAGGGATATTGGAACCAAAGAAAAAAATTACATGAGAAAAAACATGAGTTGGTGTTTTTTGGAGAACAAAGGGAGGGGCAAGGATGAAGAAAGATGCTTTATGGAAGAAAGCATGAACCAGGTCACAGAGAACCTTGTTAAAGAGTTCAGCCTGGAAAAAAACTAAAATAAAATAAAAAAATAAAGAGTTCAGCCTGTTTTCTGCAGGAAGTGGAGACCCCCTTAAGGTTTTTAAAAAAGGGAATGGCATATTTGCATTATGAATGTAGTGTAAGGACACAAGTCTAAACCAAACTGACTCCATGACAGGCTTTAAGTTTCCCCTCTAAACCAGAAGGCCTAAATTTCAGCTTCCCCGAAACTATCAGGCAGTTACACATTGCCCAAGGCAGGAGAAACCACCCTTGCAACACCCAATCAGGAAAGGCCAGCGACCACCCTCCACATTACTGAGGGAGAGGCCTGGAGATAGAAACTATAGATAGGACCCTGTTACCTGATGTTAAAGTTAACCAGTTAGTTGCCAAACAAGGCCACTCTGTAATTGGTTGAATTTAAAGGTACTCTAAATGTTGTAATTGGATCCCACCAAAACTAACGAATACTCTAGACAATGTGTATGGTTAAACCCGCCATCAATAATGTTGAATAATTATGATTGGATCACTGTTCCCCTGCCACAACTTCTGTAACTCCCCCGTCACAAACCCCATGAAAACCCTACTCTGCCTTTGCTCGGGGCTCTCAGCATGGATCCACTGCATTGGTGAGGCCTGGGAGCCGGAGCTCAAGCCCGTAATAAAGCCCTTTGCCTTTGCATGCGTGACTCAGTCTCCCCAGTGGTCTCTGGTCATGGAGGATACTGCGATCTGGGTATAACAGTAATATGTATATAGTGTACATATAAAGCTCCAGCAGCATGTGGAAGATGTCATTGAAGGGTTAAAACTGATGTCAAGAGAAACTTAGGCATTGAGGTAAGACATGATGATAGACCTAGTAAGGAGATGGTCGTGAAGATGGAGAGGACAGGCACAGGTCCCTTAGTTACATTTGGATGACACTAAGGAGGTGAAATTTATAGGATATTAGGGTTAATTGAGAAAAGTAAATGACCTGCTCCCTCCTACTCTGGCTGGATGGTGGTACCAGCAACCACTGAAAAATAAAGGGCACAGAGTAGAGGGAACAGGGAAATCAATAGTAGAGGTTTGGACTAGAAAGTGTCTAGGGACAAGGAAGGGGAGCTGTCTGGTAGGCAGCTGGGTATATGGATCTGAGGTTTAGGAGAAAGGTTATAGTGGGAAATAATGGATTTGGGAGTAATCAGAGTCTATAATAGCAATTGAAACCATGTACAGAGACCAGAGCACCCAGGGCAATTGCGTACCATGCAAAAGCAGAGAGCTCAGGACAGAAGTGTGTGGAGCTCTAGCATCTAAAGAGCCAGCAGGACACATCTGGTAAATTACTTAATACCCCAGAAACTCAGCTAATAACTACTTCATTTTTGTGTTGTGGAACCAGAGGAGATAACACACAGACAGTGTTTGACTCAACTTTGATGTTCACCAAATGTTCCTTTTTCTTTCTTCTTCATTTCTGTACCAGTGCTGTTGCTTTATTCCATAGTAGAGATGGTGAATTTTATTATTGCTTCTAACAAGAGAAGAAAGGGTGCCTTTATTTTTTTGGTGCCCATTCTGGCACATGAAAATTTTATTTAGAATTGAATGAAGTGGTCTGTCTATTCAAATTGTGTGAAATGAAAAAAACTGCCTAATATAACACTTGGAAAATGTTTAACCCTATGATCATATAGAACCCAAACCTGTAAGTGGATTGCTGTACACAACTTTCTAGAAATGTCCACTTCTATATTAAAATACATAGGTTTAGCAGGAGTGTGGCAATACATAACCAGTAATTCATAAGTACACATATTCAATAGTGACCTGGCACATTCTACTGTACTAAGCGCAAAGTAACGGGGTAAGTGATAATGTTGTTCAAGAATAAAGAATCTTGTCAATTAACAGTCTAGGTCATTTCTGTAAAGGATACCATATTTGAGAGAATCAGCATATAGATAAAATAAGAGACAAGAGCAGGGACAAAAGGGAACATTCATCTGCTCTGTGCTATAGAGGTTTTTTTTGTTGTTTTTTTTTTATCCCATGTGTCTAGCTTAGTACCAATTTATTTAGTAAACACAATTATTTTAAATTGATGATAGACATTTGTGGAAAATTTCTGAACACTTTGGCTCTAAACCCCTAACCATGAAAATTACAAGTTTTAAGCTGTTAAAACCAAGCTGTTAAACCCTAAAACTTCTATCATTTTTTTCTAAAAGTAAACGTAAGCATTTATGGTATCTGGTCACCACCAACTACATTGTAAATCTGACCTTGCTCTTTAACGTGAGGTAACAACTAGTTTGAAAATCTCTGTGCAAATGACTTTTTCCCCTTACATTTTCTATAGCTTTTCCTTTTTTTAATGTTTATTTATTTTTGAGGGAGAGAGAGAAAAACAGCATGAGTGGGGGAGGGGCAGGGAGAGAGGGAGACACAGAATCCAGAGCAGGTTCCAGGCTCTGAGCTGTCAGCACAGAGCCCAACGCCGGGCTGGAACCCACGCACAGCGAGATCATGACCGGAGCCGAAGTAAGATGCTTAACCATCTGCACCCCCCAGGCGTCCCTGTAGCTGTTTCCTGGTCTGTGCTGGAGGCAGGTGAGCCGCCTCGCTCTGCACCTCCCATGCAGAAATGGGTCTATCAAGCCCAGAGCTGCTGCTCCTGCCCGGAGATGGAGCACGTTTGTGCTCACATTTGGAAGCTTTTTGCTTGATACACGTTTACTCCCAAAGAGTGATGGTGTGGAACTGCAGTCAGGAGTCATCCACTGTGGAGATGGTTGCTCCTTCTGAAATTGAAATAAATTGGCTGAGGGAATGTGCAGAACAGCAGTTGGTGAATTTAACACAGAGCACTGTGGGCTCACACGGATAATGACTGTATTATATTAAAGCAGAGAAAAGTGAAAGGGAAAACCTACTTAAGAACATTGTATTTCTCAATGCATATCAAGACATTAGAAATGTAAGCAGAATTTTATTATTTTAATCATAGCAAAATTGAGAGAAGAGCGAATTCAATTAGCCAGTGAATGATTTCACTGGAACTTCCATCTCTTGCTAATTTGTCCTTGTGCGTTGCTGGAAGATTAATCTCTCCAGTAACAGGACTCCCAAGAAACAACTCCTAAACTCAAGAACTTCTTCTTAGTCCAGATCTGAAAGGCTTTACAGTGTACCCCGGCTTCCTTATTAATCTTTATTATTGACCAATCTCTATATAGATGCTTCTCCCTTGGTAGAGGTGCTTGTGAATTTCAGAGAGGGCTGCACTCCTCTCCGAAGTGGAAGAGAAAGGACTTGCCCACACAATCTTTTAGAAGTGGAAATCAGAGTCAGGTGTAGGCTTTGAGATAGAGAGATGAGTAAGAGATTCAATATGACCTCTTGGAGCTCTAACATAATAGAGATAAAATACAGCAAATAATTATGCTGTAATTGGCAATGGCTAAGAGTTGACTGGTTGGAGAAGAATATAGGAAGGGCTGATGTCCTAAAAGAGGGGAAAGACTAGTATAAGTGGATAAAGCGATAAAGCACTGACTTTGGACTCGGAAATCCTGGGTTTGAGGCCTAGTTTAACCATGTTGGACATGCTATGTTAATACTATGTTCCTCATCTATAAAGTGAGATATAAATAAGAGGATGTTCTGCTTTATCAGAGGTTTTGTACACCTTCTGAGTCAATACCTCATCACCCCATAAAAGAAATACGAGGACTTCTTACTAGTCACTTAACTTTTACTCGACTCCACATTGTATACGTTCTTGCCAGCATAAAATCCCAACCACCTATCCCAGTGAACATGAATACCAATCCTAAACTTCTCTGCTCGGCCTTTTGAGTCTCTGTGCTTCAGCATTCCCAGTAGACATGGTAATACTGACAATAAGAACATCAGCAATAATAATAGAAACAGTGATTGCAAACGTGGACTCGGTCAATTTGTTTGCCATCTATTATTTGCTTCCCATAAATTATCTTACTTAACCCTTATTCTATCCTGTGAGTAGGCATTATTATTTCCATTTAAATGACATGGACCCTGAACCTCAGACTAGATAAATGACATTTCCAAGGTCAACTAGCAAGTTAGTGACAGAACCAGCTATCAAACAGATCTTTTTAACTTCAAAGGTCTCATGCTACCCTTTTCAGCCTACTAGAGTCTACTACCCCTCTGCCCTTTGACATTTTCAGAATGTGGGGAAGAGAGAAGTTTCGTAGGAACTTAATGCATATTTGGTTGGCAGACTAATGTATGGTCTCAGAACTGGTCTATAAATGCTCAAAGCAGCCCTAAATTGTGGAAGGGGAGACTCTGGAAAGGAGCCTAGAGAACATGCTGAGTGAGAAAAAGAGAACAGTAGACTGTGTCAAAATTTCACAGAGGATCTCTGATATCTCTCCTGTACCCAGCAAAAACTCATAATTATAAATTTTTAAAAATTAACCGATATCTATAATGTCAGTAGAGGAAGCTGTGCTCACTCTATGGTTTCTGTAGGAATAACAAAATATTTCTGTGCAGAGGCTAGATTACTGCTCTTAAGACACTTTCTTGCTATTTCATCTTGGTTAAAAATTTGTGTAAGCAGTGCTGCCTTTTAGATGAAAACAGAAATATCAAGTCAAAAAAATGAAAGGCTTTTCAGACATTCACGAAGTAAAGTCATCCACAGATATGCATTATTATTGCTGTTGCTTATTCCCTGATGTTGAGGTGGTAGAATGTAACTTTTTGTGAATTTAGCTGAACACGAACATAAAAAAACATTCGGAAATGTGCCACACGGGAGGAAAAATAATGGTCTCTATGTAAGTGCAATCGAACATTATAGTCAACAAGAACAATTGTTAGATCTTCTCTTTAGATGGCTATTTTTCTGGAATTATTGCAACCCAGTCCTGCCCAGAGGCAAGGAAAATGAGCTAGATGTGTTTCTGAAACTCTTTTCAGAGTTATAATTTTATGATCTTGTAATAAATTCCAAGATGACCATGGGGAGCATGTTGTTCAACACAACTCCAATGCATTTACAGTAATTGGAGATAATTTACTATTTTGTGAAGCATAACAGAATAATTGCACTATTTTCAACTTTAAAGAGAAAAGACTAGGAGAGGTCTGGTCAGGATGATAAATGATTCACATCTTCCTGTGAATGTTTATTTTCAAAAATGTAAAATTGTCACATAAAATCTTATTCCACTTTTTCAGCTTTAAAATATTTCAATCATTTTATTAGAATGGTGCCAATTTAGTGTTACTGAGTTTGTGTATATGGTGCTAATGTCTTCAATTTTAGAAACTCTTTACTTTTGTCTATATGTGACATGCACGTTGATTTCACAATCCGGTGCACCTGCTCCTTAAAGATAAATCAGCATTTTGTCAAGAAATAATCTGATCCATACACACCTGGCCAGCATTATCCAAACATATCTCAAATTTTGTGAACATACGTCAAATAGTTATATTCTGCCTCTATTAAGAAGTGTTTCTGACCTTGACTTAAAATCACAATCATGACCTAGAGTCGAAGGAATCTTTCCAGGGTTGGCTAAAGCCCCAGAAAAAGAGCACTGTAGACAGAGTTGTTGGTTAAGTGTGCTGCCCCACTGTATTTCTGGGCTTAAATCATTAAGGAGGAGGGAGATTCTAGCATCTACCCCTTACCTCCAAGTAAAAGCTACTGCCTAACCAGGGAGTAGAGGGTCAACCTTCTTAAAGGCACAATGCTACCTCCCATCACCTCTGCATTATCCTACAAGTACCAAGTTTGCATAGTGTTTCTAAACTTTTCTGAGAAGGTAAATCGAACCACAAGGAAAAGATTTTCCTTTGGGCTCCATACTACATAGACTGGATGAATTACCACTTTTATATTTTTCCTACACGTAATGCTTTTCCACATGAAGGCTTTGACTGAAACTCTTCCTTCTCTCTGACCTACTCATTCTTCAGATTTCAGCTGATTCACATGACTACCTTAATCCACCAAGACAGTATGAATGCTAGTAACCTGTGTTCCCACAGTGTTCACAAAAACCTGCTAGGCTTCTTCCTTGTCTGTTTCTTTGGGTACACTGCTTGTTTAGTGAAGGTGAAGACCATGGGGGCTAGCTCACCATTTTATCTTCAGAACATACTGTGTTCCCTGTTACACAGTCAGAACACCGAAAGCACTGAACAGAGGCAGCAGAGATTAAGAGACAAAATAATCATAGATACTTTTCTGATGCAGTACTAAATAGAACTATGGGCATCACTCCATGGGCTGACTCAGACCAAAACTCTGGTAGCAATTTTTTGGGGGAAAATGGGGTTAGTGGTGAGCAGATCTTTTATTAAAACTTCACATTTCCCTGGTAGGTAATGCTGTCTTCCTTGTTCTCTGGCAATATTTCCTAAAGTCAACTTGGAATATATATAGATGTTAAAGGAAAGTAGATCTTATGGTCATCTAAGTTTGGAAAGCACTGGGCTGAATAAAGTTAAATAGGTTTTATTTGTTGCATATTAAAGTCTGATCTATGCTGCCCAATGTGCAGTATGTGTGACAAGAAAGAGATATGCAGATTTCCAAAATTTACTTGACAATAGAATTTTTCTTTACTAGGTCATCTCATAGCACTTATAACCCAGAGAGGTTTTTTTTGTCACCTAATACTGTAGTTTGAAGCCATATCTCTTTGGCATACAGTATCTATAATTAAAGAACTATTGAGTCAATGCCCAGAAGTGCCAGATTCAATGGTTACAGTACTTATAAAAAGTATCCTTTTCTATTTTGTTCTATAAAAACATCAGGCTAATTCATTGAATTTCATCCCCTAAGGCACCCAGGGATATAAATTGTTAAAATTATATTTAGCAGTATACAGTTAGTATCAACACAATTAAATTTGACACCTAATACATAAAATAAGTTCAGCTAACTTATGCGAAATGCAAATATGCTAAAAATAACTACTTTTGAAAACAGCAATCAAAATTGACTTGGCATTTTGGCATTGAGAGATATTTGGGCTTAGTAATTCAGCAGCAGCTACTCTTAGATGAGTTCATTATCTCTTTATATACTTCTGTTGGTGTTTGTAGATGAGTCTAAAGCAACCCTTTTATTTATCTAATTTATATGCCTTTCCTTTGTCTGCACTCTGCCAGTTTGGATGTCACCTGTAATAACTATGAAAAATTGCTATGTGCTTCGTGTTCTTCTTCTTTTTTAATCTGCAATAGAAGTTCTCTACAACTACCAAAGGGAGCTTAGTTCCAAAAAATATCAAACCTAATTTAACTGTACTGAGTTTCAGTCTCTCCTTCGAATAGGCATTTTGTTTAGTACGAAAACTCATCAGTAGAGGTTCTCTTAAAATTGTTTCAACTATTTTAGGGAAATAAACTAAAAGAATGTATTTATTTTAGATCAACTAAATATTTTCTGTAATATAATGGTGTAATTAAATGATGATACTTTATCATCCTTTGCTTTGAAAAACTGAGTTTCTTAGTGCATTTTACATTCACCTGGTAGATAAATCTTTACAAATCCAAGCTCCAGTAATGTCATTCCATTCTGCTGCTCAAAATTCAATAGCTCCCCATTGCTTATCAACTCATGAATTCTTTTCTCCCCCTCTTCACTCCAGTGGGTCTAGTTCTCTCTAAAATGTGCCCCCATGTTTCTTGCATCTTTTGTTTAATGTCTCAGTGTCTTCCAGAATGATGACCCTTATCTTTGTCCTTTCAAACCAGCTTTTTAAGCTTCCTCTCAGATTATCCCACTTCACGAATCTGTTTTTAATCCAGGGTCCTAGATAAAGTCTCCTGCCTTTGGAAATTTGCAACTCCCTGTTTTAAAATCCTCATATTTGGAAGTGCATGGGTAGTTTAGTCACTTGGGCAACCAACTCTTGATTTTAGCTCAAGTCATGATCTCATGGTAATGGGATCAAGCCCTGCATTGGGCTCTGTGCTGGGTGTGGAGACTGCTTAAGATTCTTTCTCTCCCTCTCCCTCTGCTCCACTACTGCTCTCTCTCACTCTCTCTCAAAAACAATTAAAAAAAAAATCTCTTAATAAAGATTTGTCCAGTGAACTACTGACTCTCATAGCATTTCTTTTTTGTCTTGAGTTATATTTGTGTGTTTCTGATTCTTTCTACTAAACTTTAAATTCTTTTAAGGGCAAAGGTTGTGTGTATTATGTACTATCAATATTCTCTTCATTAAACAGTTACTGAGTTAAAGAACATTCATTTTGCCTATTTAATTTGAAATGAAAAGTTAAAAAAATTCTGTGGCATGCTACCACTTCAATGTAGTAGACGTTTTGAGTGTGAAATTTGGTATACCAGAAGTATCACTTGTATTTTCCTAGGAGACCACTTTCTCTTCTGAGTTGTAGAAGAAACAACACTGGACATAAAATCCAAAAATAGGTGTTTGGATTTCACTTTTGTTGTGGTGGCATTTGTGACCTTGGCCAACTTTCTTAACTTTTCTGTGCCTTGGGTTTTTCATTATTTAAAAACATGAATATTATGGTCACCCTAGAGGCTTACTTTAAATATTAACGGATGTAACACATGAGAAAATACATTGCAAACCATGAGGTACTTTGAAAAATATGTGTTCATTCAACAAATACTTTTTGAGTGTTGAGTCTGTGGTAGGCATTATGGTAGTCACTGTAGATAAAAATAATAGTCTTTTATTTTTACAATTTGTCGATAAATTAAGATGAATGAAAAACTCATTGTCTCTGCTTGGAAGGATCCAATAGTTTAAAAGAGATCAACATATAAATAAAGAATTAGAATACTGTGTGTGGGAAGCACCTGGGTGGCTCAGGCATTTGAGTGTCTGACTCTTGATTTTGGCTCAGGTCATTATCCTAGGATTGTGGGACCTTGCCTTGAGTCTGGCTCCACAATGAGCATGGAAAATGCTTAAGATTCTCTCTCTCTCTCCCTCTCTCGCTCACTCTCTCCATCCCCCCTTCCCTCCCTCTCCCTTCCCCTCTGTCCCTCTCCCCTTCTCACATTCTTGCTCTCGCTCTCTCTCAAAAAAAAAAAAAAATACTGTGTGTGTGTGTTTGTGTGTGTGAGAGAGAGAGAGAGGTGAGGGAAGGGAGGGAGACAGGGATGTGAAAGGAAGGAGAGGACATCATTAGCCATTAGTAAGAAGAGAAAAGAAAGGCTCCTAACAAAGAGCGGGGACAAGAAGTCTTCCTGGGGAAGGTACCATGTGAGTAGAGAGCTGTAGGATAAACTTAGCTCTGAAGTGGGGGTAGAGACAGAAAGAATGTTCCAGGAAGAGAAAGAGTATTTGAAATGACATAAAAAGCATGAGAAAGAAGGGAGAAATTCTGGATATTGGAGGAGGGTTGAGTGTAGTATAAGAATACCTTTCTTTGATCTATTGCTCTGATGTATTTCTCTTCTTGGCTCCACAGAATTCTGTCTGAAACTTTGTTGGGAATACTATTCTAGATCATGGAAACACATAAGGATTTTCTTGGCAGTGAGATGAGAATTTTTACTTTTTAAATCAAGGTGATTTAGATTTAGAACATTCTTCATATTTCACTGTTACACTATGTATCATGAATATTTTGAAAAATAAAGTTATCCACAATGTGAATGAGTGATGAGGAGCATTGTTGAGTTAGACCCGTGGGCATATAGTTCAACTTCATCACTTTATTGCCACATGTCCTTGGGCAAATCACTTACTCATTGACTATAAAGTAACAACAGTACTTAATTATAAAAGTATTGTGAACAGAAAAGGAAGTAATATAGGTAATGAGTAGGTACATGATCTGATACTTGGTAAGAGTTCAGTCATTAGCCTTTGTTACTTAGTAACAGATAATAAGCATTTTTTCTATGCACCTCCATTTATGCTTTATTTGCAAGCCTATACAAAATTTAAAATTTTTTTAGTTTTATTTTTTTTAAGTTAGTTACTTTGTTAGTTTATTTAGAGGGAATACAAGTGTAGGGGTGGTGCAGAGAGAGGGAGAGACAGAATCCCAAGCAGGATGTATTGTCCGTGCAGCTGCAGAGCCTGAAGTGGGGCTTGAACTCACAAACTGTAAGATGATGACCTGAGCTGAGATTGAGTTGGATGCTTAACCATTGAGCCACCTAGGTGCTTCATAAGCCTATACATATTTAATTAAAGCTCTGCCTAGATTAGTTGATTTTTTTTAAAAAACATTGGTTAAGCCAGATTGCTAAATCAAGTATTAACATTTATAAAATTAAAAATCTGTTTTATTAATCAATGATATAGCTGAGATGCAATTTTCTGATATCAATAATTATGTTTGGAATGAAAGGGTAAATATACTGTACATGAATTCACAATAAAATATTTTCTAGAGTAAATGGATTCCCCACTATTTAAAGTGATCTGATTCTCCAACTACTAACAGGACAATAAGATTGAATCCCCATAAAATTTTATGTTAGAAAAAATGGATTTTTGAAGTTTTTATTCATAGGTTGCTATGGGACTGAAGAAAGCTGCCTCTTTTTCTCAAGTTAGTTGTTACTCCTTATTGTACCTTATCCCAGGGAAACCGTCAGAGGAAATACTAGAGGTCAGCCCACGTTTTTCCCCCATTGGATAAAAACTGACCTACATCTCTTCTATTTCTTGTATTAGGATTCTGTTCATTTTGTTCAGTTATAGCTCTCTAGATATTTCCTTGGCATGTGCAAGTTTATTAACATATACTTGGTCTTAGTATTTCAGTATTTTATATGAATTATGCTGTTTTAAGTCTCATTCATAATTTTATTTATATAAATGAGCCTGCTTGTTAGAAAAATAAATCTTTTCTTTTTTCCTAGTAACTGGAATTCTAGTCTGTACAACACAAAGTGAGATGTGGAGTGAATAGCTAGGAAACTAAAACAATGTATATCATTTTTATTCAAACTACCTGATTTTGTTTCTACTTTGTTTCTATTATGATTAAAGGTAGAGAGGAAAGTGTAGCAGTTAAAAGAAAAGCTTTTGTGGTAATGCCTCTTTTAGTATATACTCCTAAATGCTACCACAGGATTTGAATCATTTAAAGAGGAAATAGTTTTATCGCCTTTAGCTACTATGTCAAAGGGAAAGGTTTTTTATGTGTTAACAGGACCTATTTTGTAGGAAGGTATTCGCGGTCTGAATATTTCACAACTTTCACAGGGAGTTATTCTATACTCTATAAATAGAACACTTTAAAACAAATACCTAACAAGGGCTTGCAAATTAGATATATACAGGAGAGAAGATACAGATCCAAGAATTTTGACCTCTTTTTCATAATGAGTGAAAAGCACAATCAATAATTTTTTAGTTAGTTGTTGGCATCCACTAAATGAAAGTTTAAATTCACTCTTTAGGTAGCATTTCTCTACTGTGATCGATATATGTTACCTGTTCATCATGTTTTTCTGGCCGCCCTTGGAGCATATGGACCACTCCCTTCCCTGCTAGTCCCACACTCATTCTTCTTCTTGTCTTATCAGCCAAATCTATTACAATGTTGGGACTACACCCTTTTATCTTCATTCTTTCCTCTTCATTTTCTCTTGGCAACAATGTACCACCAACTATCAGGGCTTCAGCTTTCATCTTAATGTTGAGATACTTCAACCTGCATTTCCAACGAGTATTTCCCCCCTTATTTTGTTTCTACGGTTTCCACTGTTGGCTGGATATCTGCTGGAATCTCAAAGCAGCATGTCTGCAGCTGAGTCATTTCTTCTGACTAAGACTCCGTTCTTCGATCACCATCTCTATTTCAGTTGACCTCTCAGGCCCCCGGCTTTGATGCTTGTTCTCATTTACTTAGTCACAAAGTCCTGTCAATCAGACCCCCGTCATGTTGACAATCCATTCCCTCCCTTTGGTCCATACTGTAGAACAAATTAAATTGCTTCTGTATCTCCAGTATCCAAAATATTCTGCAGACAACTGCTGTATCAATCTTTCTAAAGTCTAGCAATGATACATCACCTCCTTGCTAAAATTGTTTTTTTGTGATTCTCTCCTGCTTATGAAATAGTCTGATATGCTATGTTCCACTTCTTCTGGTTCCAATTATATTTGTGGACTCATCTATCATTACTCTTCCCCATATATAACAGCCAAGCTGGATTAAATTGCATTCCCTCCAATGCCCTAAAGTCACTTTTGTTAATGCCAGACACTTGGCTAAAACCCTTTAAATGCATTATATGAATTAGGACTCAAAACCTGCAAGGTAGGCATCATGGTTATTTTTTAAAGATGAGGAAACTGAGGCCTGACAAAATAGATAACTTAGCAAATGCTAAACACTTAGGAAGTAGAAGAGCTAGAACTTGAAACCAAGCTCTTTGTTTCTAAACTTAAAGTATGTTCAACCGTTTTATCACTGTATTGTGGATTCTTTCTGGGCTTTTGCTGTTCTCGCTGGAATAGGCCTCCTTGTTGATCCTTCCTGATCTGGCCTCTGCTTGGCCCTCTCATTTGACTTCATGTTGAACCACCCCTGTTCACTCTGTTGCAGCCACACTGGCCTTTTTGTTTCTTGAACTCAGGATGAATATTTTTCCAACAGGAACACATTGAAACCTATTTTCTCTTTCTGGAATACTCTCTTTCCCGGATATATATTTGAAAGACTGGCTTTTAATTTTATTTTTAGTTTATTTATGTGTACTGTGTTTTATGTGTTTTATATTTAATGCATAGTCACCTTTAAATATTTATTCAATGTCTATTAAAATTTATTTTAATTTTATTCAGATTTATTATTTAGCATTTATTCAAATATTGTATTTCCTGTTAGTCTTGCCTTACAAAAGGCCGTTTTCTCTCCTCTTTCAGCCAACTCCCTCATTGTGATATTCTCCAATTTTATTGCAGTGTCTATAATGTTATATAAGATACTTTCTTTTCTTCTTCTCCTCCTCCTCCTACAAAAAAATCAATATGTTGGGAGCATTTCCCCACTTTTATTATGACTTTTGAAGCAGTTCGGTTTTCACTCCCAGATATTTAAAACATAGTGTAATCTGGTAGTTGAGATGAAACTTGGGAAGTCACATTGTATGAGGCCAAAGTTAACTCTACAACTTTTTGGCTGTGTGACCTTGGGCAAATCATTCAACAACTTTGTGCCTCTTTCCTTCATTTTAGAATAGCAAGGAACATAATACCTCATGCTCTTGCTGAGAGTACTCAGTACTTTAATGAATTACTACTAAAATATCACTTGACACCAAATAAACACTTCAAGTATTGTTATTAATTAACGTAATATCTCTATCACATATAGACAGTATATTATTATCTTTAAGTTGGAGAACCAGGTAAATTATTTAAAACTTTGACAACACTTGGGAAATTTCTATGGCACCGTAGGAATTACTGTGATTCTAACACTTCAGCACGCATTAAGAATCACTGAGATGTTAAATAGAAATGAACCCTGTGTGATTCTGACTTGGAGGATATGGAGTAAGACCACAGAGGCTTAGTGGTACCTTAAATAAGCTAAACTAAATACATCTCCAACTGAATCCAGTCAGCAAGGGGCTGTCTTAATCACAGACTGGTGCCTATGCCATTTGCGTACAATTACATAGGACAAAACTGATAAGTGTATGAAGGCTTGTTGTTAACACTGGCACAGATTTACAAAAAAAAATTCTCAGTTTTTAAGAGATATTTATCAAAGATGTTGATCAACACTTTTCTTTGCCTTATTAGAAATGACAGTCTACATAAATTTTGAAACTCCTCCTTTGTGTTTACAGAGAACTATAGTAACTATCCAGGAAGTGGTGATTCTTCAATATTTGTGGTTTGACTAATTTTTCATTAGTGTATCTCAAGAGTCCACTTCTATCAAACCAGATGCATAACAATTATATGGCATTAAATTAGTAATTTTTATTCCTCTCTACAGGATAACATTGCCCAAGCATATGTTTATTCCAAATTGCATTGTTTTGGAACAACAAGTTGCAAAGAATAAATAATATTTAGGGGAAAAAAACCGTTATTACTGTGCTAGAGCTTCTCTTTTGTGGGAAAAATCATATTTTTTAATTAATGTATTTATTTATTGGTAAGAGGGATTAAGCGCCATCACATAGAAATTAATTTTTTTCCCCAGGATTGGTAACATAATGGACTGTGAAACAAAAAGAAATTCACTTTCTGGTGGCATTGGCTTTATTTGGTAAAGTTTATATAGTTTTGACATTGCCAAGATTGGATAGAGCTACCCTGGATAACACTTAGGTAGAACATTCATCTTTTATGTCCCTCTTTCCTGTGCTCACTATGTAGAAAGTTACTGTTGACTATGGTGTTTGAAATTATTTCCTTATTGGTCCTTGAGTGGCTACAGTAAAGCTCTGAAGGACAGAAAAATCAATACTCATACATCGAACCAGATGAAGTTGCCTTTCAATCAATTTAGGTAGTGTGCTGTTCACATGTTCTAATATAACACGTGGAAAGGCAACAATTTGGGGATCATGTTCTGCTTAAATCAGATCTGTCTTGGGAGCTCCCGCTTAGTTCACAGAGATTGAGCCCCTCAACAGGTCCTGACAGGTGCCTCTGCTGGCATGTGACTGCCTCCTCCTGTGCCACTGCAGAGTGCCACATGGCTCAGATGGCAGTGGGCCAAGAGTGCGGAGAGATGAACATTACTCTGAATTCCTGCTAGCCAGAACCTCAAATGTTTTTCACTCATGATAAATCAGACTCTCCCAAAAATAATTTCTTACTGAATATAATTTTAAAATATTTAACTGAAACAACGTACTAATATTGTTTGACCTAGACAAGTTCAGATCCAGTGAACATAAAGTGAGTCCCTATTGCTGAGTATTTCATTTTTATTGTGCTCTTTCTGCCAGTACTTTGGAATTTTCTATTCTTTTTTTATTACTGCTATACAAAAGCGTTGCTGTTAAATGCTGAATTCTGAAATCAACAGGCTTAAGATAACTTAGAATTAGTAAGGACCACCATCTACAAAACTCATTTGGAGATGACAGTGTCTGGAAGAAATGAGGTCAGAAAGACAGTTTCAGACACTGGCTGTGCATCTTTGTAGATGTCTGACTTAGAACATGTTTTTTTTTAGCCTCTCATAAGTTCAGATTTATGTATAACACTGGTTTTTAACATTTCATTCATTGGAAGAAGAAGTGAAATACAAAGCATGAGCCTCCTATGGTGTGACATAGCATAGAAACTCATTAAATTGTAGCTGTGAGGAAATATCAACCCAAGGAAGTTAGATAAAAAATGTAACTGAAGAAACTTTTTGGGAAAACCAAATAAATTGTAACGATCATGGAATGTCTGTTGGATTTCAGGTAAACGTGTGTGTGCACACAAGGGCACACACACTAAACGACTAGGCTTCTGGTCTTGCTCTAAAAGAGGTGAGGAAAGCCAGGGCTTTGTCTAGGTAATAATTAGCAATGTAACTTTGTAAGTCCTGCTTTACTATGTCTAAGCAGGATTGTTAAAAGTTAAAAAAATTTATCACTATTAAATATATATTTATAGTTGTGATCGTTTTTGCTACAATTCCTTAGAGGAGAAGGCAAATAGGTCATTCTTCAGAGGTCAAAAGGAATCCTTTTTTCCCTGAATAGCACTAGATAAAGCTTTGACAAGATCTTAGCTTTATTTTATGAGTGTTTTGATTTTCTGAAGAGACTTTCAAAGATTACATAGTATTTTATAGTGATACCAGCTCCTAGGGGTATTTGTAAGAAAGGGGAGAGATGTGTTTCTAGAGCCTCCCTGAAAACAGCTTTCTAAGATCTCTGAGGTTTAAACCTTATGGATAGAGGATATCAATGGCTAAAGGATGATTCTGGTAGTGCCATGTGTCATTAGAGGATGAAAATATTTTAATTTTGCTAACCAGAGAACATATACTTGAGATTTCCAGAGGTATGGTTGATACCACTTATATTCATTTTGGGGCAACAGGCTTCTTAGGGGCTCTTGGATTTTGACTACAGTGGTAAGAATAAACCTGTGTCCTTGAGACAGTCTCAGATGTGATTTTTTTGTTTCACCCATGTCCCTTCTCACTCTCCATGTTCTACCTTGAGTAACTGCATCCATACCTATGACTTCAGCTTTTCTGCCTATGTAAAAACTCCAACGTGTCTAACTCAACTTACATCCCAGGACCCTTCAAGACTTCCAAAATCAGGTATATCATCTTCCCACGCCAAATCACACCCAGTCAATAGCTCTTTCATTCTCTATTTTGGTGAGTGACATCTGGATATTATCCTTGTCCTCCTCCGCCTCCTCCTCCCTCATCGTGGCCTCTTGTGCTCTGTCATTAAGTGATGAGATTTTCATTCTTAAAACTCTCTCAGTTCTTTCCCGCTGTGTCAAAGATTAGTTGGCCATACATTTGTGGGTCCAATTCTGAGTTCTCTATTCTATTCCACTGGTCTATATGTCTGTTTTTGTGCCAATACCATACTTGGTATTGGCTTGATGATTACAGCTTTGTACTAGAGGCTAACGTCTGGGATTATGATGTCTCCCATTTTGGTTTTCTTCTTCAATATTACTTTGGCTATTCGGGGTTTTTTGTGGTTCCATGCAAATTTTAGGATAGTTTGTTCTAGCTTTGAGAAGAATGCTGGTGCAATTTTGATTGGGATTGCATTGAATGTGTAGATTGCTTTGGGTAGTAAAAACATTTTAACAATATTTAACCTTCCGATCCATGAGCATGGAATGTTTTCCATTTCTTTGTGTCTTCTTCAATTTCCTTCATAAGTTTTCTATAGTTTTCATCATACAGATCTCTTGTACCCTTGGTTAGATTTATTCCTAGGTATTTTATGGTTTGTTGCGCAATTGTGAATGGGATCAGTTTCTTGATTTTCTGTTGCTTCATTATTGGTGTATAAAAATGCAACCAATTTCTGTACATTGATTTTGTACCCTGCAACTTTGCTGAATTCATGGATCAGTTCTAGTAGGCTTCTGGCAGAAAAGAGTATCCAATGGAAAAAACACAGCCTCTTTAACAGATGGTGCTGGGAGGACTGGACAGCAACATGCAAAAGAATGAAACTAGATAACTCTCTCACACCATATGCAAAAATAAACTCAAAATGGATAAAGGACCTGTATGTGAGACAGGAAACCATCAAAACCCTAAAGGACAAAGCAGGAAACAACCTCCTTGACCTCAATCACAGCAATTTCTTACTTGACACATCCCCAAAGACAAGGGAATCAAGAGCAAAAATGGACTGTTGGGACCTCATCAAGATAAAAAGTTTCTGCACGGCAAAGGAAACAATCAGTAAAACTAATAGGCAGCCGAAGGAATGGGAAAAGATAGTTGCAAATGACATATCAGATAAAAGGCTAGTATCCAAAATCAGCAAGGAACTCCCCAAACTCCACACCTGAAAAAACAAATAATCCAGTGAAGAAATGTGCAGAAGACACGAACAGACACTTCTCCAAAGAGGATATCCAGATGGCCAACAGACACATGAAAGGATGCTCAGCGTCCCTCATCATCAGGGAAATGAAGATCAAAACCACACTGAGGGGCACTGGGTGGCTCAGTCAGTTAAGCGCCCAACTTCCGCTCAGATCATGATCTCATGGTTTGTGGGTTCGGGACCCGCCAAGCTCTGTGCTGACAGCTAGCTCAGAGCCTGGAGCCTGCTTCAGATTCTGTGTCTCCCTCTCTCTCTGACCCTCCGCTGCTCACGCTGTGTGTGTGTCTCTCTCTCCCTCAGAAATAAATAAAAACAGGGGCGCCTGGGTGGCTTAGTCGTTAAGCATCCGACTTTCGCTTAGGTCATGATCTTGCAGTCTGTGGGTTCGAGCCCCCCGTCGGGCTCTGTGCTGACTGCCGGCTCAGAGCCTGGAGCCTGTTTCAGAGTCTGTGACTCCCTCTCTCTCTGACCCTCCCCTGCTCACGCTGTCTCTCTCTCTCTCCTAGAAATAAATAAAAAACATTTTTTAAAAAAAGAAATAAATAAAAACATTAAAATATAAAAAAAAAAAGAAAACCACACTGAGATACCACCTCACGCTGGTCAGAGTGGCGAAAATGAACAAATCAGGAGACTCTAGATGCTGGCAAGGATGTGGAGAAATGGGCACCCTCCTACACTGTTGGTAGGAATGTAAACTGGTTCAGCCCCTCTGGAAAAATTAATAATAGAAGGAGGTTCCTCAAAAAAATTAATAATAGAACTCCCCTATAACCCAGCAATAGCACTGCTAGGAATTTACCCAAGGGATACAGGAGTGCTGATGCATAGGGAGACATATACCCCAATGTTCATAGCAGCACTTTCAACAATAGGCAAATCATGGAAAGAGCCTAAGTGTCCATCAACTGATGAATGGATCAAGATGTGGTTTCATTATACAATGGAATACTACATGGCAATGAGAAAGTATGAAATCTGGCCATTTGTAGCAACATGGATGGAACTCGAGGGTGTTATGCTGAATGAAATAAGTCAAGCAGAGAAAGACAGATACCATATGTTTCCACTTAGAAGTGGAAGAGGAGAAACTTATCAGAGGACCATGGGGGAGGGGAAGGGGAGAAAATAGTTGGGGAGAGGGAGGGCGGCAAACCATGAGAGACTCTTGAATGCTGAGAACAAACTGAGGACTGATGGGTACTGGGGGGAGGGGATGAGGGGTGATGGGCATGGAGGAGGGCATGGAGGAGGGTGTTGGGATGAGCACTGGTTGTTATATGGAAACCAGCTTGAAAATAAACTATGAAAGAAAAACAATTCAGTTCTGTCTTAGCCTCTTAATCTCCTTGACTCCACCCCACATCATTGGAAATATGGCAACAGACTTTTTAATTGAATTTGGTATCCAAATTATTTTGTCTTCCAGTAGTGCTTCCAGTGTGATGATGGGAGATCTGTGATCAAAATCCTTTAATACGTAGCCACTCACATTCCAGTACCCTTCTTTCCAGTCACTTCTAACTTCTTTTCTCCAGAAGGGTTCTATCATCGAATTCCTCTGCTCCCTTAACATGATGCTGTTTTCAACTACAATGCCTGTCTTCATTGACAAATTTCTACTCGTCCTCTAGGATTCAGCTAAACATCACGTTTCTAGTGAAATGTTCTTTTTTTTTTAATTTTAAAATGTTTTATTTATTTCTGAGAGAGAGAGATAGAGGCAGCATGAGCAAGGGAGGGTCAGAGAGAGAGGGAGACACAGAATCCGAAACAGGCTCCAGGCTCTGAGCTAGCTGTCAGCACAGAGCCCGATGCGGGGCTCAAAACCACGAAACATGAGATCATGACTGGAGCTGAAATTGGATGCTTAACTGACTGAGAGACCCAGACGCCCCTAGTGAAATATTCTTAATCACCTCAGAAAGAGTTAATGCCTTCTCTGGGCAACATCTATTGAAAACATGAATCATGCTTAGCTAAGTTCATGTGTCTTGTCTCTCCAGACATTGGATGATCCTTGTGAGGACATATACTGTTCCATCTGGCCAGCATCTTGTTACCTGGCAAATATGAATTTCATAAGACCCTAATACTGCTTAGGGTCTCTGGTGGCCTCAAATATCCAATTAAGAAGAAACATTGGGTTCATGGATAAGCCAAGAAAGTGGAAGAACCATTATGGGAGATAGAATAACTGAGAGGAGAAAGGAAGGAGTGAGAAGGATGTGTACTTGGCTGTGAGTGGGGCCAGCAGGAAAAAAAAGGTGCCTTTGACACCTCTGCTCTGATTTATTGTTATCAGAATGTGAACAGTTTGTACCAACTTTAAATGACATCTATTCTCCTATCTTGAAAAACTTTTTTAATGGGACAGTTTGACTACAATAAAAAGAAATTGTGTTTTCAAATGGAAGACAGAATTTGTTCTAGTTTCAAGAAATACATCACTCTCTCCCAGCAAGCAGGAGGTACAGTAAATAAACACTTACTGAAAAGACAAGTCTCAGAGAGATGTAGAGATGCATCTTAGGTTATTTGTCCATCTCACTAGGGTGTTAGCCCACGCAAGACAAGCTACAGAGATGATTTTCACCTTAATGTTGTTGCACAGTTGTTGCTGGAATAATCCCATGGGGAGCAATCAATGTCATACAAATGTTTCAACACAGATGCGCTTTTCTCTGAGTTTTGAGTGAATTAAGGTACAGATAAGTGAATCTGTACAGGGAAGGAAAAAATTACATCTCTGTATTTTCTTCAAGTAGACCAGGGTTCAGTTTGACTTGGAGTTTAGCAAATTAAATAGAAAAGAAACAGAAACACTGAAATGTTGCTCTTGACTCTGGTAGGAAGCAACATGAGGTAGTGACAGGATACTGAGTTGTTTTCAGACTGTGGGAAGTGAGTTCCCGTTCTTTGTGGTGCTAAGACAGATACCTGGAGCTTTCTCAGTAACCATGAATGCTCTGCAAGCATGAGTGGTTTGAATTTGGTGTAGATCCAGGGAACCTGTAATTTTAATTAGTGTTCTGATTTAGGCATAAGCCATTTTTTTTTTCAATTTACTTATGCATACAATTATTGAGTACAGACCACGTGTCAGGCATTGTGTTAGACAGTGATAGACAATGGGGAATAAAATACAGGGTGGGTTTATAGTTTAGAAGAAGAGCAAAGCAGAGACACAGCTAACTCAAGATAATGTGATAAATGCTAACCTCCTTACTTCAAGTCAACCTGTTTTGAAAATCTTAACTATTGCCGATCAACTAGTAAATGTATCTCAAACTGTTCATCTTAGCATTTCAAGCCCAGTTATTTATTTTCAGTTTTAATTCTCATTATGATTCCATGTGCTCCTTCCCATTCAGATGCCATACTGAGCCTTATTGTATTCCACCTTTTCGTTTTAGATCTTTAAACCATAATAATATTTTTCTTCCTTTCATATCTATGCATTTTTCCCTAACTCAAGTCAATTTATTAATTTTTTTGTAATGCCATATCATATTCATTCATTTATGTAGTATTAACATGTCTCTAGTGGAAATTTTTATTTCTCCCACCAATTTTCTTCCTTATTAATCTTCTCCGTCTTGAAATTCTGGAAGCTCTCTTTCTATGGCAACATCTAACCAATCCATCAGAGATTTCTCCTGGTAAATCTTCAAAATATATCCAAACTTTGACCATTTCTCCCTGTATCCACCAATCCTTGCCCCTGACACACACACATTCTGGCCAAAAGCAACTATTATCTGAATAATCTTCTTACTGGTCCATTGTCTCCGTTTTTGTCCTCCTTCAGTCTATTCAGTATGTAAGTAATTCTTTTAAAGCATAAATTAGATCATGTTCCCTTTTTTGCTTAAAAATCTAAATTTTTACCCTGGCTTATGAATTCCTATGCAATATGTGCCTTTCTCTCTGCCAACAAACTTTTCAACACTTTTCCTTTTACTCTCCTCCCTTTATCACTCCACTTCAGTTATACTATAAATACTGTAAAAGCTGGCTCACATTTTGCTCAAAATCAGTGCTTAACAGAGTACCTATTATTACTAGTAGTAATAATAACTAGCTTATCTAACACTGACTTTGAGCCTAACACTATTATCTCATTTTTCTTCATTGTAATCTTAAGAGAGGTGTGATTATTTTGCTAATTTTACTGATAAAAAATTGAGGCACACAGGAGTAATATGCACTCAATAAATGCTGAATTTTTCATTCAAATAACAGGTCACTGAGTGTGAACTCTGACTTGAAAAATTTGAGGGATATTGGTATGTAAATCTCAAGGGGCTCTTTTAAAGGGAGGAAGGAATGAGGGGCACCTGGGTGGCTAAGTTTGTTGAGCATCCAACTCTTGACTTTGGCTCAGGTCACGATCTCACAGTTTGTGGGTTTGAGCCCTGTGTTGGGCTCTGTGCTGACAGAGCTGAGCCTGCTTGGAATTCTCTCTCTCCCTCTCTCTGCCCCTGTCTTGCTCATGCTTTCTCTCTCTCTCTCAAAATAAAAAAATATTTAAGAAAAGAGGAGGAAGGAATGAGTAAGTGAATATATGGAAGTGCTATTTAAATTGTTCAATTGCCCTATTTCAGTTCTGTACTACTTGGATCCTTTTGGTTTCCAACTGATCAAACTTTGACTTCCTATCACTGATTGTCATTATTTTACCTGCTTTAAATCCAGCTCAGACCTCACTTTCTCCAGAAAGTCTTCCTTGAACTTCTAGTCTCTTCTGTTGCCTCTATGGTCACTACCCCTACTGCCACTGAGCTCCACATACCTTGCACATCCCTTGTTTGTTTCTCTTCCTCTTCCACCAGACTAGGAATCCTCTGAGGACAGGAAATTTCTCCCATTTGCCTCTGAGTTCTAAAAACCAGGCAGATAGGAGGTGCCACATACATGCTTAGGAAATGGATGGATAACCCAACAACACACAATGGGACTAACAATTTAAAGAAATATTTGACCCTAACTGGGCATTGAACTGTATATGGAGGAACAAAAAGCATCATTTGACTTGCTTGGATGGATTAAAATAAATGTGCTATTCAGATTAAAAGAGATAATTCTCTTTCTGCTGTTTTAGTAGTAGCTCTGCCATAAACCAGACCTTGAACTTGGATTTGCGGTGAAGGAGAATGACCAGGAGTGTTACAAATTTTGGAGCTGGATTAACTGTTCCGTAAACATAATACCCACAGCTTAATTAAAAACAATGACATAATTTAGAGGTGAAAAGAAAAGGCCTGAATTGTTTACTTACACAGCTGTGACGGTAACTCTACAGACTTGGTAGCTGGGTTTTCATTTATTTCTGACCATTGTAACTTGGGAATTTTTATACCTCAGTTTAATCCTATCAGGTTTCAAGCTTGTCAAAACAGAAAGTCAAAAGAGTATTAGGATGGTGATGGGAGAGAATATATGATTAGTTTGAAATAGAAAGAAGGTATTTTATAAATGAGCATGGAGTACCCTGGAGGCTACCGAGAAACCCGGGCCGCACGCTAGTGTTTCAGCTCGGATTCCGCTGCACAGGGCAAGCCATGGCCTTGGGAGAAAACCCCACGTCACATGTCATTGCAAGCCGCTCAGCGAGACACATAGGAAGGCACGTTGCACCGATGATATTTGACAACTCTGGCAGTGATTTTTCTGCTTCAGTGGCCAACTTGTCCAAAGTCAGGGCAAGCTTCCACGCTGATAGTTCATAAAGAACTAAGCTGTCAGAATCATCTTTATAAGGCAGTCACAAGCACACTTCTTTTTTTTTTTTAAACTATTTTTTTTAATGTTTTATTTATTTCTAGGAGAGAGAGAGAGACAGCGTGAGCAGGGGAGGGTCAGAGAGAGAGGGAGTCACAGACTGAAACAGGCTCCAGGCTCTGAGCTGGCAGTCAGCACAGAGCCCGACGCGGGGCTCGAACCCACGAACCGCGAGATCATGACCTAAGCGAAAGTCGGACGCTTAACCGACTAAGCCACCCAGGCGCCCCCAAGCACACTTCTTTTAATGAACAATTCACATTTCTGTGTGGCCAGGAATGTTTTAACCACTAAAATATCCAGAAGAGCAGATACTAAACTATGGAGGATGAAGGAATAATTCTAACAAAAATACCATCGGCTCAATATTTATTCTAACTTGCTGAAAATAATCAATTCTCAGCACTGTGTTTTGAGATTGCTACTTCATTCTTCATTGCCTTTTAATCGAATCGAATAGCATTTTATATTTCTAGTGCCTGATTTAGAGTAGATGTCTCGGCATAAAAGTAGGAAAAATGTTGGAGGTTTGATACACACACTCATGCACATGTCTTGTCACAGGAAGCTGCTAGGTTTTTTCACAGATGTGATGTATTTCATAGTGACAATAACAATGATGGTGGTGGTGATAAGTTGATTGTAGATTACTTCAATGAACTCTTTTTTTTTATGTTCCAGGCACTTTGCTAAGTGCTTGACATACATTATTTTATTTAATATTCATAGTAACCCTATAAGGTAGGTTATAGGGGACTAGTTTTTACCAGGTGAGTAATTTGATCAATATCAGATAAAAATAAGTGGAGAGCCTGGGATTCAAACCCAGGTGGTCATATTTGGGGGCTCACAATTTTCTCCTTAATTCATTTACTCTTAGAGATTATTTTGTTCGTTATTTTTTTCTAAGTTATCTCTGGGTTGTCCCAAAGTGCTCCTTGAAACCTCTCCAAGGATTTGGGTAGAGTGCTTAACGTCTCCTTTCTAGGCTCAGATGTACATATTTGATGTTTACTTAAAATTTCAAGTCAGTAAAGTAGTCATTTGAAAGCCACCTTCCTGTACAGATAAAAACAATAACATAACTTCTGGTCAATTTATTTACCTATACCAAATTCTTATGTACTGATACCAAATTCTTATGTACCTATACCAAATTACCTATATCTATACAAAACACATTGTAAAACCAACAAAAATCAGATGCTTAAGGCTAAGCAATTTTGTTCTTTTTAAATTATACTTGCATTATATTTTATATGATAACTGAAGTATTATACTGGTATCAAGGTACATACTGGCTTTCCTTTAAACCTTAGAAAGCATCTTGTATTCAGAAAGGCAAAAAGGTATAGAATAGTTCTCAAACATTTTAAAGCTGACATAGCATTGGAAGCCCAGTTTGAATATCAATGTAAATTAAAAAACTCAGGAGTCAGATAGGGGATTTATTCTGCCCCCCACAGCTCTAAAATGCTTAGAGATTTAGGCCAAACACTGAACCTCTTAGGGCCTCGGTCTCCTTACAGAGGATGATACGAGTTGCCATTGCATGGTTATTTGGAGGATTTTAGGTAAATTATGTGAAATACTGGAGCCCAGTTGATGTTCAATGAATGCTTGGTAATAAATTACCCTATCCTTCCATTTGCCCTCATAATGTCTTCATGACATTATGTTTTTAGCCTGGAAATTTTAATAATATCTTGATGAATGAATGGACTGTGTGTCCAACATTAATGGAACGTTTATTCTGGGCACAGTGCCAATTGTTTTATGTATGCTCTCTTTTTGTACATTTTGCTTCATAATAATAGTGTGAAGCAGAAGCCATTATTAGCTTCAATTTATAGAGGAAAGCCTGAAGAAGTGACAGAACTCTCTCAAAGCTGTAGTCTGATAAGTGGTGGCATCTGGATCATTCCACACCTGATCCCAAAACACACCAGCAAGCCACTTGACTCTTCTGCACCTCTACAACATGCCACCTTTCAGTTCTACCTCACTCCTCTTTGTTCTTGTTATGATGTATGTCAGTTTGTGAAATCTCCCAGTATAATTGTTATTTCATTAATATAAAACTAGTACAAAGAGTGTCTAATTCCACAAAGGAAAAACACGCTGATATGTTGACATCTGTGAATCAGGGAACTCTATCTCTCAAAATCAAATGGTACACATGCAGCTAAAGCCTTTCATGTCCTTTTCCCCTCTCCTTCTCAGCTGTAATCACTTTCATGAAGTTGGTAGACATTTATATGCATAATTTTATATTATATTAAATGTGGATATCTATATAAACAATGTATATAATTTTTTAAATGTTTATTTTTGAGAGAGAGAGGGGGAGGGAGGGAGAGAGGGAGAGAGATTAGGGGAGAGGGGCAGAGAGAGAGGGAGACACAGACTCTGAAGCAGGCTCCAGGCTCTGAGCTACCAGCACAGAACTTGATGTGGGGGTTGAACCCATGAACCACAAGATCATGATCTGAGCTGAAGTCAGACACTTAACCAACTGAGACACCCAGATACCCCTAAATAATGTATATAATATTAATTTTTAGGTTTAAAGTTTTTATGAAACTTTTAAAATAAATGCATTTTATACATTTAATACATTTATATAGCTTTAAGTCATTTAATACTTTCTTTTACAACTTGTTTCTGAAAAATCACCATTGATATTATAATTTATTCAGGTCGATATATGTAAATACAGTTTATTTTAATTTTGGCTCATTATCCTACTGTGTGTACAGAGTTTATCTATTTCCCAGCTGAATAATAATTAGGTTGTTGCTGTGTTTCAGTCTTAATGAGGGAGCAGCCCTGAGCATCCTTGTACGTACTCCTTACAGAAGTGGGCCAGTGGCATGAGGGAATTCATCTAGTAGTAACACTTCTGAGTCCTAGCGATGAGAAGATTCAGGTTTACCAGGTGTTCAAAGGTCTTCTCATTTGCAGTAGTTGTAAGCTGTCCTTCAGCGACTAAAGTATATGAGTCTTACCTTTCCACATCTTCATTAACTCCTTGGTATTGTAAAATTAATTTTGGTTAATCTCTCAATATTTCAGAAGTTATTAGTGAGCTTTAGCCTCTATGGATGTATTATGGCACTCTAACTTTTCCTCAACAAAATGCTTATCTTTCTGCCCGTTTGGCTTCTATGCTGTCTGATTTTTTTTTAAGTTTATTTACTTATTTTGAGAGAAAGTGTGAGCAGGCAGGGGAAGGGAAGAGAGAGGAGAGAAAGAGAGACAGAGAATCCTAAGCAGGCTCCATACTATCAGTGCATAGGCCATTGTGGGGCTTGAACCCATGAACCATGAGATCATGACCTGAGCCAAGGTCAAGAGCCAGACCTCAATGACTGAATGACCCAGGCTCCCCTGATGTTGTTTTTTTTTTTTTCCCCAAGTATATATTTTTAATCTTGGCTAGCCCTTTCACTTTTTAAAAAGTTGACCTTCATTCAAGTTTTTATTTTACTGGAATCATTTTAAACAATGTTTTTTTATGGTTTTTGCCTTTTTTTGTTGTTTCTTGAAGAAAAAACCCTTCCTTCCCCTGAAAGCTGCTCAAGGACTGGGGAGACTAGACGACCCAGCAAGGACCACTCTTGTGGGCAGGCTTTGCTCATCCATCCTGCAAGACCTACTTTCGCCAGAATCGACCACATTCAATGGGGACTCCTTTTGGGTCTCTTGTACTGGAATATGCTTCTTCCTTGACCCATGAAGCACAAGTTCTTGAATGTGCTCTTTCTTCCAAGACTCCAGCAGCACATGAAAGGTAGGCAGTGCTTGAGTCAGATAGGGTAGCAGCAGGAGTTGCAGAGATAGATTCAAGCCATCATCATAATTCCCTATTAGTTATTCCTGATCATTGCCCTATTTGTTTCTTTCAGAGCACTTATTATAAGGTGTGTGTTAATATGTGGATTATTTTTTCTTTGCCATCCTAGAATTCCCTACCAGTGATTCTCTGTTACTACAGAAGTGGTTTTCTTGTGAGGTGTGTGTTTATGTGTTATGGTTTTGGTCATTTATGGTCTGACTTCTGCTATGTTCTGCCAGTCCCTTGATAGAGGGACCATGTCTGTTAGTAGTTATATTGTGCTTAAGGTACTGCCTGGACTGTAGTGGGTGGACAAATGTGTATATCAAATGAATGATTACATTTTATTGCAGTGCCTGGAGGGCTGCTATTGTGTGATGCTAACTGACCCTATTTCTTGCAGACTGCTGAGCTGGAATTTTTTTTTTTTTAATGTTTACTTATTTCTGAGAGAGAGAAAGACAGAACATGAGCAGGGGAGGGGCAGAGAGAGAGAGAGAAGGAGACACAGAATCAGAAGCAGGGTCTAGGCTCTGAGCCATCAGCACAGAGCCCAGTGTGGGGCTCAAACTCACAAGCCTTTGAGCTGTGAGATTATGACCTGAGCTGAAGTCGGCTGCTTAACTGACTGAGCCACACAAGTAGCTGTCCTGGAGCTGGGTTTTTAAGTCTTGGTGAAAACTGAGAAACAAGATGTGTGGGTAGAACACATGTGTGGAGAAAATGTCATGTGACTTCCCTCTTAGGTAAGGTCTACAGAGGAGTCAGCATCTCCCCCCAAGACCAATGTTGCATCTCTCCCCACAATCCAATATATGAGCATTTTAGGTCCAGCTCATTACACTATTAATCTTGGCCACAAGTTTTGGTAGGAAGATTTTTAATGTCAATGTATATACTGTTAATTTGTAGAAAAAAAAAAAAAGAGAGATACAGAGAAATTAAGGTTTTAAAGTCACATAATTTGTCAGTTATTATGTAAGAAAAAAAGTAGATTATTATGACAAATGCTCCTTTAAAAGGTTAAAGCAGTCACTTGTGGTCTTAGAAGCCCATAAGGAAAGTTGGCAGAAGTACCTGAATTGATGGAGAATATGCTACATCAGAGAAATAAATTCTAGAAGGCAACTGATGATTTGATGAGGAGAGGAAACTGGGGAATAAAGAGGGAAATCAGGATCAATTACCAGATACAAATGAGTATGTATCAAGTGTAACTTGGACAAAAAGTGAATGTGTGAGACAAAACAGTGTCCAGATTGTATTGTATAGGTCAAATGTAATAATAAACTTGTTCTTTTTTGTAGATTTTATACACAAGCCCTAAAATATTTGTAGTAATGTGGACTTTCCTGGAAAGGGAGAAGAAATGGGGGAGTTGAGAATGTGATTCTCATGTGTGTGCAGGTTTGCACAAACACACAAGATTATATATAATTGCTTTTGGCATAATTCCTAATTCTTCCAATCTCTATTTTTAAAATCTTTTCAGTCCCAAGCTTTCTCAGTTTCATTATAATGCATTCTTGCCACACCCAGCTGCCTCTCTGATGCATATAAAACTCTTTACCATCGGAGCCACAGCATGAATCTGCACCCCCTCTCCATCTAGTCCCAGTAATGCCCCCTTCAATCCATTCTTACCAGTAAGGCACATGTTAGCCATTGACACTTTATCATTTTATGTCTATTGTAAAGACTCCTAAATTGCCAGGCCTGTCCGTCATCCTAAAATATTTTGACAAGGTATTGATGATGGAAGTGACCACCTCGATTAGTCAAACAGCATCTTTGTGGCTGCTAGCTTGCCTCTCTGGAGTTGTGGCAACAGAGCAGAAGGCTTGAGTGGACCTGGTAAGATTCCAGTGCCTTCAAGATCAATAGGGCTTAATTATTGGCATTTTAGAGCTTATGTACTGCCTGGTATTGTCACTGTTCAATTACATGCAGATCTTTCTCATCTAGTTTTCACTTGCGATACTGTGATATTGTCACTTGGGATATTGTGATATTGATATTCACTTGTGATTTAAAACGTAAATATCAACCCCATCATCTTTTTGTGATTTGTTTTTAAGATAGAAGAAAATGTATTTTTATGTATATCCACAACCATCAATTTTGATTGCTTTTAGACTCAGATTTAGGCAACACAATTTTAGTGTAGTGAATGGCTTCTCTGTATGTTTTACAATAGAACATTTTCAAACTCTCCTTGGACCAGAAGGTTAATTAATAATCATTAAATCTGCTTCTCCTTGGTGCCAAATCATTTAGATAAAAAATGAAATGCTCAGTTAATCATATTGAGGTTGGTGGTTGTCAAACACACAGATGTCCCAAGGTATCCAGATGTTTGATACAATGTAAAAAGATAGAAGTAATTTGCATAATTTTCCTTTTTTTTTTGCCTGAATATAATTATGTCTTATAAATGGATAAATGTCTATGTACTAAATCCTCAGGCTGTTTTCCTCTAAGACCCATAATATAATATTAAATTTAAAATGAGTATCATTGAAATGCTTCATTTCTTTGAAAGAACAGGAGAATTATTTTTGAAGAAGTAAAGGTTTTATTTTTGTAACGACTTAAATATGAAGGATACAAAATACTGTACTGTGAATTTAAGGTTCTCTTCATCCATTACAATCAGTAGCCATCTGACAGTATTGATCTTGTTTTTAAAATCCTCTCACTGAGTCAGCAAAAAGGACAAATGGTCCATTTTTCATGTCTATGGATCCATTCAATGATAATAGCACCCACTACAACCTTAAGACCGAAAGTCTTTTTAATCACGTCAGTATATTTTATTGTTGTGTACATCAACTGCAAATAGTTCTTTGAAATTATTGTGACATTTCAAAGTAATATTATTTAGTTTTACATTTATAATATATGTATTCTACAGCTTTTGTAGCTGTTAGAGAACATTTCTGTAATTAAGAAAGAAAACAGAGAGGGGCGCCTGGGTGGCTTAGTCGGTTAAGCGTCCGACTTTCGCTTAGGTCATGATCTCGGAGTTCGTGGGTTCGAGCCCCGCGTCGGGCTCTGTGCTGACTACCAGCTCAGAGCCTGGAGCCTGTTTCAGTCTGTGACTCCCTCTCTCTCTGACCTTCCCCTGCTCATGCTGTCTCTCTCTCTCTCTCTCTCCTAGAAATAAATAAAAATATTAAAAAAAAAAAAAAGAAAACAGAAATTCAAATATCTGAAAATGTCATTTCTACTATCATACTGTTACATTCATTTCATTTGATACATGTATATATAAAAATATTTAAGTAGCTAATTCAAATAGCAACATATAGATCACAATTTAAATGAGATGGTAATGTGTATAATGAGAATTTAAATTAAGCTAGATTGAACTTCCTATTCTACTTCCCCCCCAAATAACACCCTCAGTACGTGCCAATTGTCTTATACAATTCTAAGATTTTTATAGCCTCGGCTTAGGGGCCTTTGATATATCTAATGTTCCATACATCACAGGAGCCATTTAAGTCACTCTGTGTCTTTAATATGGATTATACATCAAAGTAAAAATTACTACTCTATTAATCTCTGCTATAGGCTGAGAGTGAAATCAGTTGTAATATCCTTATGTTCTCTACAGCTTGTGGCAGTGGTTTCTATATTAGTCTTATTTTTATTTTACTTTCATTGCATGTTGAATTTTTTTTATTCTTTAAACTTTTGTAGGGTATTTTTAACATCAGAAGGGCTAGATGTGCTGGAACATCTTATTTGTAGTCTAAATTGTTATAAATCAGGGGTTGTAGCCCCCTGTCAGACAGGAATTTATTAGGTGGATCCTGTGCATTATTCTTTCTTGAACTGATGTGACTTTTTCATTCTACCCCCTAATATAGCTGAGTTTATTTGTCAATTGCCATTGAGTACAATTGACTCACCATAAAGTCAGACCACGTGGCTTAAGTATCCCTGAGCATCTGGGGGCAGGCCAATATATGTAAGACCTTTTTGAAAATCAAAACCAGGATGGATATGGAGAAATACATATATTCTGAATACATATGTTTCTGTAAAAGAAATGATTCTGGCATAAAATAGAGTCTTACAGAATATTTTTTCACTTCAAAAATTCGCCAAGGGTTCTAGCTTTTAAAAGCAATTTACTAGTATTAGAAAAAATAGTGGAAAATATAAAAGGCTTTTAGTAAAAGCACAGGTAGAATTAGAATAGTTCTAATTATTTCTAATCATTGTATTATCAGCATCTGCCTCAGTTGCTCCAGCGATACATAATTTATGTATTATTTTAAATAATTTGATTACGCTCCTACTCTATGTCAGGCACTGAACTAAGTAATCTATATACATTGTCTACTTTAGTCCTCACACTGACCCTTGAATAAAGAAGATATCAGTATTCTTACTGTTTAGATGAGAGAGAATTTTAGGCCCGGGGAGGCCAAGATCAAGGAAAAGAGAGGAGATAGGTGAAGAAATCGAAGTAGCTCCCTGCTCTGCTGACTCTGAGGTCTACATCATGGTCAGTATGTTAAGCTTGAAGTGGACAGTGGCCAGGAAGTACTGCAAAGTGGACTGCCGTAATTTGACAGCTCTATTGATGGCTTACAGAAATCTTAGAAGAAAATCTTTCACGGGAAACAACAATTTTCAAAGCCAAGAATACATGTTCAGATTTAGTTCTTAAAGATATCCTGTTTCTAACATATATACTTGTGCAAAAAGATTTCAGAAAATGACCCAGAAAAACATATGGATAGTACTTTTTAATGTTTTGAAATTTAAATGCAAAAGTTACCAAACCAGGAGGAAAAAGCATACAATTTTTAAAATGAGCTCATTATTTCTAAAAGGGCCAGAAAGATTAATGTGATAATATTGAGTGTCCCGATGCTTATTTTTATATTACATTATTTTCAATTTTCATTCACCTGTTTGTAGTCCCCTTCAGCTAACAACGCAGGAAAAACAAAAACAGGAAAATGAAGTACACGCTGCTCTTGTCAAAGTTTATGCCTTTATTTAAATAATTCATATTTATCTTTGCAAACATTACACGGTCAACCATCTCAGTACCTCGCTAATATCATTCAATTTTAAAAGAGGGATATTCATAAACCATCACAAATATTCTCCCATTGAAAGCCCAAGTCAATCATGATTGACCCAAACAACTACGCAATTTCCCTTCCTCTTTGGAAATGTTAGAATGGGTCAGAGTGCCATTTCATCAATAAGAGGCAATGGAGAGATATATAGACAAAAACCTGGAAACTGGAAAGCAGACGTAGCTATCCAGAGGCTTGTTCAATGGAAAATGGGAAATTTCTGTGTAGTTTCTGTGGGTGTTGAACCCAGTGGTATAAGTTGGCCATACTTGTGGATGGACAAGGAGTAGTTCAAGGTCAAAATTACTTGGATGGCAGAGCTAGGTCTTTGGGAAGAGGAGCTCATTTCTGGAGGAAACATGGCCATACTCTGGTAATACATAACTTACTGTTCTCTAGAATTGGGGCTGATAATAATCAAGTGGGGTCAATGCTTTATCCAAGGAAGTTCAGGTACAGCAGAAGTCTGGAACAAAAGCCCTATGGTACGTCAATACAGTGGCTGAAATTGAAGAATGAAGGCAGGGCTAAAACTTGCTGGGCATATGATAGCAAGACATTCAGCATATAAGAGTAAGACATTCCAAACCCAGTGCACTGCTGGGCTGAGACTTTCCTAAAGTATCTGCAGCGTTTCAAGAATGATTCAAGAATTAACAAGGTGGATCTAGCAATAAGGGTATAAAGACAAACCTACAGGTAAACTACATACATCTATAAGAAATCATCCCTATTCATTTTATGAATTAGTAATTTTAAGTATTTATGATCGCTCTGATAATGTAACTGGTTGAAACTTCATTTTCTTTTTGGGGGGAGTTTATTTATTTATTTATTTTGAAAGAGAGAGAACAAGCAGGGGAGGGCAGAAGGATAGGGAGAGTCAGAATCCCAAGCAGGCTTTGCTCTGTCGGCACGGGGCGTGATGCAGGGCTCCAACTCATAAACCATGAGATCATGGCATGAGCCTGAGATCAAGAGCCGGACCCTCAACTGACTGAGCCACCCAGGTGCACCAAATCTTCATTTTTAAAAATTAGTTCTTTAAACATTATTAATTTATAGCCAACCCTGAAGTGTGAGGTTTCTGATACAAATATTCTTAAAACTTTACATTCTTATAAATAGATTCACAGTGAGTGATTTACGCATGTAATCTCCACTATGAAAAAAAACCCCAGATGAGTAGGAATCACAATTATGTTGCATTTGATATACTTAATTTTGAAAAATTTGAACTATGTATATATTCTCTTCCAAATATAGCAGTAAAGAAGTAATAGATACCTAAAGATAACACTTGTAAGTCACTGTATTTCTTTTTACAACATTTTAGTAATATTCTCTCTATTCTTTTTTTTTTAATTTTTAATGTTTTATTTGAGAGAGAGAGAAAGAGAGGCAGCATGAGCAGGGGAGGATCAGAGAGAGAGGGAGACATAGAATCCGTAGCAGCCTCCAGGCTCTGAGCTAGCTGTCAGCACAGAGCCCAACGTGGGGCTCAAACCCACAAACTGTGAGATCATGACCTGAGCCGAAGTCAGATGCTCAGCGGACTGAGCCACCCAGGCGCCCCTCTCTCTATTCTTAAAGCTGATAGAATTTACAGTTTATAATTGTTTAATATGTTTATCTGTAATTTACAGTTTCCTCCTCTTCAGGTTTTTTTTTAAAAATGAGCATAGGACTTTGATGATAGATATCTGGATAGAGCAAAATCATGCCTGCCATCATTTTCATGGTCTTTGTCTGATTCCATAGACTTGAGTTTTATAAAGTGAGGATCTGCCAAATGTGATGAATAGTGGCATTGCAGACTGCAGAGGTATAGGTGACCTTGGAGATCAAATAGCCAACATCCTCCTTTTGCAAATGAGAACACTGACACTTGGGGTTAGGTTCACACAACTAATAGTAGAATTTATTTTGATCTAGAACATAAATATGAAAGCATCAGAAGCACTTCTCCACAGCAGAAAGGACAATTAGTAAAGATGGCTGTTTACTCACTTAAAAAGGGTCCTTTGGCTAAACTACACATCAAACTTCAGAGATAGACACCTGCTGGGAAGAAGGAGCTAACTGTCTGCCAGAGCCAGACAGAAAAGCCTGCTTGGATCAGAACAAAAAGGAAGAGAAGTTCTAATGGGCATAAGGGGGAAAACTCAAAAAAGGTATTACTATACAGACCAGAAAAACGAAATTCATTCTCAAATCAGTAGCCTTGATGATTTTGCCTAGAGAGCCAGAGGTTGGGTGAATTGGGAGGGAGGAACTCATGTTATGTCTTCTGCAAGAGTACCTAAAGGTAAAGACTTTAGAAATGTTTTAGTTAAGTTTCTAGTTTCTGCAAATAGAGGGCTTTTCTAATGGCTGTTTTTGGAAGTATGCAAGGATAGGTGCAAGATGCCTCTAATTAAAACTCTTTGAGATGTATCATACTTCTATGATATTTTTGTCTTGAGAATTCAGAGTAAAGTGCTTGGTAATTTTGGTTTTATTCTCTCTCTCTCTTCCAAAAATAAGAAGGGTAGAAACCAACCAGTCCCATTACTGGGAAAAAGGGAGGAGCTTAGCTAATGCCCAAGTGACCTGGCCCTGAGAAATCCAATGAGGGCAGATGGGATGATAGGATCTGGGATCACAGTCACAGATTGAGCTTTGTGCACACTAAGAGCTGATCCATATGCCCATGCTCAGATAAAGTCCGTCTATCAAACCATAACTCTGCCAGGAAGCATGACAATAGCAGGTCACAAATGTACATGAAAGCTCAACAACAGGAATCTGAGAAATTGATCTTGGGATGCCCCAGCTCATGAGTGGGAAAAGCAGAGATGAAGGATGATTATTAATACATGAACATTTCATTCAGAATGTTTTATCAATCAATAAAATGATCCCAACGACCAGGCCAGAGACCAGAGAATAAATGGGTTTTAAAAAGAGTCAATTAGAAGAGAAGGTAGAGATCCAAGTTTCTAGGGGCTGTGGTTTTGGGAAGCTACTGAACCAGAGAGATTTAGGCACAAGGATGGAGATCGAGCCTGAGCACAACTGCTGTGCAAGTGTCCCCTGGATCTAGAGCTATTTAAGTTCCTCTTATATAAAACTGGGAGCAGGACTACATCCACATGTTGGGGCCACATCGACCCCCACTACACGGAGAGCAGGGGTGCAGGGGCAAGAGCTAGGGAGTAGACCGTGTGACAGAATGTCAAATGGAAGCTGATGGTCAAAACAAAGAATGAGATCAACAAATTTGGGCATTAGAGTCCTGCTATGTGGGGTTATTTTGAAGGCTAACCAATTGCTAGTAAATCCACAGGACTTGATTAGAGGTTTCATTAAATAAAAATACTCCCTGTGTCTTAGTCTCCGCTGCAAAAGGCAAAATGTGTGGAACTCAAACATACTTATGGAATGTGAATACATTATTATTTATAGATGGAAGCTAATGACGGTAATGAAAGCAGAACATTTTAGTTAAATAAGCAAATGATCAAAATTGACATTGCAGTGTAAATAAGGCCCAGATTAATTAAGTTGCTCATTATTTTTCCCTGCAGCAGAGATTGCTTTGTGTTTAGTCTATACGTACACACATACACATTTGTAGGATAGCAGAGATAAAGACAGAAACAGAAAGACGAAGAAGTGCAGAGAGAGATGGACAAGCATACAGATAAGGGTTATATTTTGAGGAATGTCAAAGAATTAATGCTGGCTCATGACAAATTCTGGAAGGGCAATAAAGTCTTGCCTTTCCTCTGCTCCCTCTGTTGCAACACACTGGACTCTCTGGGTTCCTTGGGAACCGTGCAGTATTTCTGTCTCGGGGAATTTTACTAGCTGTTTCCTTAGCCAGGCAAGTCCTTCTCCCAGCCAGTGGCACGGATCACCCCCTCACTTCCTTCAGGTCTCTGCTCAGATACCTCCTGCCTGGAGACGTCTTCCTGTGATATCTCCTGGTGATCTCCTACTCCTGGCGCGCTCCCAGTGCTGCCAGCCTGACTGTATTTTCCTACATAGCACTTACCACCAGTGGCATACCCCTTTCATGTGTATTTGTCTCCTGTCCCCCGCCTCCATCCTTATTCTATCATCACATTCAGCAAATAAAAATACAAAGCACCCAGCTAAGTTTGAATTTTGGATGAACAACAAAAAAACTTTGTAGTACGTGTGTCCTAAATGTTCCTTCAGACATAAGCATATTAAAATCTTACTACTTGTCATTACTTATCCTGAGAGCTTATTCATTGTGTAAGTGTCCCAAGCGTTGTATTGAACATATTTATATTAAAAATGTTTACCTGGAATGCAAATTTTACAGGGCATCATGTATTTTATCTTGTGGCCCCTCCTCCATCCCACCCCCACCCCCGAATTTGAGCTTCTTGAGGGCAGGAACGTGGAACTATTCACTGCTCACTTCCCAGTGCCTTGGCCAGTGCTTGGCACATCAGCAGACACATCAGCAGGCCACCACACATCCATATATATTGGTTGAATGAGTGTATTAATCATTCCATTTTCCTGAAATATCCATCCTGTCTCACAATTCTGATCTTGGTAAAATCACTTAAGGCCCATATTTATGCAGATATAGCACTTATAGCAATAATATGCTTCCTGGCGTCATGGAAGATGTCCCTGTAGCGTATAGTCTGGAATTTGCTGAATACATTTAAGTTTGTAACATTCAACTGAAGTAAGCAAAAAGTTGAAAATATTTTTATGTACCTTGTATGCATTCTTAGAAGCTATAGGAAACTCAACTATTATAAAATAATATATTTTCAGGTGGTACATGCATTTTAAAATTTTCTTTAAAAAATATTTATTTTTGAGAGAGACAGAAAGACAGAGTTGGAGCAGGGGAGGGGCAGAGTGAGAGGTAGACACAGAATCCAAAGCAGGCTCCAGGCTCTGGGATGTCAGCACAGAGCCCCACGCAGGGCTTGAACTCAAGAACCATGCGATCATGACCTGAGCTGAAGTCAAATCCTTAACAGACTGAGCTGCCCAGGCACCCCTGTACATGCATTTTAAACGTAATACATTATACATATATTACAAATAAAATATGTCAGTCTTATGTAAACATTCCTGCTTGTGTGTCCTATTATTTTAAAAAATTTCAAATTTTATTACATTTAAATTATTGTCATTTAAATTATTCCAGATCATTTAATATACTTACTCAGCTGTGGGCAAGGTTTCATCATCCCATTTCATTAGTTTACCTATTTAAACAAATTACCAAAGAAAGTGATGCCACAGTATCCATGATTAGCGTGCTTTATAGGGCCACTGCTTTTTTTTTATCCCCATCTTTAATTGCTGATTAAATCTAGTTTATCTTTATGCCTTGTTCACAGAAGATACTCTTTTTCATGTTTGAAGACAGAATAATAAATGCTATAGATAATAATGAAATATTGAGAACTGTATATATAAAAGTCCATATAGAGAACTGTGAACTGCAAAAAATCATAATAAATTATTTTATTGATTTTTATTATTTTTACTAATTTTTTAAATATTTATTTTTGAGAGAGGGAGAGAGAAAGAGCACGAGGGAGGGAGGGCAGCGAGAGAGGGAGACACAGAATCGGAAGCAGGCTCCAGCCTCTGAGCGGTCAGCACCCAGACTGATGCGGGGCTCAACCCCATGAACTGTGAGATCATGATCTGAGCCAAAGTTAGTTGCTTAACCAGCTGAGCCCCCCAGACATCCCTATTGTCTGATTTTTAAATTAAACCATTATTACTTTTTAAATGAAGGAGGGTAGGAGTCTAATGTTTTAATGAGCCCCTAGCTGATAGTATGTGTTGAACTGTCTCCTCGTTGGGCTCCTAACCCCTGATACCTGTGAATGTGACCTTATTTGGGAATAGGGTCTTCACAGATGTAATGAAGTCAAAGGGAGGCCATTCTGGTGTAGAATGGACTGTAAACCCAATAGGACTGGTATCCTTAATAAAAGAGGAAAGGAGACGCAGACACAGAGGGAAAGAATCCAAAGTGCAGGCAGAGCTGAGACTGGATTTATGTGGCCACAAAGCAAGGAAAGCCTGGGGCTTGGAGAAGCTGGAAGAGGCAAGGTGGGGTCCTTCCCTGGAGGGTTCCCAGGGAGGATGACTCAACTTGACAGGTCGATTTTGGATTTCTAGTATGAGAGAATGAAGTTGTTTTAAGCCATCCTAGTTTGTGATAATTTTTCAAGGTGTCCCAGGAAAGAAATATAGTAGGTATTTAACAAACAGTTATTCTCAGGATCTAATTTTCCAATCTAAAATGTACAATGTCTATAAAAGTCATTACTTCGTTCTCTGTACTCTCACAGCACAAATTTATTGGCTTTTTCCCCTTTTTTCCTTTCTTCTCTTCATTGGTGTTAGACTGAGCGTCTTAAGGGCAAGGTCCATATCATTTATTATTGTAACTTCAGTGCTCATAATGGTGTTTGGCCTAGAAGATAGGAAATTGTGAATTCATTAATAAATTATTGTTAAAATAAACTGGTATCGATTCACAAAGGTTTCTCATGCTTTAGCAGTGATGCACTGAAGAATAGTCTATTGTTTCAAAACACCAACGTGAAGTCGAATATAGACTGAATTCCCTGTATTTTGATGTTGTTTTTCTAGTAAGAGTTCAGATGTAGTTTCTTCAAAAAGGGAGGTTCAGGATTTCAAGCTACTTTGTTCTCTTTTATCTACATGTCCTCACTTTTGAGAGTCAAAGCTTTCTTCTCACTGTCAGACGGTGCTTTGGGGGAAAACTTGGTCTGAGTTAGCTATTCTCACGTACACAGAGCATGAAAAACTTTCTACCACTTGCAATTGTTATTTATGTCAAGTTCTGCCTTATTTAAACATGACCAAGCAGTTTTTAATACAACTTTCTAGTTTAACTTTTTGGAATAAAATCATGCTTGGAAAAAAAAAAAAAGAAAAATGTTCAAAAAGCTCTTACTGATGGAAATAGGAATTTTAAAATAGAAGTGTAATCTCAAGTACAAGTATGGTGCGAGTATAGATTTGCAGAAACAAATGATGCCACCTTCCTAAAAGAGAAAGCACATGCCAATAATCAATTGTACTGCAAACGTGAGGCAGAAAACCCTCATCTGACTTTCATTAGCCTTGGGCACATTGGTTAGCCATCCATTTCTTTCCCATAAATTGTCGATGACAGCAAATTATCTCTCAGGGGTGTCTTTAGAACTTCTTGAGGCCTATAAAGCATTTTGAAGACAAAAAATCCTAAAGCTAGATGAATTGCTATTCTTGCATGGATGTGCACTTAAGGTCCCCCTAAGTCTGCCTTGGTCAGGTGTCTATCACTCATTCTCTGTGTTGGTAGGTCCATTATATAAAGTAGCAGGAATTGGTGATAAACAGTTTTGAAAAGATAGCCTATCGTTATAATGGAAGCATTATTATTTATCTACTAAATCTTAAGTAGCTTTTGAAAAATTTAAGAGGATAAAAACGGAAGGCATTTGGAAAATTCTTACAACCTTGCAAAGCATTATGTTCAAGGTTATATTTCAGCCTCTCTTTGGATTTGTTTTCTTATTATTTATTGAAGCTGTTGGACAATGAGACACTCAAGTTAATCCTATTCAATTTTTTCCATTTTGCATCTCAAAATGGGAGCACATACATTTTTGGAAAGAGGTAGAAGTAAAAATTATCCTTTATCCAAGCACTTTTATCCAACTAAAACATGAAGAATTATACAATACTTAAGTTTGCCAAGAGGATGGAGGTCCAGAAAGGAATTTAAACATCTGACTCGATCTGGAGTTTGTACTTATGTATTCATTGCCAGACATACTCATATATTTTCCTGCTAGTCAAATTGCATATAATTAGTATTTAGTGGCTATCGCTCTTTATCATAGGAATCTTAAATTCCTTTTTATATTTTCATGTTAATTTTTAATTTCTACTAAAATTAATGTTATAATTCCATATACAAAATATTAAAGAGAAAAAAATTCATTCTCAACACTCAAAATTGTGGAAAAATAGGAATGTGTATAAATATATAAAACGAATATGTGGAAAAATGAGGTTTCTTAGTTTTTCAAGAATACATTTTAAATAAGAATATAAGTCAGCAATATGGCTTCAGTTATATACATGATACATTTTATGAAGCCTAATAAAAGAAACAGTGCTTGAAAGATGCTCTTAATTACTTTGCCTACTTACGGACCTAAGATGGTTTTTTTTTTAGATGCTGTGGTTTAAACTGCTGTGAAGTCCTTATTTGGTATCTTACCTGTGTTCTTGGTTTCATGTTTCCCATTGCCATTTATAGGTGAGCCTTTGCCACCCTTGTTCTCTTCTGAGAAACACATTCATCAACTATAACAATTTACCCATAAAACTATAATCAGCTGTCTTTGATTTATTGAACTCTGCCTTTGGCTTTATAATCCTCTTTGTCCTAAATATATAGAAAGGTATCATGATAACTTATATTCATACCTTCTCTCTGACATGGATAGGTACAGGTAGGCTATACTGATCTCAGGTGTTATTGCTATGTTTGATAAGCTGAAGTTTTTTTTTTAATTTTCTAGTCCTCAAAGAAACATTAAAAAAATGATTAGGAATTTAAAAATATAGGGGTACCTGGGTGGCTCAGTCGGTTGAGCTTCCGACTTCGGCTCAGGTCAGAGCCTGGAGCCTGTTTTGGATTTTGTGTCTCCCTCTCTCTCTGACCCTCCCCTGCTCATGCTGCCTCTCTCTCTCAGAAAAAAAAAAAAAAAAAATATATATATATATATATATAGTCACATCCCTCCCCACTTCTCCTTCATAGCTCATGAAAAAGATGGTTGGGGTAAATTAGTCCTTCGTGTAACTTAAGAGCCTTTATATTAAAAATGATAATATTTAGGAAAAGAATACACACAAAAAAAGTCACTACAACTGAGAAAGTTTAGGAAAATTTGAATAGAGGATTTCTATTGTTAAATCTCAATAAAGTTGAGAATTAGTCTCTAACAGATGACGTATGATGTCTTCAAAGATTTCTTTTTTTCTATTTGCAATCAGTAATGTTATCTTGTGTAAATATTAGGATGTGAGATAATTATCTATATTTTCCAATGTTTTGTATATTATCTCTTTCATATAGCTTTTCTGATGGAAATCATTTTAGAACCCTACCTCGCTGACAAAACAAAGTGTATTTAGCATTTCTGCTTGATTTCTTGTGAATGTGGCATTAAAATGTCAGTTGAAAAAAGCTATTTGTCAAATAAAGGCATACTATACTAGCATATGAAAGGGACAAAGATATTATCACAGCAGGCTTCATGGAATTCATTAAAATGTATGTAAACCAGGAGCAAATAATATATAAAAGAGAACTTAGCAATCAGGTTAAAAATAAGTATCATATTAAATGCATAAAGCAGCCATAATTATCTTCTCTAAGAAACATTTAACCAAATAACTGCTCTTGTTTCAGATGCTTATGTTGGCTTCTAATGGTTAGTTGGTCATAGAGAATTTCCCATAATGCACAGTGATACAGACCAAATGAGTTCTTGACTGGATATTTATGTACATCTGTTGATGTTGTACCATTTAGGTCATATATATCATTAATGCTTATGGAAATAAATACAAGCTGGAATCTGAAGAATTAATTAAAAATACTCAAGAATCTTCGAGGAATAGTCTGTGGCCATGCAGGACACAGTTTCATAAGCATGAGGCCTGTGCAGGCATCTTTCCAAAAGGAAAAAAAAACAAAACTTTGAGGATTTCTCCAGTAGAGCTGGGGACAGTGGCGGTTTGAGGAATCATGACTTAACAACTAAAGTTGTATTCTCTTAAACTGTCTTCCACTAAAAACAATTTTTTTAATGTTTATTTTTGAGAGAGAGAGAGCATGCACTCAAGCAGTAGGGGGAGGGGCAGAGAAGAGGGAGACACAGAATGTGAAGCTGTCGTCACAGAGCACAACACAGGGCTTGAACTCATGAACCGTTGATCATGACCCGAGCCAAAGTTGGACACTTAACCGACCGAGCCACCCAGGATCCCCCAAAAGGTCTTCCATTTTTTAATGATCGAACAACTGCCAAGTAGCTGTTTGAATTCATAAATGGTAAAATGCATACATTTTCACATTATTACTGAAATGAAAGAAGAAAATTTTAATAAATAGTGTCTTGGTATTCATGAACCCTCACAACTACATGCTAACGGGACCCCCAATAAGACAAACCCTGAAATAATAAAAATAGGTTGAAGTTTTGAATGAAATAGGTCTGAATTCAACTCCGATTCTGTCCTAACTAATGCTGCAAAAATCACTCAGTCTCGCTAAATCTTTGCTCCCCAATCTGTAGAAATGATACATTCCTCACATAATTATTACTAGACTAAATAAGGTAAAGTGGGAAAAATCATTGGTATAGTGGCTGACAACATATGCACTTTCTTCATCTTATATGGTATCAATGTACTGATTACTGAAAATATTTGGGACAGAGTAGGAGGAAAATCAGTTGTCTAAACATGATAAACACATTCACCCAAAGGGCCCTTTTTTTCCTCTGAGGCATTTATTTGTTGAGCAGTGTCTACAAGGTTTTAAAAAAAGAATAACATTATAAGCAGCAAATAATTCCAGAGCACAACTAGCTCTCAAGCTCTGGAAGAATTTATCTACTCCACATATGTGAACAGTTTATCCCTAGAGTATTTTTTTTTTTCAACCTCTATCACCAAAGGATTAAGCCCAATTATAATTAATTCTTTAATAATGAAATTGATACCCTTTTCAAGCTTTTAGACCAGATACTAGATTAGAGTACACTATAAAATATGCTTCTGAGTAATTATGACCTAATTAATTATTTTAGACAGCTTTTGAAAGTTTGATTTACTAATTGGACTCTCCGAAATTGAAAGCAGGAAATAGAGCTGTCCAGCCCACCAGAGGCTTCATTCCATTTGGCACGAAACCAGAGTGAAAGTTGACTTAATTTGTGCCGTTTTGCATGGTTGGGTTTGACAAGTGTGTTTGGGTTTCATAAAATAATCAAAGGTCATTTCTGGCCTGGCTTTTTGTGACTACAACTCAAATGAATAAGAATGAAATCTAAAGAATGGCAGGAGCTCTATGCATGAGCTATACTTCCTGCCTTTCACTTTTAGGTGTGATGCATGGGGATGCACCTGTGTAAATAAAAGAATAAAGGGGATACTGCCATATGATTATACTCAACCCTGAAATGTGGAGGCACATGACATACTCTACATCAGCTCCTGCTTGGCGGGTGCAGTTCTGAACAAATATGTTCTCTGAGTCTCCATTTGTGGCCCAGGGCAGTTTGATCCTAGCCTAGGGTGGGTGCACACTAAGATAAAGAATTGGGGAAGCCTAAGTGAGTGTTTCAAGTCCGGAACCTGATGCCAATGACCTGATTTCCTCCCTCTGCCTTTGTACACTACTAGCATGAAGTACAGTTGGTATTGAGGTTTTACCTGGAACTCCCCAGGAATGTACAAGGTCTCCTTCCAAACTAAATGCTAGAGAGAATCATCTGTGGCCTTCTCGTGTTCATATGTTGTTATGTCCTTGCTTCAAAGTTCATAGAAAACTGTTTGGCAAGCTATGGTTTTTATATGATCTTAGCTTTGTAAGAAAATTTTCTCTTTGGTACTCCAAGTAAAACAGCTTAAAGGTTAATTGATGCTGGAAAAAAATGACCTAGAACCTACTTTTAAAAATAGCTTTATATCAGTATAATTTCCTAATATTTTTAATATCTAAATGGCATTCAAGTACATATCTCTGAATTCTAATCCCACAGTTTCAGGACTCTATTTTTCTGCTTAATATAGGAAGCAGTATTTAAAGTCAACGTTAAGAATTGAATACACACAAGGATAGTATATTTGTATAGGGGACCTCTGAAAGAAAGGATAGCCATGAGCTATAGGATTTTAATGACATAAAACTACTTTTAACCAACGTCTGTAATCTATAACATTATACTCTTGACACCTCAAAGAATATTTTTATTTTTTATTTTTTCTATTAAAACTTTTTTAATGTTTATTTATTTTTGAGAGGCAGAGACAGATAGAGCACGAGCAGCGGAAGGGCAGAGAGAGAGAGGGAGACAGAGTTTAAAGCAAGCTCCAGGCTCTGAGCTGTCAGCACAGAGCCGGACAGAGCTCAAACTCATGAATTCCAAGATCATGGCCTGGGTTGAAGTCAGATGCTTAACCAACTGACCCACTCAGGCGTTCCTCAAAGAATATTTTAAAATCTATTCTTTAATGAAATGTTTGTTTTTATAAACTGGGGTGAATCTTACAACTAAAGTGGCTTTTCACAGCAGAAAGTTTTCTCTCGTGTATGGATATATGATTGAAAAGCATATTCTATTGACTGCATTGAGGAAACCTATAAATGAACTTATGCAATGTGTACTTCCATGTTTGAAAGCTTTAAGGTTTTCTTCAAATTTCAAAGACATATTGATGTGGACTCAGTAGCCCTCTTTACTGATAGAACAGTAGAAGATGACCAAGTTGGAAAATTCAGTTTGCTTATTTGGAGTCTAAGCCAGTGGATTTGTAAGGTAAACCAACCAAACCACGATGAGCTGGAAATCCTCAGTTATAACAAAGAGGTAAACATATGCCTCACTCTTCTCCATTACTGTTTTTGAGTGTCTTTTATGTACCAGACATGGTTGTATTGGCTAAGGGTTATTAATTCAATTGTATGAAGTCCGACTGGACTAAGTATAATGCACAGTACTTAATGCAAGGAAATGCAATATTGCTCATGGCCCCTGGGCAATCTGTTCTCTCTATATAATGGCCTAGATATCACCAAGTTTGGTTTGAGAACCAAAAGATGTGACACTTACTGTTCATCTGAAGCACATAGATTATAAAGTCAAGATTTTCTGGAACGATTCTGTATGCTGGTATATAAAAGTACAGTGTTTAAAAAAGAAATGAGCTTTACAAGTCTGGTTACGTGTCATTAGAGGAGGCAGTTATGATCCTCCTCTGGGGTGCTGGGGAGCAAGGGAAACTATCATGAGATATACTACTATCCTTTGGGGATAGCACACTTCTCATAAAATTCTGTGTGCTTAGCTAATTAAATTTGGAGCCTGACTTTGCTGTGTCTGTGTGTGTTTGTGAGCATATGTACAAGTGCTTTTGTGTGAGGGGTATGTGTGCGGTAAAGCCTGCACACATGTACATCTTTGTGTGTGTAATAGTGTGGTCAGTATGTTGGGTGTGGGTCATATGTGCATGCATCTGGGTGTCTATGTGTGTGGTCTTCTCCTTCTAATCCATAATGTCATTTGTGTTTGTTAAATATCTACTTTTCTATCTTGTGAATAATTACTTTGTTCTTTTATAATATCTGCAACCTATTATCTAGAGTGCTAACTTTTCCTCTCCCATTTTCCAATCTTTTTCAATTTTCTGCTCATTAGCAATTAAACTGTAAGGTAATGAAAAAAAGGAAAATTCAAACCAATTCAGAGAGCATCTTCTATGCATGTAAATACACAGATTAATAAATATTCCATTCTTGTTGTAAAACTGTCCTACAGACTTTAACAGATAGTGGGGCATGTGTCAGTCAGATCTGATTCAGATATTGGGAAGTGATCTTGATGAATTTTAAGATATTATAGTAAATATTCAAAAATCATTCTTGATTCTTTTTCTCAAGATTTATTTTTCTGTTTATCATCTTGCCTTCAGTGACTGCTAATTATTGTTCCTGGGATATGTTTTTGAGTAGCAGCAAGATAGGAAGAAAGATAAAATATCAGCCTTATTTAATATATTGTCTGCCCACAGGTATGGCGATTGGCATCAAGTCTCTGTCATTAGGCAAAGCAAAAATCCTCCCCTAATCCCACTCTACCCCTGAATTTCTAATTAGAATGTATGAAAAGCAGTAGAGCAACAGCATGTAACCCCTCAAAGTTCTAGAAGCAATAGAAAAATCAGGGATTTTTTTAGGCTTGGTGAGGGCAGGGCTGGGGGATGGATAAAAAGGAAGAAACTAGAACTTTAGAATACATTAGCAGGGGAATGTATAGTAAGTGGTATTTATGTTGGGAATCATTAGTTCCTAATAGGAGCACTGATGTAAATTAGCATTATCAGTCTCACAGAGACCAAAAAGAAAACATGTGCGCGCGCGTGCGCGCGCACACACACACACACACACACAGTAGATTTTGCATATTTAAAAATATTTCAATGCAATAATATGCAGATTGGGAGATAAATTCTGTTGCCTTCTGACTTCATTTGCTACATGATAAAGACATATTGAAAAGTCTGTTTCTAAAATTTGTTAGCTAAGGAGTGAACAAAGATCTTGTCTTTTTCATATATGAAAATGGAAATATTTTGGTAATAAGAAAAATAAACTTCCAAATTAGTGGAGAAAAAAATCATCTGAGATTTAACTTCTAGTCTTATATAAAACTCATTTCCCTCATTTCCACTGTGAGTACTGAAGCACTCTGAAATATTTATTTTTTCAAATAAATTTCCTCGCTGCAAGAAAATGTTTTTATGAAATACTATGTGAGAGATTAAATCACTACATTTTTACCTATATCTTTCTCCTGCTTTCCTTCCTTCCTTTCCTAAGTCCCTTGTTTCTCTATTCCCTACCTTCTTCATTCCTTTTTTCTTTGTTCTTTGCTTCAAACATTCTTTGAGTCTAGCCCTCAGTACTGGCCTAGGGTCAGGTACTGTTGAGTGACTGAGAATCATGTACTGTGTGCTAGGCGTTGTGCTCAAAGTGCTGGACTGCTTTCTGGGCTGGTGGGGTTGAGGAGTGGACTAGGTTCTCATATTGATGGCTAATTTTGCTCATAACCAGCAGATCAGTTGGATGCTGCAGTGCAGTCATATATGACCTGGGAATATAAAAGAGAGGAAGAAACTAATTAAGCTTAGGAAGAGTTAAGGTCAGAAAAACTAGGGCCAAACTCTTGAGCTAAAGTTTTGGTGTTTGAAAGAACATTGCACTTTCTGGAATGGTGAGTAGGATGGTTTTGTGTTTCCATGGGGCTGGAGGGTAGTATATATGTTGCTTAATCTGTTGTAGTTTTTCCTCTGTTTAACCTTCCAACCTTTTCATTTATTGTTCCCACTGTCCAGTTGTTACTTCCCATCCCATATTGCTTCAGAGACTCTGACGTCATTGGGTTTTGGAACTACTACTGATTAGACAGAAATATACTAACTATCCATTTTCATGGTACCTAATGTTTGTGTAATACTGTAAGATATTCTCTCTGTGTATGTCTCTTTATACTCTCCTCTCCTGCTCCCTGTTTATTCATGTATATTGAATTACTAGGGTGTTTTGGTTTATATGGAGATAGGGAAACAGACTGTACAGTCATTAAGGCCAAAGACACCATGAGTTGGCATAGGAAATAATAGTGCACAGGAAATAGCTATGTATATATTTCCTACATAGTTTTCTGGGGCATAGAAGTTTGGCTTCAAAAACATTACTATGGTATCTGCTTCAGGCAAGTATTGTCTGGGTAAGCATAATCTCAAAATTTCATTAAGGGCATCAACAAGCAAGTTCTCTAGCCACCTTTCCCCTGATCAAATACAAACATTGACCAGTAGTGGTAGAAATGAATCCATCTTTTCAAATGAGGATAACTTAATAAAGGGACCTATTTTAGCACACAAAAATCCATAATTCATTTCTGAATCTAGAGTCTGTAGATGATCTCCCAAAAGGTGAGATGGAATGGAAAGTATCCATACCAGGTTTGTGAGGTTGAAAAGGTGTTCTATGTGAAACTGCTATACAAATTGTAAATTGCTCTACAAATCCAAACAATAGTGCTCTCATTTTAGTTAACTAAAAGTCAAGCATGATCAGAAAGATGGAATTATTACTGTCTTGGGCAAGTGATCTTAGTTTCTGCATCTGTAAAATGAAGTAATGATATCTACCTTGCAGAGTTGGCAAAATTATAGATGACATGTAAAACCTGCACAGAGCTTGAAGAAAGTAGGGATTTAATAAACTATAGTTATTTCATTACTATAACATACTATTTCTAACCATCTATAATTTTAGAAAAATAAAAAATATCTTTTATTTTTAAATTTTATTTATTCTTATCTTTTAGAGATAGAGCACCAGTGGGGAGAGGGGTGAAGGGGGAGAGAGAATCCCAAGTAGTCTCCATGCTCAGCATGAAGCCGCATGTAGCACTCAATCCCACAATCCTGAGATCATGATCTGAGCCAAAATCAAGAGTTGGATGCTAAACTAACTGAACCACCCAAGTGCTCTAAAAGATATCTTTTAAAATTTACAATAAAACAAGTACTTGCAATTCTAGCTGTTTTGAATTCCAGGTGTTCAAAAAATAAGAAAACACCTATGATTTTATATTTGAAGTTTCAGTGAGCATGGAAGGTTTCTGAGAATGAAGTTTAAACCTTTAAAGAATAAGAGGTGCACTGGAATATCTGGAAAAATGAAACAAAGAGGAGAAGAAAAAAGAATAACAGAGAAAACACAACTCTTTTATGGTAGCAGCCCTGGACAAGTGGGTGATTTTCAGAATGATAATAAGCACTCACCACCCCATGCTCAGGGCTGCTCCAACTTCATGCGCAGTGGGGAACCTTCTTTGTCCTTCAATATAAAATTGTACATGCAAGTTATTTGTAACAGAACATTGAAAAGTCAATGAAGGCAAACCTGGTAGGCAGCTACTGTCAGAAAACATCTGAATCAATAGGACACTATCAGAATAGTCTTTCCCAAGCAAAACACAAAGCTGTATTAACCGAAACCATGACAGCACTGTGAAATTTCCTCACTACAGTAATTTGAAGCAACATAGATCTGGGGAAGCACGTTTTAGTGTCTCACCCAAGAGGTCAGAAAATAACAACAAAATGTTATGGATCATACTCTTGAGGATCACCTAAGAGACGTGATGATTCTGGATAAAAGGCAAGGTCGTACACTTAATTCTTTACTTGTTTCTGTAACATTAAAAAAAACTGAACACAGACTAAAAAAAAGATTGTTTCTTAAACTTATCTTTTTTATTACTACTATTATTCCATTACTAAAGCTTCTATAGAATAAGCGATTAAGCAGCAAAAAAATAGCAAGAAAAGAATTAAAAATATTTCATAAGGCAGATGAGAAGTTAAATGGTTGTGTTAGAAAGATTGAAGGCTATAAATTTGCATTCCAATTTTGAATCAATAATCCCCTCCCTATTATTCATTTATTTTTAGAGAAAAGTCCGTTTAAAGATTCTCCTAGTTTTGTAAATCTTCTAAGAGCTGTTGGTGTATAAAAACATCAGATAATCAAATGAGGACAGACTAATTCTAGTCTGAGCAGTTAAAATATGGCATATTTATGACTCAGACACCCTAAATTACCTTAAACTCATTTATATCTTTTGCTGATTGCCTATACTGAGCTAGTTTTCTGTGATTAATTTTAGAGTTTATGATATCAAAAAAGAGATGTTCTAGAAGCCACAAACTTATTACATTTCTGTATTTGCACCTTTAGTTAGAGAATTCACAAAAAATTCCACCTAAGACAACTGTATCATACAATAAATTATAGATAAATGGGTAAACAGAATGTAGTATATATCACAAAGGAATTATTGAGCCTTAAAAGAATGGAAATTTGGATACATTCTACCAAATGGGTAAACCTTACAGACATTATGCTAAATGAAATAAGTCAGACACAGAAGGCTAAATACTCCATGATCCCACTTATATGAGGTATCTAGGATAGTTGAATTCATAGAGACAGAAAGTAAGATAGTGATTTCCAGGGGCTGTGTAGAGAGGGAATAGGGAGTTATTATTTAGTGGATATGGAATTTTAGTTTGGAAAAATGTAGCAGTTCTGGAGCTAGATGTTGGTAATGACTGCACAATAGTGTTAATGTACTTAATGCCCCTGAACTGTACACTTATAAATGGTTAAAACAATAAATTCTATGCCTATTTTATCACAATTAAAAAATAAAAAATAAATAATAGATTTGTATAAAGCTAAAGATACAGCACTTGAAAATAAAAGCTTATTGTAATGGGGTTTTTCAGGATGTAGATAAATCTGGCCTTATGTGAGGAAAAGTAAGAGAAAAGAGAACTTTCAATAAAGCCAGTGCTATGATAGACATGGGTTAAAAGGTCATCACTTTGGTTCAACTAGCATTGAGAACCTACGCTGTTCCAGTGTCTGGGATAAAAAGATAATTCGTCGACCATACAGAGGGAGTTCTCCTTCTCATGCAAAGAGAAACTCTTTAAACAACATTTTTGTCGAAGTCTAAGCAATTCATGTGTCTAAGAGTAAAGGTTCCAGCATTATGTAGACCCAAGTCTACATGCAGCTCAAAAATTATAAGCTATGTTTCCTTGAGGAAGTTAGTTTGCCTCTCAGAATCTCCCCAGTTGATGAAACATGAATGTAAACTTCACAGAGAAAGTACCTAAAAAGCACTCAGGAGGAAGTAAGGGTTCAGGTAACAGTGGCCACTGCTGTGTGGTAATCCAAGGACAGCGATATGGGCTGGTTGGGGCTGCCTAACAATACCCTGGGAAAAGAACCTGGGGTATTTAAAACAAATTTAAAAATTACAACGTAGGTGAATAATATTTAATTGTGTACTTTACATTATGTTACATGAGAAATAGAGCACAGATAATTTCTAGCTTACTGTGCCTCATTGATGGAGCTTTAATCACAAGCCTCAAAACCTTCCTGGGAAGACTTGAAGGTATTAAAATAAAGGAATTCTGGACTCCTATGTAGAGGCCTGGAAGGAAATGTTAAGAGCAGTGCAGGACTCCTGTGTCCGGAGCCTACGGTGACTGTCCCCAGCTGTCTCTACCCATATGACCTAAATTCACTTCAGGATCTCGCACTGCCTAAGATCCCTTGTCACTTGCTTATTTGGTTTAACAGTTGTGTGTGTAGGTCGTGGAGGAAGCAGGGAGAATGCAGGGCTGGTGGGAATACTTTGACTCACTTCCTTTCTTCTTATAGGTTTCCTCCTACAGTCACACTGACACATTTTGATCAAGAGAAAAATGGGGCCGGGATATTTGAAACCAACACCACTTTAAAGAAAAGGCAGCTGCTCCTATGGGGAGCAGCATCACACCAGGAAACAGAAAGAGATAAGTCAGTGCGGAAAGCCAGTTTAACTCCTTGTCCACATTTTGGGTGGGATCAATTGAGGAACAGCAAAAGTGGAGAAACATTTTGCCCCCGTCTTCCTCACAATCATCTAGTTCCCATCCCCAAGCCTGCAAATACTGTGGTTCAATGCAGACTGAGGGTTTTCATGGGTTTGTGCAACCACTTTGGGTAAATATCCCTCCAATAAATTAAAAGGAAAACATCTTAAAAATGCATTTTTGTTACATAACTCTTTCATAGGTTGGGGACCACCTGTATTTTTTCCATTATTTCCACTGACTCAAGGACAAATTTTGCTCTGCCTTTGTAACCCATCCTGATAACTGTCCAAATCTTATCTTAATTGGGAATAATGGATATATTAATAATTACACAATTAGGCAAACTTGTTTTTTTCTGGAATTATGTTAAAAGACCTGATTCGGATAAATGGAAAAGCTTGGGCTCTATAATACAACAGCATTGTAAGTATTATCACATAGATGATGCTCTAAGACATAAATCGAGGGCATTACAAAAATCTCTAGAATTAGAAAAAAAAGTATTTTAAAGTCCTAAGGAGAAGGAAAAGCCAAGGCTAAATCTTTCATACTTCAAACATTGCATTCCTAATAAAAAAGAAATAACTTCCCAGGAGATGTTACGGCATATTGTGTCTATGTGAGACACAAACATAAAATGGATAAACAGGAAACCCTGAGCAACTTGCAAAACTGCTGCTGAGAATTATTTCTTACAAGACACTTCAAACTATTGCAAATCCAGATAATATCACTTTGGGGGTCATTGAGGTAGCAAACAAATGCGTTTTGAGTATTTGTTTTGAGTCATTATTTCCTCACTCTGAAACATTTCATACCAATTCATAAACATAGACTTTGCCAGGATTCTTTTGGAAGTGGAAAATAAAAACAATAGTAGGGTTAAGCAATTTATATTAACCATAATAACATGAAGGATAAATTGCTCGAATGTACAAGGAAACATATGTTGAACCAGATTTTTCATATTTTAGGAAGGGAAATTGTCTGCTCTTTATGTAAGGATTACATTTTGAAGAGGAGAAAAATGATATTTACTACGAGCTGCATTTTGCTTATATAGAAATGATTATTACTAAGATTGGGGTATACCTACCTTTAGAGGCAGAGCAAGATTTGACATTAAAAGAGGGAGTGGTATTAGTACTTATGCTCAATGTCAGTATTATAGAGACATTTTTATGATATTTGCAAAAGAATGACTCAAATGATGAAGCCAACTAAAATGGTAGATATAAAATTAACAGAAAATAATAGATGTACTGAACTGAAGAGAAAATTTATAAAATATTCTTTATCATAAGGAACCACCAGAATGAGACATTTTGTTTCTGAGATTTCCTTGGTGAAAAAATAATTTTGTGATTTTAATTTTCGATATCACATGCACATTTTTATGTCATTTTTTGAAAGGAGGATGTATCATTTTGCCATCCAATGGCATAAAATTATCTTTAACTTTAAAATGGTTTATGTAATAACATATGTTGGATGTATTTTATTTCTGGAAACCTGTTCAGACTGCAGTTTGGTTAGGTTTATTTTCTGTGGAGAAAATAACCCCATTTGTAACTCCAAAGGAAGTAATTTCATGATGGGGTAAAAAGCTTTTTTGGTAACCATCACATCATAATGTGTACCGATTCAGCTTACTTATAGGGCCATGAAGACTGTCAAAATGTTTCAGGTCTTACTTTTTGACCTTCCTGGAGGGGAGTCATTCTCCTGACCTTGTCTAATTTCAGTATTTGCTTTAAGGAGTAAGAAGTCTTCAAGGAGAGGACTCATGGCAGACCCTTACCAGAGCATGTCTACATCCTACTATATTAAAACCAAATTTCATCCTGTATTCAAACCATCCTCTACATCTTTCTTCCTTCACATTTTATTTCCTCTATTATTGGCAGACTTATATATTTTTAATAATTTTATTTTTTTAAGTTTATTTTTAGAGAGAGAGGGACAGTATAATTGTGGGAGGGGTAGAGACAGAGAGGGAGAGAGAATCTCAAGCAGGCTCTGCTCTGGCAGCAGATGCAGGGCTGGAAATCACAAAACCATAGGATCATGACCTGAATCAAAACCAAGAGTTGGATGCTTAACTGACTGAGACACCCAGGCCCCCTATTTTTTATAATTTTAAAAGAATGCCCCCTTAATATTGCAAAATAGATATTTTTAATAGCAAATATAACAATGAATTACTATTTGTTTATACCATTGTACTAAATTCTGTAATAGACACATACTATGTATGGAATTCTCAAATAAACCTATACAATATAATTTATTATCTTTATTTTTATAGGCCAGGAAATTGGGTAAGAGGTTAAATTGTCTTCTTGAGGTCAGATATCCATTATGTAGCAGAAAGAGAACTTGAACATAGCTCTTTCATCCTCTACCAACATTCTTAATTACAGAAATAAATAATGCAATCTAAAATAATGACCTGGTGCCGACAAATAAGTGTATAAATCAGAATGTGAGAACAGATCAAAATTAGCATAAACTGTTCACATAGCTGAATCACTCATTTTAGCCTTTGATCAACTTTAGACTTTACATATTGTTAATTTTAAAGCATTTCTACTGTATCTCTATTGTTATATTTCAGTCATGAAAGATGATAAGGTTTTCAGAACAAAATAAGGACAAATATCAATGCAAGTATTCAAATTAAAGATTGTTTCTAGAAATAATGGACAGAATTCTACCAATAATTAAAATAGCTAGCTCTATACAGTACCTACTGTCAACAAAATACTGTTATATAAACAAAGCACTGCATGTCTTTAACTCATTTAACTATCTCAATCAGTCAATGAAGGAATTAAAACATCTAGAGGTCTACTAAATAGCCCTATGTCCCAGAGCTAATAAGTAGTGAAGCTGGAATTCAAACACAGAGGGTAAGCTACCATTCTTTAGTATCCTAGTAATGTTTTAGCTTTATCATGAGTAATAATGACTGCAGAAAACCCATCTCACCCAATGTCCCAGAGAGAGTGACAAAACTGTCAGTTATTTATTAAATAAAGGCATACTGATTCTAATCATGGTTAGATGAATATCTTATAAAGATTGTCTATTACTGTAAGTCAAAGTACTGTTATTCTCTCTACATAGTAAACATTCCAGTATTTGTAATTATACTAATTATAAGCTACTTGATGACAGAAGCTCTGCTTTGTTTTCTCCTATAACTCTAACACTTGGGAAAATGTATGCAGTAGGTACTCAATGGCAACTATTAAATAAATGTAAAGGGGAAATAAAAGAATGAATTTCCATAATACCAAAGATTTTAAAGGAAATAAGTCCAGATAATGTAGTAAGCATAAAATGCCGAGGTATTTTATGGAAGCACAAATTGGAAGCAACTGTTTTGTGGTAATATTCTTTACAAACAAAATAAATATACTTCTATCCCTTTAGGTGACTTTATACTTATGGCTATTATCCATTTCAGTGTTACTTCTACATTTTCTATCTAAAGGTGGTTGTCTTTAATAATTAAATTCTCCTACCAAGGTTTAATTTTAGCATCTGAAGAATAAATACACATGATTCAAGTTAATGTTTACTGATGAGTGATAAGGAAAAGTGATATCGTATGTGCGCCCAGTATTTTACACAGACCAGTGACATTTTAAAAAGATCTATTCTTTCATCTCTTCTCACTATGCCATCATTCACACAGAAAAATGTAATATGCTTTGCCTTCACCAGTTGTGATGTTTAGTTAAAAGTGATAACCGGGAAAGGGGGAGTAAGATAGACTTGAGTTCAAATGCGAACTCTGCTGCTTACTAATTAGACTAACATTATAAAGAGTTTATTTTTCATTTTCATGAATCTACAAAACTGTGTTCTTTTGATAACCTAATGAAATGTCATCATCATCTGATTAGATTATAAATTCAAGGAAAAGCGAAATTTTTTTTCTGGAGGACCATTATTATCTAGAGCAGACAGTAATCAACAACTTAGGTTTCATCATCAACACACTGTTTATAAAATGATATATTGAATTCCCAAAGCAGTAAAGGAAAATTTTCATACAAAAGGAAGTTTTTTTTATAGTAATCTAAGGTTTTCCATAATAACACAAGTAAAATTTATAATTAAACATCACTAAACTCATATATCTAATGTGATATCTGACAATCTTGGGAAGTAGATTGGGCATTTTTCCCCCATCATCCAGAATAGAAAACAGTGAATCACAGAGGTAACTGCTTAACTATTGCTGATGGTAGATTGTATGTGTGTGTATTATTGTTATGTATTATTATTATCTGGTAGTTGGTTTTTAGCTGCATGATCTCCCTCTGTGCTCCAGGACCCCTTACTAAGGGCGGCGGGGGGGGGGGGGGGGGGTTGGGAGGTTATGGGTGAAGCCAAGACTCAAACTCCCATTCTTTAACTCTCTGTGTATAATTCCCTCTGCTATAAACATTCTAATGAGCTGTATCAACATACAGTTTTAGTCAGATAGAGACAATACAGAATTGGATTAGCATTTTAGTTGAAAAAAAATTTAATGTTTGAGAACAGGTTTCTTGAACCAATATGAGACCCTCAGTTTTTAAAGTCTTTCAGCTAATATATCAGGTGGTTAATGAAGCCAGAAGTTTTCTTGATTCAGTCACTAGACATGAGAGCTTAGATAAATGAATTGACTTATCCAGGACTCTATAAATGAGGATATTAGAGGAGGTAATGCCTATAAAATGAATATACTAGACTAGAGAGAGAAATTCTTCTTCATGCTGTTATTACACACAAACACATACACACATAGCCCTATACTCTTGATTATAAGGACTTGTTATTTCAAATACAGAATGGTTTGACTAACTGAAAGTTTTGAGGGGCATTTGCAAATAATATTTAGTTACTAGTGAATCACAAAACACTTTCCTAGTTAAAATCTATTTTCTCTTAGGACCTTTCTTCGGAAAACTTCTTGTTCTATTTGGTGTGCCAGCAAAGAGAGATTGTTAATAATGATCATGCTTTGAGTGAGTACATCAACTCCCAGGAGTATTTAAAGAGGTTTAGTATATCTAAGATAATGTAAATAGTTTCCAAGAAGCATGTCTGAGCATCTGAGTGCTTTTTTAAAGCACATCCTATTTGTTATTATTATTATCACTATCCAGTGTATTCTGTGTACAGAGAACCAATCCTTAGAGTTTTTCAAAGTACCACTGAATGTTCATTCAGTAATCAGTGAAAAATTATTACTTTAAAATACAATTTCTGATGGTCTTTTCCTTATTTTTCTTATCTTTAAGCAGATTTATTTTCTGTGAAATATAAGTGTAATGTCCCCTAAAGATCTTTGGTAATATTCTAATCAATTACCAAATTGTTTTTAAGCTATGAGCTTTGAGGCAAAACTATACATTTGTACGGCTTTCCTATACTAAAAATAAGGCTTGATTTAAATACAAATTGTAAAAACTTATTTGTTATTCATGAGGTTGCAACACAAACACATATGCTATAGATTAAAGATGGGAAAAATAATCACTGCATTATCCAATGTCTTCACTTTCTATCATCCTTTATTTTACGTACTGACACCCCTAATTCATGAACTCTTTGAAATAAGACCTATATTAAGACACTTCTATTGTTTTGACAATATCATTTTAATTCAGAGTATTTCTCTTCAAGACTATTTTATAAAATCATTAAGGCATAAACTATACTTTTGAATTTTGGGCTTGAGTTAGTCATTTTTCCTTACAGTTATTTATGAGTCATTTAGTATGTTGTTGTTAAATAAAAGACAATAAAAACTAAAAGGAAAAACTCCCACAAAGCACAAAACACATCAAGAAATTGCACGTTCTCTTTCTCAGAAACCTGGATATTATTTTCTCTAGGATTACTCCAAATGAGCAGAAGACCTAAATATTTGAATCAGTTCTTTCCAAAGGATGCCATACCAAATCTGATTTTAATATAATTATGAAAAGTGCATCCACATCAAACAACTTAGATAAGTCACACCTAAATAATAGACAAAATCACTTAAAGATAGAACAGAAAAACAGACATTGATGGCTCTTCACAGTGAAATTATAACATGACCAAGAAATTGTGAGAGGGGGTATGGTAAATATTACGTAGTTTCTGTATGAAGAGTATAAAACTAGTATGTATGATTCTGTCATTTAAAAATCCAACCTAGAAGTTAACTGTACTCCTTTCAAAACAACCATGGCATTAAAAGGGATATATAACATGGTTCACCGTGGACTTTGCTTTTCCACCTTTATTATTTTTGATATTCACATATTTAATATTTGTAATTGTTTGCATCTAGGAAATCATTAAACTGTTACCAATTCTACCATAAAGAATGGAATAAAAATTTAATTTTGTTTCACAAAAAGCGTATTTAGGAACATATTTAGGAGAACAATTATTACTCTCAATTAATAGCTATGGAAAGAAATATAAGTCACAGTTAAGTTGTGAGAATATTAAAAAGAAATATACTAGTGAGATTAACTTATAGATTTAAAGACTACAGATGGTTGCCCTTTTTTTGATAATTCTAATTTAAAGACTACAACAAAACAAACATCTTGATTCTTTTTAAAATTTTATTCACAATGAATATATTTTCTAGCACATGCAGAGAATGTGAGGCATGTTGATTGAATTTTACTTAATTTTTTTCTTTAGAATCTAAAATGATAAAATGCTGTAATACTAGTCAAAATTAAATAGGATGGGATCAACATAAACATGTTCTTCCATATAAATGTATCATAAGGATTACCTTGGCCTCTTATTTAAGAGGATTACAGGATGAGTGATTTTCAGTTTACTCCAGTAAATTGGGATTGAGTTTCAGAAGGTTCCCCTTGCTTACTATATAAATCTCTTATCTTACCAAATAGAAGGTGAATACTTCTATAAAAGAAATTTGTAGGGTCCTCTCATTTTATAGAAGCTCTAGTAACATTGTATCACGAAAATACTTATGGTTTTGTTAGGAGTTCTGGGGTATTTTGTTCTTTCTTTCAGATTCTTTTTTTCTAAAATGGAAAACAACATGCCAGGTGGTTAGTTGACTACATAGTCAAGAGTCATTTCTGATTGTCATAAATATAACTGATTAATTTTATTATTTAATATTTCTACTTTAAAATCTTGAGATATGTATCTTCAAATACAATATAATGTCATGTATATGTATATTTAGCAAATATAGTATAAGATGGATAATTGTTAGAAATTTTAAAGTTGGTTTGAAGCGCTAGAGATCAAGATTCTCTGAATAGTTGGTAGGCTGTTTTTTGTGACAAGTTAATTATGCTTCTTGCAGTATAGATTTTCTACTTTAAAAGTGAAGTAATACTAATCTAGATAGACATTGTTAGAAAATACTACATTATTTAAAAAGAATCATACAATTATTAATCAATTAAATACATGGTGCTCCTATATTTAACATTAATATGATTACAGTTGACTCTTGAACAATGTGGGGTTTAGGGGCACTGACACTCCTTGTAATCAGAAATCCTTAAGTAACATTTGACTCTCCCCAAATTTGACTACTGACAGCCTACTGTTGACCAGAAGCCTTCCCAATAACATAAACAGTAAATTAATGTATATTTTGTATATTATGTGTATTATATGCTGCATTCTTATAATACAGTAAGCTAGAGAAAAGAAATGTTAAGAAAAATCATAAAGAGGAGAAAATACATCAACAGTATAGTAGTGTATATATCCAAAACAATCCACAGATTTAAGTGGTCCCATATAGTTCAAACTGTATTGTTCAAAAAGATTTGATAAATACATATATATATTCCCCATCAGCGGTAAAGAGAAAAATAATCTCACACCACAGTGTGTTTTTTTTTTAAAGTACACTTTCTAGTTTAGAGAGTAAGAAAATGAAATCCTTCCCAAGAGTCAATATCAAGAACTGCTTTAATGTAATAAAGATGTCAAGAATTTCTGATTTGATTTGACTTTAGCAACTCACAAATGAAAGATTTCACAGTGCTAGAGACAAGTACCTTTTTATAGAAGTTCTGATCAGTTTTAGTCTTCAAAACATTTAAGTAGAATGAAAACCAAGAAAGAATGAAATATTTAAAAATAGGTTCATAATAGGCATGTTACTCTGTTTTTAAGAGTTCTTACAGTGTCTATTTTCAACAGAACTACAGAAATAATATAATGCCAGCAGCTCTGGCAATCGGCTTATATAGGTACTCAGCGTATAAGATCTGAAGTGACAGCTACATTTCCAAAGCTACATTTACTGCATCTGTTCAATGGTTAAGCCTCCAAGGTCTGTTTTCATTTTATTCCTGCTTGAAACTCAACTGTTTTCTAGTAACAGCCATTAGAAAGAGCATTGTAAAAATGCACTTAGATTGGCCTGGCTAACTCTTAAAATACGACTTTGAGCCACAATCAATTTTAGATAAGATTTCTATATATAGTTTTGGTTACTGACACTTTTTCTTATTAAAACAAAAACTATAACCAAAATCTGTGGGTGTACATATTAAGGAACCAGAATAACATAGAGTGCTCTTTACAAGAATTACAGGTGGCGGGGGAGGAGGGGCGGCATGGTGTGGACCTGCTGGGGTCAATGAAGGCTTTCTACTAAAAATCTAAGAGAATATTTGACATTATATTTATTACACGTTAAGACTTACCAAGGGGCCGGCTTCCCAAAGGGATGCAGTTAAAGGATTAAAGTGTTTTTGTGACTTATGAGCCATCTACAGGGATTTGATTTCATTTTGGTTTTACATGCATATCTATCACAAGGATGAATGGGCAAGCCTGTTCTACTGTAGGGGACAAACTATTTTACCTTTAATCTGTGCACTGAATATGGATGTGCATAATATTCCTCTCGTAGCTGATTTTCATCTCTTGCGTGTATAAACATCTCTCTTTATTTTAGAGGAAAAAAGTGAAAATAGCACAGGATGATTTTGCACTTTCTGCCAACTATCTGGCTTTTCAGTAATGTCATTGGTATCAGTAGGGCTGACTCAGGCCTCCTGGTATTGAGACTTAGTACTTTTATGTGTTTATATGATACTTAAAAAAATGTGAATCTTTTTAGGGAGATTTATGTATTTTTCACAAAACAGTCTGAGCATTCACAGTCAACAAATCTGATGACTCTTGCATGTTTTTTAATCCAGTTTCAGAAGCAGACCTGACTTGGAGAAAAAATTATCTGAAACTTAGGGATTGCTTTTGCTTGATAATAGCTAAAAATTAAACTACTGAAGCTTGTGGGGCTAACCATGATTCTATTTACAGAATTAAGCAAAACAATGTCTGCCTTAGGCAAGAATATTATAAATCCTTGACTTGTTTTAGGGAGGAGGGAACTATTAGTATTCATTTTAATACTGAATACTTAAAAATGCACACCTGAGTTTTTTAAAAAGGACTCGGTTTCAGTAATGACAAAAGACTAATGTTAATATCCAAACTTTGTTTAAAATATCTCAAATATTTCATTTTGATGAAAATATTTAATGGAGCTTTTACTCACATATCACTAAACTAAATATTTATTTAGGGTTGGATTTAAAGCAAGCACTCAAGGGGCATCTAGGTGGCTCAGTTGGTTAAGAATTCAACTTCAGGTCATGATCTCATGGTCCGTGGGTTTGAGTCCCGCTTTGGGCTCTATGCTGACAGATCAGAGCCTGGAGCCTGTTTCAGATTCTGTGTCACACTCTCTCTTTGCCCCTACCCTGCTCACACTCTGTCTCTCTCTCAAAAATAAATAAACATTAAAAAACATTTTAAGTGTACACGATAAATCTTTGCACCATGGCCATTTGTAAACATTCCTTTCATCCCAGGTAGACTGAGATGGCATCAAAATCCCTCTCCCGTGTTGTAAATCTCAAAACTGCAAATTATAGATAAACTAAGAGTTCTTTTCCTTGGACTCCTTCCTATTGAAATGTCAAAACTTGTGGTTAGAACATAGTTACAAAGTTGATGTATCATTTAATCCTAAGGGATTTTGTTACACATATTTTGGTTTCACCTCTCATTCTTGGAATAGCAGTCAGCAAGCAGAGATTACTTTAAAAGGAAACACGATCCAGGTCATTAGTGACTGAGTGTAAGATTTTAAACACAAAAATACAGCATTGCATGACACAAATGTATCACATGATTCTAGGTTAGATCCTGGACCAACATAGGACAAAAATAATTAGCTATTAAGAACACTGCTGTGACAGTAGATGAAACTTGAATATGGACTATGAATTAGACAATGTTATTACATCATTGGTATACTGCCTGTGTTTGATAACTGTTCCATGTAAGAAAATGTCCTCTTCAGAATTATACTGAAATATACACTAAAATAGTTGGGATAAGGCATACCATGTCTTCAACTTATTCTAAATGGTTAGGAAAATCATGTGAACAGTGTACATATACACAAATCATAGAATAGAATAGAATATAGAGAAAGTGATATTGAACAAAATGTAAACAGTTGATTAATGTAGGTAAAGGGCATGTGAGAACTTCTGATACTATCCTTAGAACTTTTTATGAGACTTTTTATGAAAGAGCAAAACAATCATCACCAAAAATGAGATTCTAAAACTAATTTTAAAAATAAAAATAAAGTGTCATTTTTTCAGTATCCTTACAAAAATTTCACTGAACTCTGGCTATGTTATTTTGTTAAGCAGGCACAAGATTGTTTCATTCTATACATAACAATAAAAGAAAATGACATTTATCTGGAAAATGGAGAGTATTAGGCAATAAAAGAAAAGTAATCCATCACTTACTAGAGTAGACAAAAAAATGTTTTCTTTAAAAAAATGCAATCACTATCAGTACCTTTGTTGCTGCTGGAATAGTAGGAAGGCAGTAACACAGAATATGGACTTCCCTCGAAAGAAAGGGAGAAGAACAAAATATTTTGCCTTGTATTGAGGACAAAGGAATGTTTCTATTTTTCCTGTTTTTGTGTCTAACCATTGACAGCCATTGAAGAGGCTTAATTTTACAAACCTGTCCTTGTTATGATAGAAGCAAATGTTTACCAACAAAGATTGGAAAAGGGGGAGAGGGAAGAAGGCTCTACTCATTTCTCTGTTGTGACACTTTATTACATAAGTCAGAACGTACTAAAGCATTTGTTGGCAGTCAGTTACAATAATGACATATTGGGTTCAACCATGTTTAACATTTCCATTTTAGTCAGAATAATTATTTTAGAATGGGGGGCTGATAATGAGGCAGAAAGGCACTAAGTCAGGAGAGCCAGTTTGTATCTTGAAAAGGAGGATGGGAATTAATTAAATGAGAAGCTTGGGGGAAGTTAATTGGGAATGAGTGAAGATAAGGACACTATCAAAGCATGAAGACATAAAACTATTACAATAAAAGATAGAGCAGAAACTCAGAGTACACCTAAGGGAGATGAACCCTGCAGAATTGTGACTCTACAGCGGCAGAGTTATGTCTGTGGCTGCCCCTATTGGCTTCCAATCCCTACAGTAGTGCCTGCCACAGGAATAAATGTTTGCTGAATGGATAATTGTATATTGACAAAAGTAAAATTTAGTGTCACATAATCCTAGTCTTCTTCTGCCTCTATCTGATGTGTGACTTTAGACAAATCACTTAATTTTATCAGTGAAATGAGACTGCGGAAAAAGGTGATTCTCCAAGGTGCCTTCCAGATCTAAATATTTCTGTACGTGGTTCTGTTTATCAAAATGGGCAACTGTGAACATTTTTGTAGAAGAGAATAGCCTTATATGAGTTTTAAATGAAGAGAAATGGGGAAAAATAGAAAAGATAAATCAAAGAGCAATGTATCGACTCAAGTAATGGAAAATGAGTCCCATTGAAAGAGATGTTAATATAGAAGACAGAATGCAGAAAGTGATTTATGGTTTTGATGTAAGAAATGACATTTATGTGTGCTATTGATACAGGCATGCAGATGTAGAGATCTTTATGTGTTCTTTTTATTATTATCAGAGTGACTGCACACACTCCCTGCTTCTACCTTTAGAGTCCTCAAATAAACAGAAATGGAGAGCATTCAAAAGAAGCTATAAATGGCAGGAGTTTATATAGATATTCCCTTACCACAAGGTCACGGAATTGGGACTGCCCATCTTAGAGAAAAGAAAGCTGAAGTAATTCTTAGGATCTATATTTAGTTCCATGAAGAGCTATTAAATTCAAGACCCAAAAGGTACAATTACTTATACCTCCATGAAGCCTTTGGTAATTAACACTGGCTTCCTCATGTATTTTCTTTTCTGTAAGCTTCTTGAGCATTTAGATTCTATAAGACATACTTTAGCCTTTACTTATAAGTGATCTCATTATTTTCTCCAGTTCCATCTATGCCAATTTTGAATTGACACTAGAGGTGGCTGCATGCTTTTGCTTTTGTTTCCCTGAAATATGCTGATCCTTAAAAATGAGTTAGATGCTCAATAAACACTTGCCAGTGGGTGGAGATGGGCACGAACATTTGGAGGTTAGAAAAGGAACTGGAATGCTGATTGGTGGCTACTGAAAAGGACTTCTTGGCCATCAAGCATGGTTGGTGACTTCTGTGAGGTCCCTACCTTGCTTTTCTCTCTTCAGCCTGTTTCTCTAGGCATTTTCCACAAGAGGACCTAAAGACCTATCCTGGAGATGAAAGGTATACTGTTCTTTAAATAGAAAGGGTCTAGTCAAATGGCCTTAATGGGATGGGAAACTATGACCTGAAATTAGCTTGTCATTTGAGTCTGATCCACAGCAGAGCTGAGCAGGGGCCACTTTCTGAGCTTTGTCAGACCAGAGCAGAATGTTTTTTATAATCTATACTGAAAGGAAGACCACTGAATGCAATACTCCTATAAAAAACAGGGATGTCAATGATGACAGAATTGATGTCTCTGTGGGAAGAATGGGGTAGAAAAGAAGAGTAAGGCCCAAGAGAAAGAGAATATAAGAGAACTATTTTTAATGTTTATTTATTGTTGAGAGAGAGAGAGGGCACGTGCATGTGCTCACACAAGTAGGGGAGGAGCAGAGAGAGGGAGACACAGAATCTGAAACAGGCTCCAGGCTCTGAGCTGTCAGCACAGCGCGGAACACAGGGCTCAAACTCTGGAATAATGAGATACCCAGGTGCCCCAGAGACTGACTGAGCCACCCAGGTGTCTCAGAACTAGACTATCTTCAGAGATTTCTGTACAGATTCTAATACTCCCAATAGTTGGAGACTGTGGATATTTAAATAAAATAGATACATAATTGCTGGTTTCCCAGAAAGCAGAAGCTGACTATCTTTACAAAAGACTCCAAGGTAGCTATAATACTGCATGATTCCTAGTGGGACAGAGGGTGTTGGTGAAGTGACAGGAAATGAAGATAAGTTGACTCACCTTTCCCAGGTTTTCAGGTTGAGTGGGGAGAGTGTAGCAGCAATTCTATATATACACATGTAAGGCTGAAGGAAAAAATCTGACTTATTTAAACCTTGGTTTGCTGCAAATTCAGCAAAGAGGTGGGGATATGGCATGGCATTATTATACTTCTATGCTAATTGCCTCAACTTTAGTGCTTTGCTGTGGTCTGAGTTTAGTTCAGCACCATGGGACTGTGCCAAGCTGGAAGTTCAGGGCCAGCCATGACAAAACCACAGCTAAGAAGCGGTCTCTGGTCTCCTCTCTTTCTCCTCTCTTTAACATCCATGTGGGGAACAATCAGAGAGGTAAAGATGATAAGCAATTTCTTATGTGAAACTTGTTCTCAAGACATCATCTGTATCTCCGCCTTTCTAGCTGGTAAATATAAAGTGTACAAATAAAAACAACAGTATACACTGGTTCATATATATCCTGGACCTTGACATTCACATGGAAACTGCCCTCTGCAGAGATTCACTGTAGGAGGTTATATGCCTGTTTCTGGAGAGGCAGTGTGATTAAAAAATAATAATTATAAATGCTATTTAGTAAGCTGCATTTAGTAGAATGTATTCTTTATCACATTCAGATTTACAAGGACACCAGTGAAGTAGTTGTTAAAACTCTATTTACATATGAATGAACTTGGTTCACAACTTTTTTGCAGTTAGTAAGTGGTGGAGCCAAAGTCTAATTAGATTCAGCCCTGTCTGTAACTGACTCCTATTTTTCCCTAGCAACAAAGTTTCTGTAGTGTTAGAATTGACTTTGAGAAGGTAGAAAATCTATTTTCTAGCTATTTCTCTACCACTTATTAGATGTGTATCCTCCAAAGCAATTCAAATATATAATTTCAATTGCTTCATCTGTAACATGGGATGACACTGTACTTGCCCCAAGGAAAAGATTAGATTAGCCAATTTATTGAGATATGTTTTGTTTCTAAAAATAAATGAATATACCTAGCCTTAGAGAAGCAAAAGCCTTAAAAATAGAAGCTTTTTCAAAAAATGTTCAACATGTAACATTTTTAAAATTAGTACTTCTAGAACTTTTACCTGAATATCATAATTCCTAGATTAAACAAAAGATTCTCAAATCAACATAATAATTTCATGTACTTATGAAGATCTATCTATCTATCTATCTATCTATCTATCTATTTCTGAGAGAGAGAGACAGCGTGAGCAGGGGAAGGTAAGAGAGAAAGGGAGATACAGAATCTGAAACAGCCTCCAGGCTTTGAGCTGGCTGTCAGCCCAGAGCCCGACACAGGGCTTGAACCCATGAACCATGAGATCATGACCTGAGCCAAAGTCGGCCACTTAACTTGCTGAGCCACCCAGGTGCCCCTACATATGAAGATTTAACATCATAAGATTACCTTCAGGATATGTTTATAAGAAGCATAAAAGCTTTGTCCTATAATTTTTAATTCTAAACATCTAAATAATTCACCTAAAATTACATTAGGCAGGAAATAAAACTGCGTGGTCCCGGAAGTCTGGAGATACATCTTAATTAGAGCCTACAAAATTTGAACATTCAAATTAAGATCTAAGTACCATGGGGATGGCTAAAGGATATTATGTGATGACTTGAAACCCAAAAGTCAATGATAACTCAAACAGCTAAACTCTCAACTCATTAAATGAACAGCACTTGAATTCTAAAAACTCTGGAAGTTAGAAAACAACAGCAATGATAAACTTTGAATAAAATATTTTAAAAGTTAGTTCTTAAGATGTGAAGGCTCTATAAATGCTAACAGGGCTGAAAAAGAATATGAAGTGATAGTCTCAGAACATTAGACTCTAGATTCCCACATCAGTGGTGAAGAACAAATTGATAACTAGAAAAAGCCAAAAGGGGTGGATACTAAGAAAGATGCTAGCCATAAGTAAGAACCAACCATCTAATTCTGATAAAATTATCATTTCTTAAGATGACCATAAATACAATCTTATAAAATCCTAACTGAATGTTTTATTCAGAGAATTCAAAGATGTTTTAAGAAAACATATATTTGAGAAAAAAATGGAGAATAGCCATCCATTTATAGGAGGAATGTGTAGTTAAATCAGACTAAATTTTTCGTTAGAGAAAGCAATTAGCATTAGATATTTGGGTGCCCGTTTAGTAAAATTTCATTTAAAAAACTGATACTATTTTACCAGGGTTTGACAAAGACTTCCATGTCATCCATGAAATGATAATAATGAATAGAGTAACAGCAGAAAAGTGAGACAAAACATGGGTGAGTTGTTTTCTCAGCTTTTACTCTGTGATCCTTCACTTGTCTAACATGAATAGCAACTAATTTTCACTGACAGAAAGAATATGATCAAGATTAATTTCTTAGAATTAATTCCTTAGAATAGGCCAATTTCTTTGGAGGACTCCAGGCAGGGATTGTAATGGTCAGTTTTGGGACCCCTGAGAGGAAACTCCACTGAACAGCCCCACTTTCAATTTGAAATTAAAATTCATTTGGAATTACATACAGCAACAAGTGAACTTTTACTGTGTCTCAGTGCTGTCGTTGTGTTTTTGCCACAGAGTCCCCTAGCATTTTAATTACGTCTTTAGTTATAGTTTAAAGTCGTGTCATTTTTGACAAGAAACTGATTTTATCATAATCACTTTCATATCCTTGACACAGAGAGAATCAGAAAATAATCATGTAATAATTCACTTTAACAGACTTTAATGTAGTCTATGTAGTGCCATCTACCACATGTGGATTTCTCATTTTACTAACAATCATGACATGAACTAAAATATCAATATAATGAAATCATTTGAATGCTAATTATATTAAGAATGGTAAACTTGATTGGCAGAGGTTGATGGAAAGCCCAGACCTTTTTCTAGTTGACTACAAATCAGTCTTATTGTCACTACACTGGAGGCAGCCCCAAGTGAAGCCACAGTTTCATTTCTGTAATCCAGCGAATCTCAACAAATGCTGTTGAGTTTCTATAGTACTATTTTAGGATTTGTGTGGGATAAAAAGAAGTAGAAGAAAGGTCACTGTGTGTCAAATCCCAATTCATAACTCTACCTCAGCATTTAGTACATGAATTTAAAGTTTGTTTTGTTGTTAACGCCACATCACTGGAAGTTTTCCAACCTTCAGTTTAAAGTACTTAGTACATTTCCTGGCATATATGGAGTTCTAAACAAATGTTGAACTAAACTCTTGAAGAACCCAAATCAGTCTCCTTACTCTACACAGCATCCTTTCACTAAAAATTCTCTTTGCCAATTTGGTGGTACAGTTGAATCGTGGAGGTATGATTACTTGTAGACACACTTAATGCCAGCTACGCTCTTGGTTTTTCTGTGCATGTGAAAAATTACTTGATTGCTGTAGTGTTTAGCTATTTATAAGGCACAAACATTTATAATTATCTCCTATGGCTTTTTTTATTTAGATCTATTTTTATAAAGGCTTACCTGAAGCTTACATAATTAAATTTGTGATCCTCAATGGAAAGGAAAAGAGGTACAGGAGACATTCTGCCATGTATGGGCATACACTCTAGACATTTCCCATGTCAGAAATGTCTGACCACAGAATATTATATATTATTCTATACTACCACCTTTCCTCTCTCCCACGTAGATAACTGCTACCCCTCAAACCTAAGCCTCTTTCCCAGTAGGCACCCATTTACTTTTCTTAAAAGTTCTATGAAGAAAAGGCAGTTAACTGTGTGAAGTGTATGGAAATTAGATGATAAGAGTACTAATAAGGACTGTCGTCTTAACAGGAAGTTAAGAGCTATTTGACTTGGTAATTAGGAATATTCAAACCAAATATTAAAAATTCTCCTGAATTTTCTTATGTGAAACTTTTTCTCAATACATCTTTACCTCTGTCTTTCTAGATGGTAAATATAGAGTGTACAAATATATACAACAGTGCACATTGGTTCCTAGATATCCTGGACCTTGACATTCACATGAAAACTGCCCTAAGAGTTTGTTTCTATATAGTAGTCGTCCTGTTCCTTTATTAAAAAGAAGCAAATGCCATGAAAATAAGTTAACAAGGAAGACCCAATCAGTGCATCAGGCATAATGTACTATAATCTCAAATTTTACATGATTTAAAATTGATCAGAAGTATTTGTAAGAAGTAGGTAATAAAGCTGACATACCATTTTTTTTTTTTTTTTTTTTTTGCAGGGCAGAAGTATTTTTTTTTTTTTTACAAATAGTTTATTGTCAAATTAGTTTCCACATAACACTCAGTGCTCATCCCCACAAGTGTTATACCATTTTAACTAAGGAAATTGTTCTTATCGACTTGTTAAAATACATTTTAATATGGGAAGAATAAAACAATTGTGTCATTAATAGTTAATTTCATCACAAATGATACTATTTGATGATTATTTGAGTTAATCTCAATTTTATTGAGGAAGCTGATTCTGGTGGAATTTAAGTAAATATTAAATTTTAGGTGTTTATTCTGTACTTAACTATGTTTTAGTTTTTCTTGTGGGTGTGCATATGGGTACATAAATAAATATACATACAGACTATGTATCCAGACACACACACAAATATACACACAGAATATGTACATGTACACACCATGTAGACTTTCAGAATCAATATAAATATTCCATATATTTGATTGATGGATGGATGGATAGATAGATAACTAGAAGAAAGAGAAAGGACGGGGGAATGAAGGGAAGGAGGAAGGGAGAGAGAGAGGAAGAGAGAAAGTGAGAAAGAAAGGAGAAAGAGAAAGAAAGAGACTGACCTCAGTCAGCCACAGAGGTAGGTGTGCATTGAGATAAGAATTAAGGCAACAGTACGAAAAACAATATACACCTGAGGAGAATTCAACCTGTCTCCTCTAAATCTAGTCATTGTTTAAACAAAATGTAGGTACTTCTAAGACAAAATAGAGCTGACAGTATCACATTACTTCACTTGAACATGAAGCTGTTTAAACAACTAAATTCTTGTTTCTTTTATTCTGTGAAGCCCTCACCATAGCAATTGATCCAATTCCTTCATGACATATATTCAGTACATTTTCCTGGTGAAATACTTTGGAAAAAGTACTTGCCAAACACTGACACACAAAAAAGGGAAATGTCAAGGAATTTGTTTTCTTATGGTAGAGAAGGGATCATTGAATCCACTTGTAACTGTTGAACAAGGGAGACTATGATGAATTCTCTATGTATACAAACTAAAATCCAATGCAGTATCTAAAGCCCTAATAGCATATTGTATCTGTAGGATGACCATTCTTTGCTGGACTTTTAATTTTTTTTTAACACTTATTTATTTTTGAGAGAGAGACAGAGTGTGAGTTGGGCATGGAGCAGAGAGAGAGGGAAACACCGAATCCGAAGCAGGCTCCAGGCTCTGATCTGCCAGCACAGAGCCCGAAGCAGGGCTCAAACTCATGAACTGTGAGATCATGACCTGAGCTGAAGTTGGGCGTTTAACGGACTGAGCCACCCAGGCACCCCCATTGCCTGAGTTTTGACATAAAGAAGTATCTCATTTGGAGGTACCAGTTATAGAGGAACAAATTTGTGGAGGGGATAAAAGCACTGGGCATGTTGGGGTTATTGACAGTAAGTTAGCATGACAGGAGAATAAGGTTAGGTATGGAAGGAGAGAGAAATGAGGCTGGGAAAGTAGACTGGGTCATACTGTAGACAACCATAGAATGAGATGACAGAAGGCGGCAAATGCAGGCTTCTGAAGAGATCAGTTGATTTTCTGGGAAGATCAGTATATCAAGGGTATTTGGTAATATTCTTTTAAATACTATTTTATTTAAATTTGTGCTATAAAAATGTTTAATGAAAATATTACACAATATTGTACAGCAAATTTTAAAAGGTGTGTTAAGAAGTATATAAAGTATAATATTTTGTTTCTTTCATGAAAGTGTTCTTAATAGTGAAATTCATGACACACTGAAGAGAAAGACATTGTCTGATTTGGTGTCACAAAATTTCCTGTAGTTTTTCTATATGGCATTGACAGTCGGCACCCAAGAGGGAAAAAGAAAAGGAAGAAGAGACAGTGACACAAGTCAGATATGAAAACTAAATACCATGGCACTTAAATGTATTAGAACTGATACTGTGCTGTGGTTTGAAATATTGTTAACAGCTAAGGTAACTGTTCTATACACGGTTGAGTAAAAAGTGCATTAGCTTGATAACATAGTTGGCTATGAAATTATCTTTACTTGCAAAATGTTACCATACAATGTCATAAAGGAACATTTATTAGAGCTATAATCAATTAACTAACTAACAATTACCATGTGACCTCCTATGTTCACACTTAACACTTTTATATAAATAAAACTTCATTTGAGGATCATTAGCTAGAGAATAACATTACATGCATGAAAAATATTTTAATTTCACTAATTTCACAAGTGACGGTAAATTAATCACCATGTCAGAAGTTGCAAATGTTTCTGAATCTGGATGGTTGGAAGAGGGGAAGGTATATGTTTGGTTTCATATTCTATTTTATTTACCTTTTCTAGTACTCAGTTTTGAGAAGTGTTCAAAAGTATATTTGCTCCTGCCCTACAACTTTCCAGAAGTAATGTTAGTCACCTAATTTTTTTCTTTCTTTGCTGGTTTGTACTAGCAGAGTATATAGATTAAAAAACAATTTGCACTGTTGATGCTGATGTATGGACTAATTTTCTCAGACTCTTTCAATGCAATCTGCAAATGCATTAACAAAGGCTATAAAACAAAAACAATCTACACTACCCATAACACACTAATACGTGCATTAGTAGAAATTACCTGGGAATGAGAAAGTATTCTACTACCGTGTAGAACTTCAACAGCCAAATATCTCTTGTACAGCTTCCTGAATAAGAGAGTAATGACCCAACCACTGAATAGAGGAAGAAGAAATATTTGTGACTATTGTTAACTTAAAAGACTTCTTTGAAATAACACTTTTAGAAAATCGATAACTGCTATTATTCCCTGCTGAATAATAGGGAAGGAACCCCTACATGTATTTTCTGCTTCTCATTCCATTTCAACTACCCTGTTGCTCTTGATAGAAGGTCAGTGTGAGAATGTAGTTTTTACTTCAGGAAAAGGAGAAAAATCTTCATATAATTACATAATTATCATGTTGATGTACTTCATTGTTTGCAATACCATATTCAAAAAAGCCAGCAAATTTTAGACCAAAAATAGGGCTGTATAATTAACCATTTATAATTCATACCTAGGTGGTAAACAGTGTGTTATACATCTTTTCGGGGGAGCAGGGAAGTCACTGATAAAGACTCAATTTTCTTTTTAATCTAACAAAGATATATTGAATGGGTGCCTTGTGACAGATTTAGTGCTAACATGCTGTGGACACAGGATTACAGGATACATACACCTGGGGTTCACTCCCATAATGCTTAGAGTCTCTACAATGAACACGTATGCTCTGATTTTCTCTATGGGGGGGAAAAAAAAACCTAACCTGAGTAGCATTTTAATTCTATCCAGGCTCATTTATCTTCAGATTTTTGGATTTGGAACCTCTAAAGCGTTAGGCTGGCCAGGAACATGCATTATATTACCACATTTACACTTAAAGTTTCAGACAAAGAAGAATATGAGAAGATAATGTTTAAAAGTATGTTTTTCTCAGGGCGCCTGGGTGGCTTAGTCATTTAAGCATCTAGCTTTGGCTCAGATCATGATCTCAAGGTTTGTGTGTTCAAGCCCTGCATCCAGCTCTGTGCTGACAGCTCAGAGCCTGGAGCCTGTTTGGGATTCTGTGTCTACCTCTATCTCTGCCCCTCCTCTGCTCACACTCTGCCCCCCTCTCTCAAAAAATATAAACTTAAAAAAAAATTATACATATGTTTTTCTTTTGGAGTAAAGAAAGATCTGATAAGTTCTGACAAAGCTAGCAAAAGACAACTGTACAGAAAGGAAATTTGAAATGGCTTGTCAACCAACAGTGCATGATTTTTCTGAAGTTTTCTACTATGTGTTTTTATGGAGATATCTTTGAGATGATAAAAGTGGCCATGTATTTCTACAATATTACTTGAACAAACAGTAATCTCATCTTAGAGATTTGGTGATATTCAATATGCTTCTTTTCTTCCTTTATCCTAATGAAATCTTTATCAATTCTTACTATGCCTATACTAAGAAATGGGCAAGCTCAAATGCCCAGGAATGTATTAGGAGATATATCTACCCGCAGGCAGGCAAATAACCATTAACACTTGGCCAATGGCTGATGCAAATTCATGGTTAAACTGGTCTCTATTTAAAGCAAACTCAAAATAATTGGTGTGATGGTAAACCGTTAACTTTTGCAATAGAATTTATCTTAATAAAACTTATTTATGTTTTTAAATAACTCATTTCTATAATTCCAAGTTAAAATTATCTCTGCCATATTACGTTTACTACTTTTGAGAAAAAAGGAATCCATTCTTTCAGACATTTTGGGTGGGATATTATTTAATCATAAAGTGGCTTCAAATGTATGTGGTTTTTACCTAAATCTTTTGGTTTTCAACTTCCCTTCTACATTCATTCAATAGGGGTTTGATACACACACACACACACACACACACACACATATACAGCCCCTTTTTTTATACTTTGAGCACCTCTGATATGATAGGCACTGTTCAGAGAGGTGAATATAGCACACAAGTTCCTTATTCTCATGTAATCAATGAGAAAGTGAATCAGTAGAACTCCAGGTTTTAATAGTGGCTATAAGGAAAAATATAGGCAAGTAAGGTGTAAAAGAATTAGGTAGGAAGCAGACAGAAGATGCTATTTTAGGTAGGGTGGCGAGGAAAGTCAGCTCTGAAAGGAGATTTGAGCAGAGACCAGAGTAAAATGAGAAAGACAGCTGTGGAAGGATCCAGGAAAAAACTTCCAAGTGGAGAGCATGATGGCCTGAGGCCAGGACTGGGGAATGGGAGGACTGAGGTGGTTTGTGTTTAAGGTAGAGCAGAGTAGCAAAGACATAAGTTGCTTTAATACAGCAAAGCATCTTCCAAATATTAAGGCTAGATTAGAATGTGAATAATTTCAAGGGGTCTGTTAAAAGCTATAAAAAGGGCACATCAATATCTAACGCTGTGTGGATTTCACAGAGTTTTAAATACATTCTAATAGCTAAAAACAAATAGGGAAATCAAGTTATTCCAAGTGTTTTATTTAATATGTCTTTTTTTTCTTATCAGGTTAAAACATGCTACATGGGTGAGAATGGCAATTTTGTCCAGTGATCAATAGAAAAATGCATTACACATCCACAAAATGCAGTTACTTCTGTGAGTCTTCGCTTCTTCATTTCTATAATCAAGACACTAGTTCCCTTGATCAGGAAAAATATAATAATTCTGTGTACTTAGAATATGTTTACACAACAGATAGAATATTCTTAATGAGTTAATAATTTCTTCTTTCTTCAAAGTGTTCAAACAGAAGCATAAAGTGCTTATAGTTAATCTGTTAGAAAGGGAAATGATTTGGGGCACCGGGGTGGCTCAGTTGGTTAAGTGTCCAACTTCAGCTCAGGTCATGATCTCATGGTTCGTGGGTTCGAGCCCCGCGTTGGGCTCTGTGCTGACAGCTAGCTCAGAGCTGGAGCCTGCTTCAGAATCTGTGTCTCCCTCTCTCTCTGACCCTCTAGTGCTCACATTGTCCCTCTCTCAGAAATAAATAAAACATTAAAAAAAAAAAAACAGAAAGAAAAGGAAATAATTCTAAACACTTAAAAAGTAACATTTTCTTAAGGCACCTGGGTGGCTCAGTTGGTTAGGCATCTGACTTTCAACTCAGGTCATGATTTCTCGTTTTGTGGGTTCAAGCCTGTGTCAGGCTCTGTGCTGACAGCTCAGAGCCTGGAGCCTGCTTCAGATTCTGTGTCTCGCTCCCTCTCTTTCTTTCTCTCTCTCTTTCTCTCTCTCTCTCTTCCCCTCCCTTGCTTGCTGTCTGTGTATCTCTCTCCCAAAAATGAATAAACATTAAAAAATTAAAAAAAAATTTTCTTAAAAATTATGAGAAACTAAAATAAATGATGCATAAAATGAACAAATCAAGCTTTAAATTATGCCAAATGCATTTATATTTCAAGAGTTATTTACTTATTAAATGTTTATTTATTTTAGAGAGAGAGAAAGATTGCACAAGCAGGGGAGGGGCAGAGAGAGTGGGAGAGAGAGAATTCCAAGCAGGCTCCATGCTTAGCACAGAGTCTGATGTGGGGCTCAATCTAACAACTATGAGATTAACCTGAGCCAAAATCAAGTAGGAGGCTTTACCAACTGAGCCACCCAGGTGCCCCCAAGGGGCTTTTTTAATATTTAAGGTATTTTATATCTACACTGAGGAAGAGGATTCATTTTGAAGCAGTGGCACCCTTATATATAGACATAAGTGACTTCTCTTTAGCAAAATCAAAATAAAATTTCCAACAAGGTATGTGTGCATCAACATTACTAACATTCTCAAAAAGTCACTAATACAGGTAGTATGTCGTATTAAAAAAAATCTCTAGGTTCAGTTCTTTTAAATCACTCTACCACTTAAAAGCTATCACACATACACACATGTATACACTGCAGAGTAAAACACAAAATATATACATGTATTTACTACATACATACACACATATACACATAAACTTATTGATACATGTTATAAGTGTATCTTGTGCATATATGTGCATAGTGTGTGTGTATATATATATTATGACTAAGAAATCAGGTTACATTTTTATTCTATAATGTAAAATAATAGCCAGAAGTCTGCCACCAAGTGTGGCAGTGTACTTCTAATTCTTAGTGTACTTCTAATTCTTCTCTCTAGATTTGTGAATTCTAAATGATATTCTCAAAGCAAGCTATTGAACTTAGTTTCTAATGATTTTAAAAATGGCTCTTAGAAACTCTAAGTTTTAATATAATTGAAGTTTTATTTCCAGGCTTCCCAGTGCTTCTATAATGTCTAACAAGCAAATATCATTATATTTTGGCTTTGAGTTTACTAGTTTTTAAAGCCAACTTAGAGAAAATGGAATCATGGTGATTAAGCTCATGATTCTCATTGAAGTAAAAGTATTGATGGCTCAGATCTTTTTTTTTTTTTTTGGGGGGGGCCTCCAAAGGAAAATTATTCTGAATTGAGATCTGAATGTTGAATACATGTATCACGTCAAAATACTTCCAGACAATTCAGAACTGTCTAAATGGTAAAACCATATATAGAAGCTTGGATAGAAAAATCAACACTCGTACTCAGTGTTCACAAAAATTAATTAGTGGACACACATGTGGACTTTAGCGTTTGAATACGAATTCTATATGCCTAAGGAAATATTTTATAAGTGCATTTTGAATAAGTGTATTCTGCCTTGCAGTTGACTGTCAAGAGGTCACAATAAATGCAGGATTAAGTACCTATTATCTTGGAGCTATTACTAAAGAAAATATGTAACTAACAAGCAGGATTTCAAGAGACAATACATCATCACAGGGGAACAAAGCTGGACTAGAATTCTCTGTTAGCTTCATTCTCTGATCCAAATCCTTCCTTAATCACTACAACATAAAAACTATAATATGCGACATAATGACACATCACTGCATCATCTCTTTGCAGAGATGATAGTCACTTTCAACAAGAACAACAGAATGCACCCTAGAAAGTAACTTGCAAGAGACCAGGGATCTTGCTTATTTTAGTCAAATAATGTTTTCTTAGCACCTAGAAATTATGGTGCATTACATTTCTCAGTAAGTATTTGTTTAACAAATACACGAATGAATAACTAACTAAAGGAATGAATATCGAAGACAACATTCAGGAATTTATTCCTTGTGTAGGACTTTACAATGTAGACATGCAGTTAACATTAATTATTAGGGACGTCTGGGTGGCTCAGTTGGTTAAGTGTCCATCTCTTGGTTTTGGCTGAGGTCATGATCTAATGGTTCATGAGTTAGAGCCCTGCATTGGACTCTGTGCTGACAGCATGGAGCCTGTTTGGGATTTTCTCTCTTCCTCTCATTCTGCCCCTCCCCTGCTCTCTCTCTCTCTAAGTAAATAAATAAATAAACTTTAAAAATATATAATTGTTAAATGAATAAATGCCTCTGCCGCTCTAGAATGGTAGAGATGGTACAGGTTACATTAATGTACCATCTAGCAATATTCTGGTTTTGCATGATAATACAGCAGCTAATCTTGGTTACTGAGTATGAATTATCTCTACTTGCTGAAAGGGCACATCCCTCATTCTGCAGTAGATTCTAACATCAGAAAGAAGGCACAAGCAGGAGCCTGGGGCAGATGCTCTCCCATCCATCCTTGATTTTGCTTTGCTATGTGCTAGCCAGTTACCTTTTTGAAACCCCTTGCCCAGAAAATAAGCCTTTGAATTGTTCTTCGGTGAGTAACCCCAGTTTCCTTGTGTCCTTGCTAGTTACTCAAGACTGGGTTGGAGACCTATGAATTTTCATGTGTTTGTCCTTCATACTTCCTGTCTCAATCTTTGGGAAATCACCAGTCCTTACCCTATGTGCGGTCACGATGACCTTCCAGGCAGTCTTCTTGGGAGAATTTGAAACAAATGCAGCTATAGATTAGATAACACTCTTGCATTAATGAGAAATTTCCTGATATTGATAACTAATACTGTTGTCATATAAGATCATATAAGAAAATGTGCTTATTTTTAGGAAGAACGCACTGAAATATTTACGGATAAAGATGCCTAATGTCTCCAACCTACAGGCAAATGGTTAAAAAACAAAAAACCTTGGGGCGCCTCTTGGTTTTGGCTCAGGTCATGATCTTATGGTTCATGAGTTGGAGCCCGGTGTCAGGCTCTGCCCTAACAGCACAGAGCCTGCTTGGGATTTGCTCTTTTTCTCTCTGCCCCTCCCCTGCTTGTGCTCTCTCTCTCTCTCAAATAAACTATAAAAAAATAAATAAATAAACCCAACCTCTGTGTATGCATGTGCATGGAGAGAGACTGATAGAAACAGAGAAAGAAAAAGGGAAAGGGAATGATAAATCAAATGACACAACTTAATGTAAACCATTGGAGAACTGGGGACCCTTGGTAGCTCAGTCGGTTAAGTGTACAACCTTGGCTCAGGTCATGATCTCGCAGTCCGTTAGCTGGAAGATCTATGATCGTTCATTAGTTCATTAGATCTCAGAGACTTCCTGAAATGGTCGTTGGGCCTGCGGGGTCCTCAGACCACAGTTTGAGAAGCGACTGATCTACAAAATCAAGCATTTGTTTAGGATTGACAATCCTGAGTTTGCTTCTAGATGGTTTTAAGGCCTCCACTGAATTTACCCTGTAAGAGACTCAAGAAATTGAGATAATGCTACTTCACTGAGAACTAAATGAAATAATGTATAAAGCTTCTCTCGATAGTTTAGCACAAATTACTCATATTTGGTAAGTTTCCCCTTTTTCTTCCTTTTGCAAACCCACTGGCTCTCATGATTATATTGTTAATGTTAATTGATTTTTGAACTTGATAAGATTGTATTTGATCTCACTTGTTTTCCGTGTCCTCAGTGGACAAGAATAAACAAAACAGAGAACAAAACAGAAATAAGAATAGCTACCTTACAGGACAGTGACAATGACAAAGGAAAATGATCTGAAGATGTCTTGAAAAAGGAAAGGGGGCATTAAAATATAAGAACTGCAATTATTTTGGCAGCAGAATAAAAATGTTGAATGAATAACTGTGCTACTTACACAAAATTGAACTCATTGAAAGATAAAAACAAACATGAATTATGTTAAATTATTTCCTTAAGAAGCCTAGGTCTGGGCGCTATGCATGTTCCCAGCCCTTGATTCTTGCTGTCAAGTTACACAGCACACCGAAAGGTTAAATGCTTTCTAGGCGTCAGGTGATGGCACTCTGTGCTTCCATCCCTAGCTGACTTTCTGATTTGGAGGAAATCCACCTCTTGGAACAGCAGGTTTCATCGTTAAAATGATTTTTTTGGAGGGCTAGGTACTCATTCTTCAGTCCCCAAATCTCTAAAATAATTCTCAGAATTTTTACAGAAGTATGTGCAATATGTTAGGCTCATCTTCTCGCTACATACAGACACACAGTTTTCACTGAGGGTCACTGCCTGAGGGATAAGTGGGATGTATCTGGATAGTGACCATTCTCCATGCAAGGGAAAATCATTCAGGACTTAGAGAAACACGCCATGAGAAGAAAAAGGTCCTCTTTTTCACCTCATCATAGAATCGTCACTCTTGAGCTGCATTTTTGTTTCTCAGTAGCCCCAAACCAATTTTATAACTCAGTTATCTCCCAGCTAAATGTGCAGCCTGCTGCAGAGATGGGTTTGTGAAGCTTAACCAGAGAAAACAGTTTATCTAAAGAGTGCCTGGATACATTTGCAGCGATGTTTTTAGAGTTCAGAGAAGCTTCAGTTTGTTTTCCTTTTTGGTCTAGCTTACAAAAACTATTAACAAAAAGAGATATATCAAGATTAGAGCATAGAGAAATTGAGGCAGACTAGAAAAGCCATTGTTTACATGTGCAATTATATTAAAAGTCCAGCAGGCACCAATGTTGACTAAGTATGAGATGATGTCAGAGTTTCTAATCTCATTAAAGTATTATTGAAAAGCTGTACCAATTCTTCATGAAGCTATTTAGAGTTGTCATCACAATACATTTTCACTTTCACCATCCACTAGGTAGCCTTGCTCTGCACTGGCCTAAGAATTAAACACGAGTTTCTTCAGAGGATTCATATAAGGGTGCCCAGGTGGCTCAGTCAGTTAAGCATCTGACTCTTGATTTTGGCTCAGGTCATAACCTCAGGGTCTGTGAAATCAATACCCTGCATCAGGATCTTTTTTTTTTTTTTTTTAAATATAAAACAGGTTTCTCTCTCTCTCTCTCTCTCTTCTTTAAGTTTATTTATTTATTTTGATGGGAGTTGGGAAGAGAGAATCCCCAGCAGGCTCCACACCAGCAGTGCAGAGCCAGATACAGGGCTCAAACTTACGAACAGTGAGATCGTGTCCTGAGCTGAAATCAAGAGTCAGATGCTTAACCAAGAGAGCCATCAAGGCGCCCCCATCAGGGTCTGTTCTGAGTATGGAGCCTGCTTAGGATTCTCTCTCTCTCTCTCTCTCTCTCTCTCAAAATAAATAAATGTTTAAAAACACAAAGGATTCATATAGCAAATAATATTTAAACATTAGAAGGATGCATTTTCTTCAGTGTTTCCTTTTCAAAGCACAGCAAAGCCAGATGCATTGCTATGGCAAGATCAGCAATAGAAATTCATGGATGTGTCCATCTATTTTTCTACAGAAGTGACAGAATTAGGAAAGGAATTCCTAGCACATATGCTGTAATGTAGAGAAAAAAGAAATCACACTTCTCTTCATTCCAGCATACAAGATAGTCTTCCATTATTTATATTCACTTCCTGCTAAGACTTTGTGTTCTGAAAACAGAAGAAGGGAGGTTGACTTCCTATTAACAGTACACAATATTTTCTTTTTTTTTTTTCAAGAGAGGAGGCAAATGAGCACACGCTTTTATTATCCTGACAGGGAAATGTCCTGAGTGTCCTGTTAATTGAAATGGACAACTTCTAGGCTGAAAGATCTGTCAGGTGGTCTCTTTGCAGCAACATAATGCTAAGCACAGGCTCAGATGAAATGAGTCACATTCACAACATGCTGCTGGTTAAATTGATTTAGGGAGATAGAAATTACACTTTGGGAAATAAACGGATGATACAGAAACATACATTAAAAAACTGTTAATTCATAATGATGAAAAAACATCCTTAGTGTTTTACTTCATTTGCATACAAGGTCACAAATTCTGTTAATACCAAGGTCAGGGGAAAAAAATAGAGTGGGCCTTTCCAAATAATTTATTTTAGATTTGAAGTGTCAGATCCTATATCAACTTGGAATGTAGTATTCATTCTCTTGCCATATAAATGGACACTGCTTTTGTTTCTCAGAATGAGGTTTTGCATCAGCTCTCTGGGTGAGTAGCCTACGGTGCAGTATATGACACACAAGCAATTTGTAGAGGTTTTGAAAGGGAAAAAAATGTGTCTATGCATCACAGGAAACCCCTACTTTTTGAATGGGCTATGAAAATGAAAGCATTTTAATACATGTAACAATTGGTTAGTATTTTGTTTGATTTCACTTGCAAATTTTGCTTCTGGTTTCTCCAGCCAACAATTTTCTTTCTCTGGCATGAACGGATTTTAATAGGAAAAAAAATGCTATAGGTTCTTTCATCACTTCTAAAAAACAAAAATTAGAAACCAAACAAAAATCCCAAATGGCATTTTGCCTAACAAAGTTAAAAGTGACTAACAGAGTACCAACAGTACATGAATCATTGAAAAAAGGCTCTCATTTTGGCCTCTCTTGAACATTACATCTATACAGGTGCAAACTGTGTTAGGTAGACACCTGAGTTATAATGTTTGCATTTAGCATAATTATGGCATTAATCATCACCATATACATTGATTTACGTAGCTATATCCTCCGTGACTTTTGCAGTATAAATCTGGGACTGCTGATAATTCAAACTGGTTAACTTTTGGTCAACTCAATTGGGCCTCAAATCTCTACAACAGTTTTCAGTAATCACCCTCAAATTATTTTAAGAAGGATATTAACAAAGTGCACATTAACAAAATATTATGCCCATATATTTATAAACCATGAGATTATGCTATGCTGCCTTTATTTTGACTGTATTTCTCTCTTCCATTAGACTGTTAGACCATAGGCAGCAATCTGTATCTCTAGATAGTTTGAATAAAGGACGGGGGCTCAAAAACTACTTGCTGAACGAATAATGTAATGAACAAGATACAAAGGAATATGGATTTGAGGTATGGCAACTCGATTTAACTGATACATATCCTCATTTCAATAAAATTTTGCAAAGTACTTATAATCTGAAGAAAGGCACATAAAGCACCTTACCTTGGTTGTTTCTTTTAACCTCCAAAACAATTGTATGAGGAGGTATTCTCCCATCTTAAGGATAATAAAATAAGGATAATAATTCTCCCATCTTAAGGATAATAAAACTCAAAATAAAATTGAGTCTCAGAGAATTAAAGGGGTTCTCACAAGGTCATAATCCTACTAATTCATGGAACTGAGATTAACATGCATCCCAAATTATTCTTAAGAAATGTTTGAACTGTTGAAGAACTCAATCTTGTGTCTTGAAGCTAAATAATGAAGGCTATAAGAAGCAACTTCTCCCAGGAAAGTTGTTCTGCCTCAGTTCTAGACCCTCCTCAATCTTCAAATGGAAGGCGTTTTTCTCTAGTCTTCATATGCCTTCCATCAGCCCTATCCAACGAAATGATGGTCCACCCATTTCCAGCACTTTTTTCCTCAAAAAAGCACTTGGCTTTCACTCAAAATCTGTATCACTTGAAAAAAAGAATTTAATGGCTATAAAAACTTTGAAAACGGTATCTTTTGCCTAAAACCAAGAGGCCCTCCTGCTAATAGAATAAACCTGGTCTTCTCCTCCTCCTCCATTACCCATAGCCACGCATGCTACATTACCTTTCTAATCAACACTAGCAATTTTCTTTCTTTCTTTTTTTTTTTTTAATGTTTATTTATTTCTAGGAGACAGAGAGAGAGACAGAGTGAGCAGGGGAGGGTCAGAGAGAGAGGGAGTCACAGACTGAAACAGGCTCCAGGCTCTGAGCTGGCAGTCAGCACAGAGCCCGATGCGGGGCTGGAACCCACGAACCGTGAGATCATGACCTAAGCGAAAGTCGGACGCTTAACCAACTAAGCCACGCAGGCTCCCCATAGCAATTTTCTTTCAAATAGATTCCTTTTTTAACCATCCCCACTGACCTCTTCCCCTTCTTCCTGGACCATGGCCATGGCTTCTTATAGACTCCCTGCCACGAGTTGCCAATTTCAAATGCATCTCCTTCTATCCATTTATTACCCTGTTGAGTTATTTTATCAAGTACAGTCTTGTCATGTCAGTTTTCTGGTTAAAAATTTTCAACAGCTGCTTCCTGAAATTCCTTAGCAGAGTGTGCTGGGCCTTTATCAACCTAATCTCTGTTTATATTTTTTGACCTCTTCTTCTGACATTGGCTACAAACTGAACGTGCTCTGACCATGTTGAAGTCTCCTACCCACAGTGTGTCATGCTCTTTTATATTTTCCAATGTTTTGTCACACACATTGTTCATAACACCTCCCTGTCTATCAATTCAATAGTTAAAAAAAAAAAACCACAAAACTTTTCAAAACCATTAAACCATTATCTTTCCAGTGAGACTTTTACTAGTTTTTCAAATTACCCTATTGGATGTTCGCTGCTTTATCTACAATTAGAGATACTACTCCATTGTGGTTATTTGCTTACATGCCTGATTATTTTCTTAGATTTTGAGATCTTTGAAAATAGCGCTATACTTGGTTATTTCTGTATTCATAACATTTAGCAAAGTGCCTGGTGCAAAACAAGCGACTAATACAAATAAGAGTAAAATGTGCATACTATTATTTCTAATATCCTTTTTTCCTGATCTGAAATCATACTTTCCTTATATGTAAATATCTGCATTTGATAAAATAGAGTAGTTCCCAGGTTTCAGTTAGTGTCTTGAGGTTGTCTTCTTTAACATCACTTTTGGAAGTCTTGTGAAATATTAGAGAATCATACTTTTCCCCTATTCCCTTCAGGGATTTTAAGTAAGTCAACAAATCCTCCCAGCAGGTATCTTCAAAAGTGGGTTATGGAAGTAAGAGAATTAACAGGAACACAATAAGCCCTTTGTCCATATCTGGGAGTAGATAATTGAAGAGATCAGTGTTTTGTCTCTTCAAATGTCTAAGGTGATTTTAACTAGCGCATGGTGAAATTTGGATCTGTGGTGGCTTCTATCCATCATACTACTCTATCCTTTTAATAAAAGTTAATTTCTCAAATTATGACTAATTGGGAGTTATTTATTAGGTTGTTACAAAGCAAATAGACCAAATACAGATTCTTAAATCCTAAACATATACAGGAACTTAACATAATCACTGCCTCCTCCATGACATCATTAAAACCAACTTTTACTCGGTTTACAAATCCATTTCAAATTAAGTTGCAGAAAGCACTGCTACCCATTTAATGCACACAGATTTTGTAATTGAGTTTTTCCCCTTTAAGTTTATAAATATACCATGGGATAATATTTCTGACACCGGTGCACTTAGTAAATAATTTAATTGTTCTCAGTTCTGAAAAACTGACCTCTATGTAGTTTAAGTTGCTCTCCTTTGCCAAGTTATAAATAAAAATGCAACAATGGTTTTCAGTTGAAATATAATTACAACCAATATGATAGCAATAGAACTGAGGACAGCTGTTTAAATAGGAACAATCTGACTCCAAAGGAAAACATAATGCTTATGGAAACACTCAAGGCAGCTTTAATTCTAGAAACAACAAGTATGAGATTAGAGCATTGAAGAGTCATGAACCCATTCTTTTAAGCTTTTATCTGGACAAAATGTATGAGAAAATTGATTATAATGCTCTACCTCACAAAGATATTATAGTGAAAAGATATACAATTTTTGATGTAATTAGAGGAAAACAATTTCTGTTTTTAACTTTGTGAGGTTTTTGTTTTCATTACACACTCTGTTTAGAATGGTAACACACAAATAACACATCTCAGCTATATTAGCTGAATGTGCTTTGGTGAAGGAAGAGCTATCTGACCCAATTAATCTTGATTTGGGATAACTGCTTGATAAATGATTTCCTTGGAAGGGAGGCACCATGGCTCATTGCACTTGGTTTTCATCTTAGATCCGCTGTGTGCTCACCGTGTGACCTTGGCAAAGTCATTTAACTTCTCCTTACCTCTTTTCATTTGTAAAGTATAGCTAATCCTGGCTGACCTCACTTTGGCAGACCGATACTATATATTCAATAAGTATGAACATGATACTACTATGTACTTTGAATTTATTTAAATAGATGCTATGGTATTTATTTTGGTCCACTAGATATGGATCTCCTGGCCATATGAAACTAGAATAATATAAATTACAATCTATATTGCCTTAGTCTATAATACATAGCTTTATTATTTTGACTATTTGATTATTGATATAAAGAATAAACATGATGGATAAGAATATTACTATATCACTGACCTAAGTCTCTGAACAAACTGCCTTCCTATAGAACTGTGCTTCTGAAAACTATGTACTTTGACTTTATTTAAATAGATGCTATGGTATTTATTTTGGTCCATTAGATACAGGTCTGCTGGCTGTATAAAACTAGAATAATATAATCTATATTGCCTAAGTCTCTGTAATACATAGTTTTATTATTTTGAGTATTTTAGACTGTGACTCTTCTGAATCGTTAGCAAGGCAGTAAGTAGTAGAGGTAGAAACAATATTAATCAGATAAAGAAACTCTCAAAGAGACAATATGTGATGGTGAATTGATGTACTAGTTAAACGAAAAAGAGGAGAAGCAAATAAAAAGTTGGTTACTTATTGTTATTCAAAATGAAGGGACAATATTATAAACATTTAAAATGGAGTCAGGTTGGGGCACCTGGGTGGCTCAGTCAGTTAAATGTCTGACTTCAGCTCAGGTCATGATTTCACACTCTGTGAGTGTGAGCCCCACATCAGGCTCTGTGCTGACAGCTCAGAGCCTGGAGCCTGCTTCAGATTCTATGTCTCCTTCTCTCTGTGCCCCTCCGCCTCTCACACTCTGTCTCTCTCTGTCTTTGTCTCTCCCTCAAAAATAAACAGACATTTAAAAAAATTAAAGTGGAGTCAGGTCTATGAAGAATAAGCTTATATTAGAGTACAACTTTCTGTTTAATTTTTTAACTTAAATTTCATATGAAGATTTTGGAAAAAGATCTTGGAAGAAATATTTGTACTATTGTACTAAATATAAGCATGATATAAAACGTTTAAGGGAAGAAGAATTCTAAACACTGTTCTAAATGGTATCAAGTATTTGAAAAGAGAGTTGTAATCATATTTTAATGTAGATTTTAGGTTAGATTTAAGAAAAGTATTTATTATGAGAGTTGTTTTTGATGAAAGTATTTGAATTGCTTCTTTCCCTAGGAATTATCAAAAATATCCTAGATTTATTTTTTAAACAAAATTGATAGAATGAAAAAAATCTTATTTTTTAAATGTTTTAAAATGTTTATTTCTTTTTTAGAGAGAGAGAGAGTGAGTGAGAGAGAGAGAGAGACAGACAGACCATGAGCAGGGGAGGGAAAGAGAGGAGACACGGAACCCGAAGCAGGCTCGAGGCTCTGAGCTGTCAGAAAAGATCTCGATGTGGGGCTCAAACTCACAAACCATGAGGTCATGAGCTGAGCCAAAGTTGAATGCTTAACCGACTGAGCCATCCAGGTGCCCCAAATCTTATTTTTACATAAAGAAAAAAGATATAGACTACTTAACCTCCTATGTATTTTGCAAGCCCTTACTGCCTAGAAAAAGGTGGTTTTTCACATACTCAATCAAGAATTAATCTGAGGTTTTGGTTTGTTTTCTACAGGTGGGTTTGATTGGATGCCTTATTCAGGCCCCTTGGGAATGAGCTAGGTGTTATATGGGAAAAATAGAAGGAATACATTGGAAAGTGCCCAAGTTGGTGGCAGATAAGCTGGTGACATGACTTAATGAGAGAGGGCTACCATGTTTACAAACCGGTGATACGACAGCATCCAGTTCCAAAAAAAGCTGGCTAAAACTGAGAGTACATATTGTTGTACAGCTCACAAACCATTAATTCATCTTGGCATTCCTGGTGCTTATTACTGGGCGAGCACATGATAAATATGAAATATATGATAGCCCAGTGGAATGAACTGAAATCACAAATCTGACTCTCTTAGGGTATTTAAACTCTTGATTCACTTTTTCATCAAATATTTAAGCAACTACTATGTGTAGTCCATATAGTAAATAAAAAGATAAGCACCCAGTTTCTACTATCAGTCTAGTTATGGAGACATTAAGCGAATAAACTCATGAAAGAGTACATAATAACACTTTGGGAAACACTCCATGAGATGGAAATAGGTTTAAAAAATAAATATAAAATAAATAATGAATAAAAATAGTGTTAAACAAAAACTAAGCTCAACTGTCTTCTCTAAGTAAGGGACTCCTGAGCTGACACGTGAAAGACGAGTATTTAGTTGGGCTGACATGGAAGGAAGCAGACATGGCTATCTCCAGGTAGAGGAGACTGTGGAAAAAAGGGCCCCGTTACACCTCCATGTAATAAAGCAAAGAAAGTTGACATAGGCAGTTGAAGGAGGGTTGGCACATATCCAATAGAGCATGGCGGTCCTCATTTTAAAAATGACTTCAACATAAAGAGATGAGAAACCACAGGAGGAAAACCACATTCTGGCTTCAGGGCAAGGATAGTCTGTCTGGGAAGAGGCATGGGAAGCAACTACAAAGTATGCTGTACTTTTCTCAGAAGGATTCAACCCTCGTCTGTAGAAAGTTGTAGAATGGTGACTTGACTCTATCGATCTCAGAAGTGTTATAACAACAAGTAAGACAATTGGGAAAGCCCATGTGCCTTCCTTACATATTGAAAGTTCTGCATCCACTTGTGTTTTTATGAACAAAGAGATATGGTTTGCCATTTGTATATCAGAGTAATAACTGGTCAGTTAGGCTAGAGTGAGAGATGGCTTGAACTACATATGGCCAGAAAGTAAGACACTATCCAGTAGATTAGATCCAATCTTCTAAAACTTAAATCAATACCTAGTCTATCGTCATCTTGTTAACATAAGATGTTGTAAAACTTTAGAGCTGTTTATCCATGTGTAGTCTGTCTTCTCTTGAACCAAAATCAACTGAACTCATTTTTAAAAATGAAGAGTCTGGGCCTCTTTGGCTCTTGACCCTCCAGGCTCTCAGGTGTGCTCGAGAATCTGCAGATGTAAAACATGCATAAAGGATTTTCAGGAAAACCTGTGCTTCAGTCTTAGACACTGATTCCCAAGCATTATTATATAAGTACTAGAGAGCTTAACAAATAGAAATTCCCAGCATCCACACCCAGAAGGTTTAATTCAAGAGATTTGAGGTGACTAGGCACAGATTTTTTTTGTTGTTTAAATGAAGCTTAGGTGAATTTTAAGTGTAAAGTTAAGAGCCATTGGTGTAAAGTTTTTCTTAGTTTATTTCAACTATTTCTAGTAAGATCTCTCAGGAAGGGTATACACTGCTATATCATAAGTGTGTACATTGCTTGACCTTCTTCAAGGTCAGGGGCACTGTCCTTCTCAACTTTATCTCCTCAGTGTTAGGATAGGGTTAAATCTTACTGTTCCTTGATAAAATCCCTGATAAAATGTCATTGCCTCTTGACTAAATGAAATGCTTCTCTGCAGATTCACATACCTCTGTGTAATTTCCCAAATCACTCATCACACTTTTCTATAATAAAACTGATTATTTTTCTTCTAAGCTATCTGTAAACTCTGGGAAACATTGTCTATTTTATACTCCGTAGAATTTATGATATCCAGTGGAGTACCTGGGACTTAAGAGGCACTTAATAATAAATACTTATTGAAAGAAAAAAATATGTAGGAAATATTAAATGTTTTGATTACTTGAAGACTGTTATCTCTTTTAACCTCTAGTGAAAACATATTATTTCATTTAAGGTATATATTAAATCCTAAAGTAACTTTTTAGGCTACTGTTAAGAAATAGCCATCAAATTCTGGTAGCACTTCTCAACAGTGATTGGCATAATGGTCCAAATCTGGCCACCTCTCACTATCTTTGCCACCATAATCCTTATCCAAAATGTCTCCATCTTTCCTTTGAAGGGAAGTTGAAGAGACTTGAAAAATGAAGGCATCTTCATAGGAGGAGGCAAGATGGTTCAGGAATTAGATGGATATTAAATATAAAGTAGATTGAGAAGATCTAACTTAAGAAGAAAATTGTCTTCAGAGACTGAAATAAATAATTGAAATATAGATAAAAAGATAAAGTGGTTAGAATGGGGTTCAGGGTGGGGGGAAAGAGCATCCACAAGATTGGTATAAAAGCTGAGAGCAGAACAGGACTCTATGAGCCTGAAGTACAGGAATGCAGAAAGCATGGGTAAGGCTAAAAAATATCGGGATCTGGGTATCTTGGTGGCATTATAAGAGACACTGAATCTGGTAAGAATCCTGACTGAATAAAGAATATAGTTCAGTGAGCTTTGATAAGTGGGGGATTCAAATATGGTTTCTCATCAAGAGGGGCAGCAAAAAGTATGAGCTTCATGAGAGAAAGCATTGGAAGAAGTTATTATGGAAAACTTGGTCCCTGTTAAGAACACATGACAGGACATCATGTTGGGAGGAGAGTTTGTTCAGGATGAAATGGAGGATTCTGTGGAAGGGCAACCACAGTGAAGATGGGATGTGATATGGATACATTTGAGATATTCCTCACCTTTTATTTTCTGAGAGAAGTGAGAGACATCTAGTCTAATCTTGAACTTAGACTGAAGAAAAAAGCACTCGATTTGTTTCTGTCCAATTCTCATCTTGTCACAGTCTCTTTTCAATTCTAATTCTATTGATTTTTCCAACCTCTTTTCTATTGTACTAGAAAAATATTGAAAGAACAGGATAAAAAGTACATTAGCCTACAGTAATAGGAATGCCATAATATTCATCTAGCAATAAAAAGAAATCCATAACACCTCTGGTGCCAGACCTTAAAGTCCATGTAGTTCACAGTATTCCATTCAGTGACACTGGAAAGCAAATTAAGAAATCATGAATATTATCAGAGCTCAGTATTGTCAATCTAAGAGAGCATAGTTATGGTAATGAGGAAAAGTGTCATGAAATATATAGACACTGTCTATAGAGAGAATGCCTTTTCTGGGCTGTGGTTTAAGTACTTATGGAGGAAAGCACCATATCTGGTTTAGGAAGAGATGATGAAAGCAAAAGAAAGGTAGAATAAGGGGTTAATGAAATAGAATTGATACGGATAGAAAAACAAAGAAGAGATACAGGTTAAAACACACAGAATTTCAGGGCCCTTGGGTGGCTCAGTCGGTTAAGTGTCTGATTTAATTTCAGGTCATCATTTCATGGTTCACAAGTTTGAGCCCCGTGTCAGGCTTTGTGCTATCAGCTCAGAGCCTGGAGCCTGCTTTAAGTTCTGTGTCTGCCTCTCTCTCTGCCTCTCCTTTACTCTTTCTCTCTCCCTCAAAAATAAATATTAAAAAAATAAAAAAACATTAAAAAAACATTGGATTTCAAAACTTTAGAACATAAAAACATTTACAGTTCGCCAAATTATAAAAGAATCAAAATACCAATTGGATTGACTTTTACTAAAGTTTATTCATTTACTTTTGAGAAAGAGAGAGAGAGAGAGAGGCAGGCAGCAGAGAGAGAATTCCAACTCTGCTAGTAAGAAGCCCAATGTGGGGCTCGAACTCAAGAAATGTGAGATCATGACCTGAGTGGAAATCAAGAGTCAGATACTTAAGTGACTGAGTCACCCAGGTGCCCCACTTTCTTATGTCAGTAAGCAATGTACCATATTGTTAAGAGTTGGAGTTCTGCATTTGTATTTATTTCAGTTTTGACTGACAGCTAGGTGATCTTAGACACAGCCTTTAATCTAAGTCTCAGTCTTTATCAGCAAAATGGGGATAATCATACTACTTAGTTCATAACATATTTACATTCAATAAATGAAATAAAACGTTAAGTGTTTGTTATGATGCCAGGAAACAATTAAGAACTTAATGTGTGAATTTAGTATAATAGCTATGATTTGCTTTGTTGCCTTTTGCGAATGCTCCTCAATAATGAAATGTGCAGACAACCAAAGATTATTCTGGGTGTTAGGAGAAAACTGAAAGTAGAGTTGCCTGTAGACAATCCAGAGAGTGAATGGCCTTGCATAAGTAATTGAAAGTCCAAAACCAGCAGAAAATCAAAGGGATCTTTATCTAAATGGTAAAGATAAAGTCACTAGCATTTAAAATATTGATACAGGAATACATAATACATTAATGTTGAGAGAGTTTTGTTTTCTCATGGAATGTAATAAAAAATCATAAAGCTTTAAAATACCATCTTATATTGCACAATAGCTACCACAGAAATTGTTACAAGCAACAAAAAGAGGCATCTTCATGAAAGTTAAACATTTAATGAAAGTGAACAACTCAGATTTAAAATTTGATGCAAGTCTTCTAAATGGAGTAATAATGTTCTTGGGGTGCCTGGGTGGTTCAGTCAATTAAGCATCTGACTCTTGATTTCAGCTCAGGTCAGGATCTCATGGTTTGTGAGTTCGAGCCCCATGTGAAGCTCTGTGCTGGGAGTGCTTCACATGTTTGTAAAGTGTTTGGGATTCTCTCTTTCTTTCTCTGCCCTTCCCCACCCTCTTAAAATAAATAAATAAACTTAAAAAATAATAATTTAAACATTCTGAGTAACCTTGGAACTATGAATATAGGGAGAGCAAAGCTAAAGTTACTGAAAATTTCACAATGGTGTTCCTGTGGAAGAGGATTGTTCTTGAATGCTTTCTTATTCAAGTAGCAGAGAAATTAATGGAGTTTTTATTAAACCCTGTTGGGATAGACACAGTGAGCACAGAAGACATTAGGGCACTTGTCCATAAGGGTGTTTGTTGGGGGAAGGAAAACGAATGAAAAACAGAAGGAAGAATAGAAGATGACACAGGAATCGTTTGGAGTACCTGATGTATCCAACCCGAGCCCGGGATCCTAGGAATCCTCTGTGATTCTTTCTTTCCCTTAATCTCTACATTATCAAAACCTACCTGTTCCACTTCCACAAAATGGTCCAAAGTTGACCACTTCTTACCATTCCCCACAGTCACTATCATTGTCCCAAACACCTTCACCTTTTCCTTGGAGAACATGCTTTACTGTCTTTACTCTTTTCTACCTACATTCAATATTCGACCCATAGCCTGCATATTCTTGTCAAATATAAATTTGGTTAGATTATTTCTCTGCTTAAAACATTTCAGTGATTCCCCATCACAGTTGGAATTAAATTTAACCACTTCTCATGAGTTCTAGGATCCCATATGTTTTGCCCCTATTATTTCACAGTTTCCTTCTCTGTGCACTAAACGTCTCATACTCTCTGCTCCTAGAACAAATCAAGGTCATTTCCATCTCAGCACGCTTGTGGATACTGAGCTGTCTGCTTGGAACCCTCTCTCCCGTTATTTCAGGATGGTTGTTCCTCTCTAAGTCTCAACTCAGAGACTTCCTCTGACCATCCTATATAAACTTCCCTTCTATTTTCAACTCACTACTCTTTATTCCTCATATATTTTGTGATTTTTCCCTCACCACAGTAATAATTCTTTACATATGTGTGGGCTTATTTAGTTTTTGGTACTGTAAATTCCCTGAGGGCTTGTTTGTTTGTTTCTTTGTGTATTGTATTGTAGAAATTCCCTGAAGGCAGGGATCTTAATGGTTAACAAATTTATTGCAGTATCCTCAAGTACCTCCTAAAACCAGTGCCTGAGGCTTAGTAAGCATTTGTTAGTAGAATGTTGAATGAATGAAAGTGGCCATTATCTATACCTTCATCCAGATATATTCACTATTTCTGAAGCCATCCACTCCGAGAATTATTTTCTGTCTTTGCTGAGCTTTTGGATAGAAAATCTTTCATTACTTTTTTAAGGAGAACTAAGCCCTTAAATCTTCTCTTCGCCTTCTGCTCCCAAAGTCTTTTTTTGACGCCTCCTAGGAGAAGAAAGCTGACATATGGCAACAAGAAAAAGCATAAATATTATCTAGTTTCTTCCCTCTATTACCAACTTGAACTTGCACTACCTTCTGAGTTCAGATGATGTGTTAAGAGAAAGATAACTAGACGTTGGGACAGAGGTTCTTATGACATCACATTCTTGCAGTACTGTCACTGCTACAAGATGGTTAGTGGCTCTGGGGACTGATCCAGACATTAATTTCCTGTTACTGTTAATAAAGCTGTTATTTTTAAGTTTTATTTATTTTGGAGAGAGAGTGCGCGTGCAAAGGAGCCATGTGAGAGCGAGCAGGCGGGGGAGGGTCAGAGAGAGATAAGGAATGAATCCCAAGCACTGACAGTGCAAAGTCCGATGCAGGGCTCAAACTCACAGACCTTGAGATCATGACCTGAGCTGAAGTCTAAACTTAACTGAGGCATCCATGTTCCCCAAGAAAGCTAATTTTTTAAAAATTCAACAATCACGTAAAACATGCCCTATCCCCCCAATAGCTTCATGTGCCAAATGACTTACATGTAAACTTATAAAACACATCTTAATTTTAATTTCATAACTACCTGAGTAAATTGTGAGCTGTAGAAATCCAGAGGACAGGGAGGTCATCGCGGCCTGAAGTAATTAAAGAACCATTTGAAGGAGGAGGAGGGACTTGAGATGGGCCTTGAATTACTGTTGGATTTAAATAGCTGCTATACTTAGTTCCATAATTTCCCCTCACCTAATTTTGAGGGGAAATTTGCATCTCCTCTCTGCCCAGTCGCTCCTGGATGGCTGCCACGCCTGTCACCAGCAGCAGCCCTTTCGCTGAAAAATGGCCAACAAGGTAACTGTGAATAATTTCAGGCTAAAAACATTCAAAACTCCACAAAGTGAAATGTTAATGGGAAGAGCACCTTAAGAGTATACGGTATGGATGCAAATCTTTTTGTTTTCCTCATTTCTCCCAGAGGCTTTAAAAATGTAAAAAGTGATAAAATAGCAGGAGCTACATCTTAACTGAAGTCAGTAATCACTGCAAAATATCTTAATCACTTGAAACTAAACTGTGATTCAGAGGAATTAATCACAGTGGTAATGTGTTTTGCCGTATACTTTGACAAGGCTCATCAGGGACAACGTGGCAACTTTGGTGAAGGATCCTCCTCTTAACCTGCACCAGAATCAAGCTTACTACGTAAATCTCTGAAGTTTTCTGAGAATGTCCCTCTGTGACTATCTACATAGCACATTATAGATAAATAAAAACAAAACAAAGGGAAAAAATACAAATAAGACAGGTTGGACAGATGTCATTTCAGGGACACTCAGAAGATGGCACCAAATATTCATCCCTACTGACTGCCAAAAGACAAGAAAAGCCTAACATCCTAGCCTGCAATGTCATCATTCTTTGTAACATGACTAGTTTTCCAAAAAGAGCATCTGTTGCCTGGAGCTCATTCATGGTCATTGCCACTTCTGCCTTTCCTTTTTCCCTCATAATACACTCCAATTAAAATTTATTATGGAAACCACTCCTTGCATAATAGCCACCCTTTGGCCTTGGCACCTTTGGCCAGCTGTGGGCAAATTACTGCATTGGCCAGACCTAACCAAGTATTCTCTTGATGATACAGAATCTAATCCTTTAACTCCCCTGCCTTATATAAGTGATCTTCATACATGGTCACAAGTAGACCTGCCTGAGCTAGAAAATCCAAAAATGATGAATACCATCACTTCTTCTCCGAGTTGAAATGGAAATCAGTGTTTCCAGTCAATTTCAAAATTTTAGTTTTCCCTAGAAGAGGACCTTGAGTAAAAAACCCTTCTGGTTTTTTGTTTGTTTGGTTTCAGTGTCCCATTTTGTTTTTACTCAGTCATATCTTTTTGTTAGGAACTAAGATGTATGGTCTTTCAGCATCTCCAAAGGCATACCATCACCCAGCAAAGCAAACCAATTAGAGAGAAGAAAAGGTAGGCAGACTGAGTACCCTCCAAATGGCAGTACTCCCCTAGGTACCAGGAATGCTAAGATATTTCCATGGAGATAAGGACAATTTCAGGATGTGAGATTGGATTGAGACCTCATGAAATATACATCTTCACTAAGACTAGTTTTCAATTTGGGATTTTTTAAAAAAATTAATTAATTTTGAGAGGGGAGAGAGAGCGAGCACGCACATACACACATACCAGCTAGTGGGGGACGGGCAGAAAGAGGGAGGATCCTAAGAGGCTCTGCATTGACAGTGCAGATGTGGGGCTCAAACCCTTTAACCCACAAACCATGAGATCATGACCCCAGCTGAAACCAAGTGTTGGACGTTTAACTAACTAAGCCACCCAGGCGCACCCCTCAATTTGGAATATTTTTAAAACTAAGTGAAAGCATTTGAAACTCTTGAAGATTTTAATCCTCTTTCAGCATAGTAATTATAAACTGCATGGCCAATGCTTATTTAACTACCTATCTTTTTAGTCCATTACTTCTATGTCTATATAGGGCGCATGTCTATTTGCTCTTAAGGATCCTATCTGCTACCTGGCATATAGATAATAATGCTAGTATATGAACAAAATAATCATTTCTGCAGTGGTTCCTATGGGTCAAATACCCTCTATTTTACATATATTATTATATTTAATACATATTGTACAATAGCCCAATGAGAGAGACACTATCATGAGCCTTATTTTTTCTATAAAGAAATAGCAGATCATTGGGTTGAAATGATTTGCCTTACATCCAGAGCTAGTAAAGGAAAACTAAGATGGTTATCTTGATTTGTGTGATCTTAATAGTCCATGTTTTTTATTTCTTTGGGGTATTTTTTATTAATAAATAATTAACTTCATAATCTGAATATTGTCATATTAAAAGATTATTAAATGGGTTCAGATATATTGTGAGTTGACTCATGCACCCTTTCTTTTTTTATTTAATTTCTTTTAATGTTTGTTTATTTTTGAGAGAGACAGAATGCGAGCCGGGAAGGACAGAGAGAGAGGAGGACACAGAGTCTGAAACAGGCTCCAGGTTCTGAGCAGTCAGCATAGAGTTGATGTGGGGCTTGAACCCACGAACCATGAGATCGTGACTTGAGCCAAAGTCAGATGGACTGAGCCACCTAGGTGCCCCTCCCTTTCTAAAGTCTGTAGTTGGCCTTTAACACATGATATTTGCTGTGACCTTTGACACACGGTGTTCTGAGCATGTTATCCATCAAACCAGTGTCATTGTTGAAGGGAAAGAGTCTAGACTCTATCAATCACTTTATATCTCTGTGGCCTAGGGTAAGTTACTGAATGCTTTTCTGCTCCATTGTCTTAATCTAAATATGGAAATAATGTTTTCCTCATAATGTTATAAATTAAATAAGGTACTTACAGGCAATGGGGACATATTAAATACTCAAAAAATTTCCCATGTCTCTATCTAAATTATGTCCATTTTCACCCTGTAGGTATTAACAATTGCTACTGTACTATTGAAATACCCAAAACCAAGAGCAACATAATTTTTTAAATCTTAGCCCCATATCAACAAAACAAAACAACTTAAACATAACATATAACTGAAAGCTTTCTGAAATATAACTAGTTATATTAACCAAAGAAAACAATCCCACAATAAAATGACAACATTTGTATAAAGATCAATATTTCCCAATAATGTTCTAAGTGCTTCCTATCCAAATCATGGAATTGATTAGACATACACAAAAAAGTCAGTAAAAATTAACTAAATTAGTTACATGCTATAATTTAAGACAAATTACAGTTGTCACCACATTTATAATCTATTTTCAATAAAAGATTACTTTTAAATGTTCAAATAGATTAAGAAATTTAGATAACTAGTAACTTTCACTATTAACAACTAAAAATTAAACAAAAATTCAGTGGATATAAGTATGTTTTCTTCATTATCATTTGGCATATGTATAAAATACATGTGATTGCCTTTTCTTGAATATTAGGTAAAAAGCAGTAGATAAATAAAAGCATAGAAACTTAAATTCTTGTTTGCATTATCATTACCCTAAAGATGAAGGTTAACTATATTATTAGGGTTTCTGTTCATGGCAGTTTTTCCACATAGTTGATGCTTTTCAAGATGCTGGCAGTTGTTAATTTAAAATCGGAACAAAAGAAAGTAATCCTTTTAGAGGGAGTGATAATTTACATCCAGCAGTTGAAAAACACATATGTCTCATCTGACTTCCTAATCTCACTTCAAAGCCTACATTCTTCTTTATAGATGAGTTTCTATAGAATTATAAGAAATGAAAAGGGATTGCCCAACACACTTACAAATGGAGAAATTAGGCTACGTCACCAAAACAAAAAATATGAGCAGGTTATAGAAATATATGAAAACTCGTTTCTTCACAAGGAAAAATGAAATAGACAATTTTTATAAGAATTTCACCTACAGAACTATCACTATCATTTAGGACTTTGGAAAGACCTATAGTATAATGTAAATTAAAGTAGAACTTTCTTGTAATCAGAAACAAGGATGCAACAACCCCTTCTTGACACACATTAGATCTATTTTACCAGCATGTTTTTCACTTCCCCGAATCTCCACAGTCTTTCAAATTTTGCAATGATGTCTTGAGCATGACTTTTGTTATTTACAAGAAGTTAGAAAAATCTTATAACCTGCAACTTTGCCATCTTGGGTTTTAAATAACATAGCCATTATAGTATTTTTAACACTGCCTGGGACTGGTGGCATTTGGCAAGGTCACATGAAGGCGGGAACCCAGGTGCATTAGAAGAGTGAAAATTGAAAAGTCATCGATTGGAATTTTTCTTTCTGGGTCAGTTATGGGCCAGTAATTATTAAGGGACTAGATCTCAGAAGACGTCATGTGATAGAAACACTAAACTGTCAAGACACCATTCATGGAGTCAAAGGCACTAGAATTTTTAAGGGAAAAGTTGGAATGGAGTGGAGTGTGTGGCTTGAATTTCCTGGCCAAAGCCCAAACTGAGAGATTGTAGTCTGCTTTTCTTAAATCCCCCCTGCAGTTTCTTTTGGAGGCTGTCCTCTCATTCAATTCCTTTCTTAAATGATTTGGCAGTATTGAGTTCTGTTAAACAACTGCTGTGTTCCACTTCAGTGGTGGGTAAAGTGATTTCTGTGCTCTGTATATAGTTCATAACACACTCCTTGGGAGGTGAAAGGTGCTGCATAAATGCAATATCCTGCTACTCATTTTAAAAGAGAGTTATGTACTGATCTTCATATTACTGATATATATTTTTTAAAGCCCAATACTTTATGTTTCATGAAGTCATTTTCCAAACAAAGCAAGTAGGAGTTCAAGCATTTGGGGGGGGGGGAGCTTTTTTTTTTTTTTTCTCATTTTGCCTTACTTTACCCTTCTTGCCTACTTTACCAACAACAGAAGGATCCCAAAAGAGTGACTCAGTGAATTTGAGATTCAAAGAATAGACAGTCATTAAGCAAATGTAATGTGTTTAGTCATGCTAAACTAAATTCACAGTTTGAATAGACATGGAATATAAATGAAATGAGCTCGGGGCAAGAGTTCAGGACATCTCAGCAAAGACAGCTCCAGAACATCTGCGGTTAGCACTTACTTGCTACCTGGATACCAAACCTGAGCTTCAAAAGCCAAATACCATTCATTTGAAAAAAAAATGCAAAACTCTGAAATGATGAGACAACATTATTCTAAGCAAGATTTCCCTCATAATAAAAAACATGACAATGATAGAAAAAGCCAAAGGAGGAATATTTCATCTCGCAGGCACAAATGCATTGCTGTTTCCCCCTCCTCCTTATTAGCTGAAAGCAAATACGTAGTTCATAAAGGAAAATTGTAAAAATGAACAGTTAAGCATCTGCCATGGTGACTTTTTCTGACAGGGAGGGGGCACACTACGTGAGGCGCTTCATCCTCCTGGAAATTTACTTGACCCATGCCATTCTTCTTAACCAGCACAAGATTATAGTAAAACTTACTGTAATATTGCTTTAATTTTTTGAAGAGTATAAGGAGAAACAAAAGGTATATTTCTCTCCACTAAAGGACCCTGCAAGGGGTGCCTGCATGGCTCAGTTGGTTAACTTTGGCTCGGGTCATGATCTCAGGTTTCCTGAGTTCCAGTCCCACATAGGTCTCTCTGCTGTCAGTGTGGTGCCTGCTAGGGACACTCTGTCCCCCTCTCTATCTGCCCCTCCCTCTCTTGCTTGCACTCTCTCGCTCCCTCTCCTTCTCAAAAATAAACGTCAAAATATTTTTTTAAAACTGCAAACATTTCTATGCACTGTACAGCAGTTTTTCCTTAAATATTTTAGTTATTTTGCCATGAAGATGATTCAAATAGAGACCACTCTTAAGGTTATAAAACTTGAAATTAACCTAAGCAAAACCTTTCTGTTAATCCAACTCCTGAAATCAATTCATATACTCTGTTCACCTTTTATTTTTTTATTATTTTTTAAGCATTTATTCATTTTTGAGACACAGAGAGAGGGAGACATAGAATCTGAAACAGGCTCCAGATTCTTAGCTGTCAGCACAGAGCCCAATGCAGAGCTCGAACTCACAAACCATGAGATCATGACCTGAGTGGAAGTCGGAGACTTAACCGACTGAGACACCCAGGTGCCCCTCTGTTCACCTTTTAAATCTGAAGTGCCAAAAAAAAAAAAAGAAAAAGAAAAAGAAAAAGAAAAAAAAGTTGATTTGGATGAAGAAAGTTGTGGTTAAGGTAAAAGTTCACCACATGAGTGTTCAGGAAAGGCAGATGATCACTTGGCACCTTTCAGTAAGAGAGTATTTTAAAATCCGAATCACTTTGTCAAAAATGTTATCATCTGAAAAACAGACTTAACAGTGTGCTGCTCTCTCGGGCATCACTGGCACTAAGAATAGACCATAAATTGGTAGTATGGAGTGCCTCTCAGTTCCAGTTTTTCTAAAAGCACTTCACAAAGCAATTAGTCAGATAATGGTGGTGTGCTCACTCCTTGCAGCCTCTCTGTAGTCACTAATAGCACAGACTCTTTCCAACCAAGTGAATGCCTCCTAGGGAAAAGCACACTAACATTGACTCTTCTCTTTCCTGGTCACATTCCTCCTTAAGTAACGTATTTTTCTGTCTTCTTATTTATAAAATGGCTTAGAGTTAAAATTTGCACTTAAAAATACCAATCATTGAGTTTTAACCTAATTAATCATGATCTGCAGTAGTTGTCTTTTTTTTTTTTTTTTTTTTTTTCTAGGAGAGAGAGAGAGAGACACACACACAGCGTGAGCAGGGGAGGGTCAGAGAGAGAGGGAGTCACAGACTGAAACAGGCTCCAGGCTCCGAGCTGGCAGTCAGCGCAGAGCCCGACGCGGGGCTCGAACCCACGAACCGCGAGATCATGACCTGAGCGAAAGTCGGACGCTTAACCGACTAAGCCACCCGGGCGCCCCTAGTTGTCTTCTAAATCATAGGTGAATGATGAATTTCCAGAATGTTCTAATGTCACTCTACCGGTGGCTTTGTTAGTGAGAACTTTTTTTTTTTTTTTTTACTGAAATGAACGTTAGAGTGTGTAAAGGATCTGTAAAATGTCACCATTTTAGTCTATTATATAACACGTAAAATAGAAGAACTGAGTATCATACGAACAGCTTTTAGCTATTGCAAAGGTTAAATGGGAACTGTCCTGTACTCAAGCCTCTTAAACTTGCTGTGAGTTTTCACCAGGACAGTATATGAATTAAAGTATAGACAATGGTGGTACTTTGCCTGTTGAAAAAGGGTTGTATGTGTAACTACACCAGAAGTCTGACCTTTTGGAGTTCTTTGAAAAATGCTGTTCAGCTACTTAATTTATTTGAAATACTTTCTGTTGGCACTTTAAGATGATTTTTCTCTTTATTAATAGACTATTTTCTTTTTTTAAATGTTTTAATGTTTTATTTATTTCTCAGAGAGAGACATAGCATGAGCAGGGGAGGGTCAGAGAGAGAGGGAGACACAGAATCTGAGGCAGGCTCCAGGCTCATGAGCTGTCAGCACAGAGCCCAGTGCAGGGCTCGAATCTATGAACCGGGAGATCATGACCTAAGCCTAAGTCAGACGCTTAACTGACTGAGCCACCCAGGTGACCCTTTATTGACTATTTTCAAGTAAAGATATATTTGGGAATTTAAGCTAGCATTTCTTGGAATGTATGTAGGCATGTGGCCAACTGACATCGATATGAAGGGTAAATCACTTAGTCCAACAACAACACTGGTTTCATGAAAAGATGATGACAAAGTGTTTTAAAAATAAAATACTAATTAGAGTCTTCTGACCTCCAGATGAGTTTGTAACTAAGGCATTACTAGGCAACCCAGCTTCAGCCTTGATAGCTTCAAATGTAGAGACAAAGTTTGCTTTTCCTTTAAGGATGGAGAGTTTTACATACTCAAAGTGAAGATGTGGTTAAAGCAGTTCCAAAAAGTGATTTTTAAAAATATCATTTATGTTCAAAAGCAAGAGAGATCTTTTGTTTCCATGGAGTAAGTTTACAATTTTTAATCTTCCCACTGCTTACCTGAGAAAGAAAAATAGCACTCAACTTTCCATTTTGCTTGCATCTGAATCACAGTTTTGTAATAGTGAATTAGTTTTGAATTGCTTTTGAAATATACCCTGTCCTATATTTTAGCATACCCCAATCCAATTTAATATAATCTGATCTAATATCAGTAATGCTTGTATTTATTTTACATTCCGTCATCATTTTGTATGCTTCTTCTAACCTCAAGGACAACTTATAAAATGTATTAGCATTTCTCAGTGTGAAATACCCAGTTGTATAATCAAAACCCTGGCACCTGTTATGTGCAAGTGCTTATTTAAAATGTGTGGTGATTAGAACCTTTTCTCTCAAATCACATCTTGTTGAGTTAATGAATCCTTTGTAGGAATGTTAACCAGGTTCTACATTTCAGTGATGATCCCATCCCCCCCTTCTCACTAACATATTGAAACATTAACTACTGACAGTGAATGATTACTGAAAAATCTTTAATTCGTGGACCAAGTGTTGCATTGGACCCGGCAAAACATATACCTTTCATCTCTGGAATGCACAATTTTGGATATTGAGTATGGGATTTTCTTAATTCTAGTTGCTGTTAAACATGTGTCCAACAGCCATTATTTAGTCGAAACTATTTTTGCCAGGCTAGAGTGATTAGAAGACGAATGGCGATACATATCAGAGCTATACTTGTCACTAGAAAGGCTGTCACCAACAGGGTATACCGTAATCATTCTGCTTTCGATCATCACCATTAATCTCCCATTTTTAGCCCAAACCTCCAAACATGTAAAAGATCTAGACTCTTTAAAAAGAGGGACACCTGGGTGGCTCAGCAGGTTAAACACAACTCTAGACTTAGATTCAGGTCATTTTCTCACAGACTGTGGGATCAAGCCCCTCTTCTCTCTCTCTCTGCCCCTCCCCTGCTAGTGCTAACTCTCTCTTTCAAAATAAATAAACTTAAAAAAATAATTCCAGGAAAATGAAGCTATGCATACACAAAAGACTCTCCCTTTGGCAATCACACCATTGTGTTGCCTCCAAATTACTTGCTGCCCTTCTAGGGAGGTGTTACAAATAAAGGTTCCAAAGCACTTGCAATCACAGCCAAGAGCATGCTAATGCTTTTGAATCAGGCCGATGCTGGAAGAAAAACAGCAGGTATGAGTTTCCAAAAATACTTGGTAGTTCAGACCTTCCTATTTGAATATTTTATAGCTTATGTGTTGGTTAGTTGATAGAACGGAGAACAATAATACCCCGTGTTCAGCTGCGTAGTCATAGAGCATTGCTAGCTGTGGAACTTTAATGTTAATAGCCAAAAATAGGACCTTTTATTCAATCTCCTCTCTTCACTCTATCCATCCCTCGATAAGTAATGAATATAATAGAGTAAATATTTCAACCCATACTAAAATTTAAGGTATATACAAAATTTGATTGGATTTTGCATATACCTCTGCATGCCAGCTTGTTACACTTAATGGTTCTGAGCACTAGTGCAGCAGGAGATGTGCTCAATGCTTTCTGTCTGATCGCTGATTTATATTTAAGAACAATCTAATGAGAAAATTCATGTTATTGCTCCAGTTTTATAGAGAAGGACATGAAGTTCAGAGAGATTAAACAAATCAGCATAGATCACAAAGCAGGAAAATGGCAGTGAGAACCATGAGATCATTACCTGAGCCAAAACCAAGATTTGGATGATTAACCCACTGAGCCAACCAGGCGCCCCTCAAAATTTATTTTTGATCAAAGCTTTGATATTAATCAATTTGGAAGTTGTTTTAAATTTAAGTCAACTAGATCCTTTCTTACTAAATGTAGACTGAAGGTTCTGAGCTCTTGTAAAGTCACTTTGGGCAGTAGGGGTTCTGGGAAAGGGACAGAGGTGTGACTGTAAGGGCCAGCCTCAATTGTCTAAAATTGCTCCTGGAGGCACTTGCTCCCCCTAACTTTGGATTAGGTTACAGAGTGAGGAAACGTCATTTTGAACAGTGTTCTCTGGAATACTCTCTTCTTAGTTGTATGTTTCTTCTTCCTGTTCTCTCTTCCAGCCTCACTGCCTTTCTATTTTTCTTTCTTCCCCTCCATCCCTCACCCTAATTCCATTCTCTTCTCCATCTCTCTTTCTAAAACAGGGAAAGAGAAAGAGGGAAAGAAAGTGGAGAGTAGGACACACATCAGTCTCTGTGAAAGAAGGTTATCTCTTCTGCCACACTCCTCTCTTAGTCTCTCAAACACTCAAGAGAAAAGGAACAGATGCCCATTCTCAATATTGTTCATGGTCCTATTTATAAAAAACGGTTACCACCTTCTCTCAATGTACAATTACATAATATTAGCAGTAAAGACTATGAGGTAATTGGGGCGCTTGGGTGGCTCAGTCAGTTAAGCATCCAACTTTGGCTCAGGTCATGATCTCACAGTTGCTGGGTTCGAGCCTCACATTGGGCTCTGTGCTGACAGCTAGCTCGGAGCTTGGAGCCTGTCTTCGGATTCTGTGACTCCCTCTCTCTCTGACCCTCCTCTGCTCATGCTGTCTCTCTCTCTCTCTCTCTCTCTCAAAAATAAATAAAACATTAAAAAAATTTTTTAAATACTATGAGGTAGTTTAGGGAGAGTAGAAAGCTTGAGACTTTGGGAATAATATAATACATAAATGTTCTTGTATTTTAATTATCTATCCTTTTTATTTTTAGGCTCTATGAAAATAGTCATAACAGAATCCTACTGAGTTATCTCTCTGGGTCTTTCTGGTTGAGAACTTCCCATACCATCTGTAGGAATGATTCCCAAGGGCCATGTTTTTGTTCCAAGAACAGCTTTCCTTGCTGTGGTAATTAATATGGGAATGGCCCTTCACCTCAAGTAGGAAAATCAAATTCCTTTCCTACTAAATTGGAATTTGTAATGAGAGATACAGGGAATTAAGCTCTTGGGCCTGTAGGAGACTTCTAGAAGCCTGTAGAACGTATTCCTGCCACGGAAATCTTTGCAGTCACATTGGGTCCTACTCTCTTTGAGGTGTCAACATTTAATGCTTCCTTGGATTGTGTGGATACCCCAGTGTCTTTCTGATAGAATCACTGACATTTATGCAAGCTCAAATGGTTTCTAGGATTTGCCATTTATACTTAATACTGTGACCAGGTCTCCATGTATTTTGTGAGTAATCCAATCCTTGTTTCTCTCAGTTTAAGCATTGTAATGCTTAAAATGCCACTTGTATGAGTTTAGCTTTGTTCTTTATGTTTCTGATTTAGTTAACTCTTTTTCTGTATTTTGCCTGACTGGACATGGGTGGATGGAGTAAAGCGGGCAGATGGGATTGTTGGATATGATGTAGAACTCTATGGCATCCTCAAATCATACTGTGCTTTGGTGTCATTCCTACATATGCTATTTGATGTAGTATTTAAAAACCCATCTCTTGACCAGATAATAGTGTCTATGCAGTCTTTTAAATTTTCAAGAACTTGAAGAACATCCTTTACTATTAGCATCCAAAATAACCATCAAGGGAAATTTAAAGCTCTTCCCCACAGTATTAGCAATGTTCCAATAAAACCCCAGACTTTCAGAAACCTAGCAGAGTTCCCATTTCATGCTTTCCTCTTAAATTGGCATCAATATAGTATGCCCGGTAGTCAAAGGGAAAAGTTATCTCTGCAAGGTTCTCTTATAAAATCTTGGAGCCAACTGTTCCCCTACACAAAAATTAGTGTATAGTAACATTTTCCTAAGCCAGAATCATAGTTGCAGAAATGAACAAGGGATTTTCTTGAGAGAAGAGAAGCGTTATATTCATTAAAAATCACTATGAGGGGCACCTGGGTGGCTCAATCAGTTAAGTGTCCGACTTTGGCTCAGGTCATGATCTCACGGTTTATGGGTTCAAGCCCCGCGTTGGGCTCTGTGCTGACAGCTAGCTCAGAGCCTGGAGCCTGTTTTGGATTCTTGTCTCCCTCTCTCTTCTGACCCCTGCTCATGCTATCTTCTCTCTCTCTTTCTTAGAAATAAATACAACACTAATTTTTTTAAGAAAATTACTATTAATGTCTATTTTTATAGTTCACTTAATGCACTGAGGCATTGAAACATAAAAGTTACAGCAAAATCTGGCAAAGATGTTAAAATTCTATTAAAATGATATGAATGTGGGAAGAGGTAAAATTATGTAGACCTTCCCATAACAATAATGGGTGGGAAAGACCTGGATTATTGTGAAATTGACATGTGGATGATAGTAAATTCCATTTAGAAACTTCAGACAATTTTTTGACCTTAAAAGTGGGTAATGTTACCTAGTAACTCTCCTTTCAGAAGGAAAAGATGTCATTGTCAATGTAAATTAAAACTGACTCAAAACAACAAAGCAGTTCATTCAAACAGCAATTAATTTAGGGATTAGTTACATGTTTCGGGCTACTTCTTTCTCCCTTTTTTCTCTCCTGGTGAGCCCCAGCAGCCACTACAGGAATTGTGCACAGAGGCAAAGGAGATTGGGTAAAAGCCTCCATTATTCTTTCCCAGCCTAATCTACTTTGGAGAACCAAAAGATGTAGATATTTAATAGATATTTAATAGAAATTAATCTCTTTCTGTTATTCAGTCTTACAATGCTTCATTCTAATACTGATTACACTGATGTTCTAAGATACGCTGGCAAAATACGCTGCTGTAATACAATTTCTTTGCCTCCAGAAACGAAAGCTCTTGAGATTGCTCTGGCTTACATAGCTGCTCCAGGTGATTACATCTTTACACAGATGTTAATTACTCTCCGGAGAAAGCTGCCCAAATTGTCATGTGAGTATAATCTTGCAGTGGATACCTAAGAGTGACTTAAGGGCTATTATAGGCATTGTTTCTCACCTTTGTTGAGATCTAAACTCCACTTTTGCGAATTTAGGGCAGATGATGAAAACTTTATAAATGGTAGCCAGCTCATCACCAAAATGGGTTACTAAAAGTGGATACAGACGTTAGCTTTTTAGCCTGTTCAAGAGTTTGGGCCAAGCTTCAATGAGACCAAAGACACAGCTATGCCTGGGAATTCTTTTTACAACTTCAGTCAGCAGTTCTCATACTTTACTGTGCATTAGACTTCCTCTGGGAGATTTAAAAAATATTGAAACCCTAGCCTCAGTCTGGACCAATTTAATTAGACTCTCTGGAGCAGAACCTGGGGGTCAGTGTTTTTTAAACTCCACAGGTGATCCCAGTGTGCAGCCAAGGGTTGAGAATCATGGGCTTAGCTGCGCTTCCTGCTGAACTCAGTCTACCGTCTGGGGTTCACAGAGGGGTTGCCAATCTGAAGACAAGACGAGGGTTCTCTGTAGAACACAAAAGCCCTACAGCATTGTATATTGATGGATAGAAGTGATAGTTTCAGAAATGGGAACACAGAACGAAGGGCTCCCTCCCATCAAAACAAAACACACAAAAAGATGCAACTTTTAAAGAAAATGTGAAAGAACTAGAAATAACGACAGATAGTCCAGTCAATGAATTTATCTTATAAAGGGGCAAACTACACAGCCATCCACTCATGAGTCTCTCCTCAAAAAACAAAGGAACAATTGCATATGAACAACTGTAACATTTTAGTGATCACAGCTGGTGTAATTAAATACTAAAGACTTGCCTTGATGCTTTGTTAATGCTTCAAGACAGAGGGAGACTTCAGGTGGTTGAATTCTTAGAACAGATCATTAATATCAAAGATTGGGGAACAATACCTGTGAAAGACTACGTTACACTGGCAGGTAGATCATATGAATCTATCAGGAGGAAATAAATATAGGGGCAATGTAGGAAGCAATTTGATGACAGTAATACTAACCTGAGGCAATAGTAAAGAAAATCCACACATTTTGATGGATTATAAAGTTTTGTGTTACTTTGTGAGTGGAAAAAAAACTTTTTCTTTGTTTTGCCACCTGTCTATGATCAGAAAAAATATTATATGATTCTATTAGCTTTATCTTTTGTCTTTACCACATGCCTGGTGCTCTGAATTTAGTAGGAATTTAGGAAAATCTTTGCTAAATACAAGAATAAAGAAAACCATCAGACCATATCTAATCCTGGCAATTTAGAAAGTCTGGGTATTTAAAAGGAATCGTGTATTGGACACAGGGTATTGTCTTCTCCAAAAACGGTAGTCCCAGGTTGAGTGATCTGAAATTGTCATTTTTATAGGTCAGAATGAGTCAAATAGCAATTTTATAAGGTTCAACAAATGTGCTTCTTTCTTGTGTTTGCTTTTTAAAGAATTAGTTTATGATAAATGAGCACAGTCCACTTAGTTTTGAAAGTTCTTTCCAGAAGCTCAATGTTATGGATGTGCAACTGCTTCTAGAAAAACAATGGATGTGCAACTGCTTCTAGAAAAACAAACCTGGGGTCCCAGTGGAATAGCTGAATTCCTAACTGGGCGCTCACATCAGCAAGCAATATGCAAATTAGCATTACAGGGCCTAATGCCAAAGGCTTAAAATATTCAGGATGGCTGACTTGATGCATCAACCTGATTTCACCAAGAAGGTGGAAAATGATTACTCTGAAGAGAAAATCCCAAACCCACAGGAAATAAAAATACAAGCATTTGAATATTACTGTGCTTCCTTGCAAGATATACTCTGCCCAAATGATTATGCAGCTCAGTCAATATTTGAGCACAGCTGCTTGTTCTGATAAGGAATATATTTTTTCCTATGATTATGTGTCCTTTCACCGATTGGGGTCCAGGATAATTTAGGTCCGACAGTTTCATATTCCGTTATGGGAAATAGAGAAATATAAGGCAGGCTCTAAGTCATTAGATATACAGCTATCTAAATGGATGAGTTAGGGTTGATGCATGAGGATTTTATCAGCATAGAGTAGCCATCTTGTTGCACACAAAAAAAATGTCAAAGAACAAACATCAAAGTGTATAGAGGAAAGAGAGAGAATTTCCTCTGCAGTAATACTAGCATGGTGAATTTTGAGGAAAGGCACTTAAAAACAGTTCTTAAATAAGGATGCACTAATCTATTTGCTTTCTTCCCACAAGTCTCCAACTAGATGCACATGGTGAGGTGCTATATATCCCTTGCACATAGACATCTATAGCTCAGCTACTTTACTTAATGCAACAACATGACTACCTAGAAGACGCAAGGCAGTCACAGACATTGGATATATGATTGCACTGCTTCCTTCCAGTATCCCTGAAGAGCTGGTCTATGCTCTGTATTTTGGTTTTCTTTTACATTGTACAGGATGGCTCAGCTCCTTCGACCAGCAAATTTTAAGGATTTTAAAAATTTTGACACATGGTAAGAAATAGATTTCTAGCACCACTCACTGCACACAGTAAAAATATATAAGTAAAATATTTCTTAAAGCAGTATTGATTTTCACTGGTTTTATGTAACATATTTTCTGTTTAATCACATTCCATTTAAAGCGCTGGTTACAAACCACTAATATGATTCCAGGACCCATGAACATGTTACCACCTACTGTTTAATAAGTATTATTTCAAATTATACCTTTTTCTCTCTTTTCACATCTTTATTTAAATTCTAGCTAGTTAACATACAATGCAATATTGGTTTCAGGAGTAGAATTACTTTAAGTTATATCTTAATAAAACCTGTCACTGACAAACTACAAGTCAAAAGAGTTTGGAAAACCATATCCACCTTTACTGTTTGTCTGAGATAATGTTGGGAGGGCTCTTTTAAATTATTGCATTAGGGCACCTGGGTGGGTTGGTCTGTTAAGCGTCCAACTCTTGATTTCCGCTCAGGTCATGATCTCATGGTTCATGAGATCAAGCCCTGCATTGGGCTCTGTGCTGACAGTGAGAAGCCTGCTTGGGATTCTCCCTCTCCCTCTCTCTCTCTCTCTGCCCAAATCCACCCAATCATGTGTGCGCGCTCGCTCGCTCGCTCGCTCTCTCTCAAGTAAACTTAAAAAAATAAGTTCGTGCATATAAAAGACAGTATACTGGAGAGGTCAGTCACCTTGCCCAATCAAATACAGGTAGGTGGTAGAATTAAGTTTCAAGTTCATGCATGACCACTTCTAAAATGCTTAAATATTCCAACCTTCCACAATGATTTCCATGTGATAGATAGTGTTTGTGGCTCTTCAGGCATAGGTAAAGAAGGAGCTCCCCCTTTCTTTCTTCTATAAATTAATCTTCCTCCCAGGGTGATACCAAGTTGGGAGAAGGCAATAGTATGATCAGGACAGTGACCTTGGGGAGAGGCCTGGCTCTCAACTTGCCCATGGCCCCCAGTCTACATGCAAGGCCTCCAAATAAATCTTTCAAGAAATAATGGCTCTTCATGTAATAACTCTCACTACAAAATAATCAGCCCTTTTTCTCAAAGAGTAATCCACAGAGAACCACATCAACTTGGCACAAACATACCCACTAAACAGTTCAGTGCGATTTATGAAATCTATAAATATTCAGTGCTTACATGCTACTATTAATTTTATAAACAGCACCAAAAATGATGAGATCAAGAAAACTTGTTAATCTAAGAAAGTGTTCACAGAAAAGGCAAAACTGAATGTATGAGTTTTTCTAAATAACATTTGGGAATCAAAATGATTTCTTTAGAATTTTCTCGGATAAAATTGTCTCATATTTGATTTTAGATAAAGGATGAAAAATATTTTAGGGGCGCCTGGATGGCTTAGTCGGTTAAGCATCTGACTTTCACTTAGGTCATGATCTCTCGGTTTGTGGGTTCGGGCCCCGCGCCGGGCTCTGTGCTGACCGCCAGCTCAGAGCCTGGAGCCTGTTTCAGTCTGTGACTCCCTCTCTCTCTGACCCTCCCCTGCTCACGCTGTCTCTCTCTCTCTCTCTCTCTCCTAGAAATAAATAAAACATTTAAACAAAAAAAGAAAAGAAAAATATTTTATATAAAATGATTCCAAATGATTAATTCCTCTCTCAATTTAACTATATATCTAAGTTTATTTTCATCTGTGAAATCCAAAGGAAACAGAATTCATTATCTTGTTCACAATTTTTAAATGCCTACATTAATTGTAATGTTTTTGGCATTGGCAATAGGCCAAAGACACATGATATTCTACTACAAATGTTCTTTCTTTCTAAAAAATGTTTATTTACACATTTTGAGAGAGAGCAAGAGAGAGAGACAGACAGAGAAAGAGATAGAATGAGAGAGAGAGCATGCACACATGCAAGTGAGCAGCAGAAAGAGAGAGAATCCTAAGCAGGCTCTGTGCTGTCAGTGCAGAGCCCGACGTGGGGCTCAAACTCACGAACTGTAAGATCATGACCTAAACTGAAATCGAGTCCAACGCTTAACTGATTGAACCACCCAGGTGCCCCTCTATTACAAATTTTCTAAGAAAAGAGAACACATATTGTTAATATAGAATATAAAGGATTTGAGTTAGATATAAGGAAGTTTCTATCAGATCTTGTGAGATTTCTCTTTTAGAAAGCTTTTACAAATTACAAATCTCTCCAGAATTATGTAACTTCTTAGGATACCTTTCAGTATTATGTTTTCCCTCAAATATTGAATTTTGATAATATTTGAGATCTATTCAAATGGACCAAATACAGTTACAATTAAAACAGAGAAAAAAGTAAAATCATTTCTAATTCTCACATATCTGTTCATAGACTGTTCGGTAAAGATAAAAGCATTGCAGTTCTGAAGTAAAAAAGAATAAGATAGTATAAATGATCATATTTATGAAATTATTATACCTTGAAAGTAAAGAAAGCATTCACATAAGACCATTTGAGCTTGCTTTGTTTCAGTAATTTATTCCTTCAAAGGAATTACTTGTCAAAGAAGTACTTGTCCCTTGCCACTAGAGTTTGTCTTTGATAGCAGTAAGACTGGGTTGCAGCATGCATACCATATTCCCCCAATGTGGATACAGAATTGGATGGATGCTTGAATAACTAGTACAGCTTTGTATTTCCCTTTTTTATTACATTTTCAGAATCAAAAGTAGATAAGCTCTTAGACCAGCCACTGTTATCAATATCAAGGAGACACACACCGAAGATATGTGAACAAAATGAAATCTGACATGTCAATAGGAGACAGACTGTTGTAGGAAAGGACCAGATAATTAAATTTAAGAAGGAACCTGAATTTGGGACTTCTCACAATACAATAAGATATGGCAGACACAGATAAGAGTTTGTACTTAAAAACACATGCGGTTGCCGACCCATATTTTGTTTTTCTATAATAGAACAAACAGAACAAAGTAACTGTATGGAAAGACAGTGTCAACCAGAGAATTGTGATTTAAATGCCAGTGGGTTAGTTGGATTCGTTTTGAAAATCAGAAAAAAAAAAAAAAAAAACCCTGCAATAATAGGAATGTTGTGACAAATACATTTTATCACATGGCTTATTATCTCTGTGTCAGAGATTATGACCATTTGAGGAAAAAGGCCTTCATCTTTGATTTGCTTCTGCCACAGTGCTTGGCATATGGGAGGGTCTCAGTAAATGAATGAACAGAGTAATACCTATTAACCCTCCTCAGAGGTGGCAGGTGAATGGCAACATTCACAGGCCACTTAACACATTCATATACATAAACTTACGTTCAAACAGTATTCAGTGACCCCTCTGCCACATGTGCACAAATCCGAAAACTTGATTTTCTGGAATTCAGGTTATTCTCCTGTGAATTTTCTAAGCTTTCCTTGTAATAGTTCTGACTGTCCCATTTCTGATACTTCAATAGGTCTGTCTATTCCACATCCTTAGCTAACTTAATCCCCCTCCCTTTTGTTACTGATTTCCAGCACAGTCCTTGCATCAAATATGTTTACATCTGAACTCTTCTTTCTCAGAGATCTTTCTTTTTCTGGGTCTCATTTATTCTAGACACTTCTTGTTCCTCTGTTTATTGTACTTAACACACTACGGGCTGTCTCCAGCTAGGCTTTGAAACACTCAAATGCATTGATCACATTTTATTCATGAAAAATTCTAATGTCTAATTTAGCTCCGGTCACTTAATAAATGCATGTCAAATAACTTAATCAAATCCCTTCCCCACATGGGTCACTCAGTAGGCCAGATGATAGTTGTGAGTTTTTAAAAAAGGGTGTTGGAGTTAGTAAAAAAGAGAACTGTGTCTTATAGACAGGCAAACTAAGCCAGTAGAGATACTCCTTGTGATATTAGCTAGTTTTCTTGTCCATATTCCAATTTATAACATTTAGAAACATAAGCCCCCCCCCCAAAAAAAAAGTATAAAATTGAATAAGAAAAGAACTGGTATAACTTCAACTTGAACAGAGCAAGAGCTTCTCATTCCTCTGGAATATCATATGTAATTGAGAATAAAGGCATTTCTCACTAAAAAAAAAAAAAAAGAAAAAAGAAACATAAGCCCAGAAATATAGGTCGATTTTTCACAAGAAAGGTTTTTATTTGTGTCTTGGCTGATAGGTAAATGATTAATTTTAACATTGTAAAAACGTAGGGAAAAAATGCAGGCCATTATTTGCATTCCATTTTTAAATTATGAGACAGGGGAAAACCTAGGTTAATAGCCTACAAGTATAAAAACATATGTGCGCCCTAAATCATTGCACTCATATGAAGGAGTTTCATAATTAACTTGCTTATATTTAGTGCCCATCCTTAGACCAGTTACTATGGCCAGGTAACAATAGTCATGTACTTAACTCATTCTATAATTTGAAGTAAAAAATGTGAACCAAAAGGGAAAAAAACTCCTGCATGAACAGTGAGGGCAAAAGCTGTGAGGTATTTCAAAGATGAGAAAATCATGGTTAATGAAGATAAAATGGCTATTAGGTCTTCTGAATTTAAGTCCATAATAAATATGCCTAAGATCATAATAATCTAAACCTTTCCCCCTCAATATAAAAACAGGAAGTAAGGAGAAATCATCCTGTGAGTGTGTGTATGTGTGTCTGTTATTCTCATCTCCGATAAGAGATAATTGTAACTGCCAACTTAACTTCCGGGTTTTGATTTTTCTTCATTTCTAAAAGCAACTAATTGGTAGGTGATACTCTAGGTGAACGTATGATTTTTTTTTATATGACAGAAGATAAAGATACTTTGAGTAAATGGTGGATATATTTTTTGTGTCATCATCCTGTCCTGATTTTAAGTACCATCTACAAGCCAGTGCCTCGTGTAGCAGACATGGATGATTAGCTTCCCAATATAGTCTGGCTTTTTCATTAATGATGGGACCTCAGCCAGAAGAAATGACTCATACTTGTCGTACCAAGTTAGGTAATACCTTTTTCCTTTTGCAAGGAATGGTTTAGGGATGGACATTCAATATTGCCCTGGACAGGAAGACATTGGGGGAAGTCTGTTGGCAATTTTCTAGAAAAGATTATGCTCTTCAATTACAAGAGAGAGCTATGTTTTTCAAAAAGTCTTTTTCTGCCACTCTCCTTCTTTCAGCTACCCTGCTCTCTCTGTTGCCATGTGGGGACATGATACTTGGATTTCAGCATCGATACTGCCAACCTGGGGCATAAGCCAAGAGACTCTCATAGAAGCTGACCCAGGTGTTTTAGCAATTATCTGCAGATAATTATCAACCCTGGTACTCTCTAAAGCTAGAATTAATAAGTTGAAATAAGGTGACATACTAAATGTCACTGATAGCTAAGCAACTTTTAGTAAGTTGGTTTTAGTTTGCTACTGAGTTTACTTAATACAAATCTCATCTTGGTGTCTTTGTCCCAGTCTTTTCCTCTGGGGTCCGCCTCCTGTATCTCACTGTCTATTTGACATCTCTTGGAAGTCCAGTGAGAATCTCAAACCTACTGTGTAAAGAATAAAATGTGTTTTCTCCTCACTTACCTATTTCTGTATGAGTCTTTCCCCTCACAATAAATGGCTTCAACAAGTTGTTCAAAGCAAAAACGTAGGCTAATTCTTCATTTATTTTTCTCTCTTGTTCCCCATAACTAATCCATCAACATGTCTTACAGCTTTGACTTTCAAAATATGCCTCAAATCTCTTCCCTTCTCACCATTATCCTTCCACAAGCCTAATTAAAGCTACTAACCTCTGGTAGCTTTCTTGCCTGGAGTACTTCAGTAACTTCCTGTTGCTCTTTGCCTGTACTTTTGACACTTAAATAGACCTTCTGCACAGAAACTAAAATAAACTACTTATTGATTGATTTTTGAGAGAGAGAGAGCGTGAGTGAGCAAGGGGCAGAGAGAGAGGCAAAGAGAGTATGAATCCTCAAGTGGAGCTTGACGTCAACTGAAGTGGGACTCAAGCTCACCCAATGCGGGGACTGAACTCCTGAACATGGGATTATGACCTGAGCTGAAGTCAGATGCTTAACTGATTGAGCCACCCAGGAGCTTCTAGAATGAGCTATTTATTTATTTACTTATAAACTTAAAACAATTTTTAATGTTTGTTTATTTTTGAGAGAGAGAGAGAGCACATGACTGGGAAGGGGTAGAGAGAGGGAGACACAGAATCTGAAGCAGATTCTAGGCTTCAAGGTGTCCCACAGAGCCCAACAGGGGGTTTGAATTTATCAACCATGTGATCATGACCTGAGTTGAAGTAAGACACTCAGCTGACTGAGCCACTCAGGTGCCCCTAGACTAGGGCTTTTAAATTGTCATTTTATGGCATCCACCTGTTGAAGACCCTCTAGAGGTTTCCTGTCAGATAGGGTAGAAGATCCAAGAAGATCCAAGTTCCTTATGACTCCCCACAAGGCCCTGCATGATTTGGTGACCACCCACCTTATGGAAACTGAATATCAAGTGGTGACTAGATATGCAGAGTACTAAAGGCTCCAGTAAAGTTTTATAACTCAATAAAAAGAGGTAGCAGGGGCGGGTTTTGTATAGCCTTATGGTTCCAGTAGGGACTTTATACACTTGTCGGGAATAAGTGTGTAACTAAGTGATATAACAAGGAGTGAGTACAACAGTGAGCCCCTACGCAAGGATCCAGGCTGAAACTTTGTGTTTCCTGTGTTTTTGTTTTCAATACCTGGAAAGAGTTTAATGCATTCTTTACCCAACATATGACCTGATGGGCCCGTCAGCCTCAGAACCCTTCTCCTATATGACAGATGTATCTTTTTGCCTAGGGGGAGAAAAAGTAGAATAAAAGTATACTTGAGGTCATAAACTCATTGAAAGAAACGTCTCAGAAAGGCTGACTCCACATTTGTAGATAATTAACACAATCCCATCCCAGTGTTTGTTGAGAAATGCTTCCCTGAGCATAACTGACTCTAAAAACAGTTCCAGAATATTTTCAACACTGGCAGCATTTTTAAAATCTAAGATGACTTCAGTGAAGGACAACACTCATTTGGATATAAATTCCAATACATGAGCTTTTTTTTTTAAGACAGGAGGTTTGTTTTTTCATGATCATGCTTCATAAAATTTCAGTGTTTTCCTATTCTGCATTGTGGCTACTTTTTAATAAGAAATACCAGCCGTATTAAGGCAGCTTTCCACCTATATTCAGAGACTGAAATACAGATGGAATTCTGCGAGAAAAGAAGGATGTGTATTTAATCCTTCATGTGTATATGGAAAGACACTCACCATGGTCCAGGATCTTATTTGACAGAGACAAACAAACAGAAAAAGTCAAACAGAATCTATGAACGAAGTTTCAGTGTCCATATCAAATAAATGTATAATTAACTTCCACGAGGTAACAAATGTAGTTTTAGGACATGAATGGAACGGCTTAAGGTAGAAGTAACGAGGTAACAAATGTAGTTTTAGGACATGAATGGAATGGCTTAAGGTAGAAGAGTTATTTTTCCCCTGTTAGGAGAAATCTGAATTTCATTTAGATAAGAAGTTTCACCAAAGGATACAAAAATACAGATTTGGAGAGGCACATGCACCCAGATGTTTACAGCAGCATTATCAATAACAGCCAAACTATGGAGAGAGCTCAAATGTTCATTAACTGATGAATGGATAAAAAGGATACATTGGAATATTGCTCAGCCATCAAAAAGAATGAAATTTTGCCATTTGCTACCACGTGGATGGAGCTAGAGTGTATTATGCTAAGTGAAATAAGTCGGAGAAAGACAAAATACCATATGATTTCACTCATGTGGAATTTAAGAAACAACAGATGAACATACGCTGAGGGGGAAAGAGAGGGGAGACACTTAAAAAGTCTTTGAGAAAAGAGTGAGGATTGATGGAAGAACATGGGTGGGGGATGGGATAGATAGATGATGGGCATTGAGAAGGTCACGTGATGAGAGGCACTCGGTATTGTATGTAAGTGGTGAATCACTGAATTCTACTCCTGAAACCAATATTGTACTGTATGTTAACTAACTAGAATTTAAATCAAATTTAAGAAAATGTTGCAGTACAAGAAACCCAGTAACTTTTACTCTACCTTATAGATACATAATAAATATATTTAACGTTTCTGAACAATAATAGGAAAGGGAATTTCCAGTCACTAGAGTGTGTTAGCTAAAACTCTGCAAACATTATGTAAACCCTAAATCATGTTTTATTAAAAAAGGAAGAAAAACTCTCAACTAAAGAAAAATTGGGAGGATAACACAATAGATTTCCCTAAACTGCCAAGTGATCTAAAGTATCAAAGATCTATAAAGTAAATGGTATATTGGAGATATACAAAAGGAAACTGGAGTAAATTTTTGATAGCAATATAAATTCAACTTTATGATGAACACAAAAATTATTTTTTATAAGGTCAGGTGCATGCACATAAATCATCTTCTCTACTCACCAGAGACATTTCTCTTAGTAGTAAAACATGAAGTGTTAGATATTTGGTATAAATGCTTTTATCTATATAGAAGAAACAGGTGGGAAAAATACTCCCACTTCTGTTCATACTATAATGGAATCAGAAAAGACCAGGTAAGTATTGGACACGGGGCTACCTGAAAATCAGGTGAAATTGCATATAATTTTTAAAGTTAGAAATTTCCTTCCTTTTTGTTTTCTATTAATTTCTCTTCCTCTCCAAAGTGCTTTTCTAAAGCAAACCACAAAGATGTTGGTAAACAAAACTAGATTAATGTAAAATTTCCTGACTACACGCAATTTTTATCGGATGGAGACTTTTTGAAATGCTTTCCTTTGTTGATTTTGGTAGAATCTATAAGGAGAAAGTTTGCATCCAAATAAACTTGAAGCATGCTGACCATAAATCAGTTTTAAAAAGTATTCAAGCGACCAAATTATGAAACTAAATTATAAAATCAAATATCCTTATGTTTACTCAAAAGTTAAACAGTAGATTAAAATCTCCAATATATTTAGAATTAAAAGTTCTAATGCAACATAAAGAATTCATTATCATGTCCTCCCATTCATATTAAGCAGGTGTGAGGAATGTGAGCAGAATCACTCTATCCCTGGAGGAGTGCTTTCTTGGATTCCAAGATAGAGCAATCATTTCTCCTTCTATGTAACATCAAAACAACTACTAAGTCAGAAGGATTAATCTAGTCAAGTTTCTCTACTCAGCCACCACTTTGACAGGGAGCCATTTGGGGAAGATATTATTTTCCTCAAAGATTTTTTTTCATGTTTTCCATTGCCCGTTTGGAGCATAATAACAAAATCATAAAATAACTTATCACCACAAAAAGTGTCATGTTGTGCCCATATTTCAGAAAAACTTCAGGTTTATTACAAGCTTTCCAAGCTCAGCTTCAATATTTATCTGTAAATATGTGAGAGTTAAGGAAATATTAAAAAATGTATCTTTCCAATGTCAGCCAGAATTGTATTAAAAGTTTCATAAAAGATAAATATCCATCTTTTAAAAAATTTCAAGAGCAGATTTTAACATTCTCTTCTGCAGAACATTACATCTTCTCATCCACTACTCTTTTCTATAATTTAAACATGTTTCTCTTCTTTTGGACCTCAGGGTACAATGTTTTTTAGAATGATATATATTTACTTCAAATTCTCATTTGATGCTTTTTAAAATTTTTAACATCTTGAAATTTGTTTATTCTTTTTTACAGGGTTATTTTATAAACTTTAATTTTGTTGCTCCTTCTACATTTTAATTTTTGATATTCTTATTCAATTATGGACTTAAATTTGAACTCAGGTTTCCTGTACAGTGATCATGCTCAGGATTATTTTTCCATTTGGGTATCTTAGAATATGCTTGTTTTTAACAGCATTTTACTATTGCCTACCAAAGCTACTGTGAGCTAAAAATTTCATCTAATTTTCTACATATTTGATAGAGACTTTTAATTCACTTTCTATAATGTGTTTCTTTCATAACAATGTTCAATGCTTTTTTCTATTCATTCCTTTATTGTTTCTTGATTTACGATCATCTTAATAAGACACTAGATTCAAGAATTAAATAGAACAGGAATAATATAATAGTTATATACCACTGTCTTGCTAGGAATCTCTGAATTTTTAATATCTTAACACATTCTGTCCAGGACATACATGTCACAAGTATAAAAGGACTATAATTGATTTGTAAATTTCTATCCAATTTAAGAGGTAGAGAAATAATTTCTACACGTTTGTCTTAATAGTTGGTCTTTTTCTAGGAGCTCTTAAGTTTTTATCTTGGGTAAAGGCACAGTCTTGCTAAACTACCTAGTCATTATTCTCTGTCCTTCTGTCCTCTTCATGGAATCACTTGTTTCAATATAGAGATGTTGTAAATGATCATAAGTAGTCTTATGATCTTTTCTACTACCTCGGTCTCAGCTATCCTATATTTATTAAGTGTGCTGGGCACAGAGATGGCATAAAGTTTAGCCACTAAATTATTTATAAAATGTTCACATTCTGGAATATTTGAGCAAATTTGGCATTTACATATGTGTATATCTAAATGTCTAAATGTGCATTTTTTAAAAAAAAATGTTTATTTACTTTGAGATAGAGTGAGGGAGCATGAGTGGGAGAGGGGCAGAGAGCGAGGGAAAGAGAGAATCCCAAGCAGGCTTCACGCTGTCATCGCAGCGCCCAATGTGAGGCTCAATCTCTTGAACCATGAGATTATGACGTGAGCTGAAATCAAGAGTAGAAGTCCCCAACAACCGAGCCATCCAGGTGCCCCTGGATGTGTCTTTTGGAATGCACCGGGGTGCATCTAATGACAGATCAAGAACTAGAAGGATGAACTTAAGAGAGCATACAGATTTCACATCTGAAGTTGGTGTTAAGAAGAACGACAATGCTGTTGCTCACAAAACAATTAAGGGTAAATGATCAGGACAGTGCCCAGATTCTACATTCCAGGCCAGTTAAATCACTGTCAAAAGGGTGCCTCTCTGGTGCCATTAAGTTTTCAAACCTTTGATATATAAGCATATGCTAGCAATGAATTTGGTCTTTAACAATTTTCCATTGATGATAATGTCTTCTGGTTTAGTGAATCCTGGAATAACCAAGTTTTTAAGGCTAAAACATGTACAGCCAGGGTTTCACCAAAATGCAAGGAATATATACTTGGTTACTCAAAATGTTTTAGGAGTGCTGAACTTTAGCCATTTCCTGGGAATGCATTTATTTTACTCTTGAAAAAATAGTTTATGTAAGTATGGAATTTGAGTTTGCTAGTTATTTTCCATCAACACTCGAAATCATTTTTTCATTGCTTTTGAATTTCATTGCTTTTTTATATGTTGTCTGATCTTATCGACTTTTAAGGTTTTGCATTATTTTTGGTATTCTGTAGCTTTGTTATAATATCTGTATGAATTTGTTATTTATCTGGTTTGTGACTAGGGATGATTCTTTACGTGCTATTCATATTTTTCTTCAAATACAGAAAATTCTTGGCTATTATCCTACAGTCAACCATCTGTAATTCCAAGTAGAACAGTGGTGTATTTATTTATTTTATTCCTTCGTGTCTCTAAACCTTTCCATACCTTAAAACTCTTGTGCTTATTCTAGACAATTTCTTCAGGTAGAATTTATAGCCATTAATATTCTCTAAGGCCATTTTTCTTTTCTTCCAGAAAGTTTTTAAGTTTTTAAATTTGAAAACTACATTTTTTTTTAGTTCTTTTTGCTAACTTATTTTTATAAAGTCCTCCTGTTGATCTCTATTTTTTCCTTTTTTTTCTTTACAATTATTTTTCAAACTTTTAGGACTCTGGTTTGTGGTGCCACCTTTGTTAGGTTGAATAGTTCTCATGTGGGGGCCTTATCATTGTTTGTTTAACTATAAAACTTTTTCAGGATGTTTTTTTTTTTAAATAAGGGGTCCTGTGTGTTGTGGTTCACAAAACTGTTGGTTTCCTTTAGTTTGTGTACAATTTTGAGGGACTCATGCACTGTGAATAATATAAATTTAAACCCCATACTGGTAGATGCCACGGCTGGGTATTTGGATTTGTCACAGCTGAGCTACTTTTTCCCTCATTTCATCTAGATTCCTAGGCATACAAGCTCTAGTCACTTCCCTGGATCGGTGGGTGCAATTTTCTTGCTGCTTCATCAAAGAGTAGGAAGCTCTTCTCGGGTCTTGAATGTAGGTGAGATTTTCAGTTCGAGATCTTTAATCCATCATTAGAGTCTCACTAAGGCACCCACCTCTGCTTGGTCAGTCATGACATCAGCTCTTAGTCTTTCTACTTTGTCTTCTGCTTTTGAGTTCTCTGTCTCTGACCCTTGAGGATTTTTACGTGTTTATTTGTGCTGATCTATATATTTAGAGATATTTACAGTAAGATATGTATATATGAATAGGGGTGGTGAGTGCTTCATCTCAGTTCACCAGAATTGTTGATAAAAATTGTGATCAGTGATTAATCTAGATGGATGTAGTAAAATTAGGCAATATTTCAGATAGTTATGTGTGAATATAACAGTGTTGGGAAATGGACATCTTTCCAGAGTTCATTACTATAGCATCTTAAATAATTTTCTAGCCTTCAATATATCCCTCTGTTGTTTTACATTCTTACTGGGTTTTTGAAAACATTCTTCCATCTATTTTATATATTTCTTACTTTGGTTCTGTTTCTCTATAGGATTATATCAAGTTCGCTCCCATCTTCATGTGAACTATATAGTATTCTTCCGGGTATATGTTCAAAGTATGCTTAGCCACATGTAGTTGGTTAAATATAGGGCAAAATGAAGATTCTTTAAATGCTTAACAATTGGGAAAAATATATTCAAACAAAAATGAATCAGCACTAAATAAACTAATGAAAGCCACAAGACTTTTATTAAATTACAATAAAAAGTATTTAACTTCTCCATAATATATTTTATTACACTGAGAAAGTATCAGCATAAGCAAATGTAAAAATCATTTTTATTATCTTTAATAACGGTTCTCTAAATATATGTTGCTTTTAAATGTTATTAGTTTATTTTTTTATGTTTATTTTTATTTATTTTTTGTTTGTTTGCTAGAGAGGGTGTATGTGCACAAATGGAGGAGGGACAGAGAGAAAAGTGGAGAGAGAATCCCAAGCAGGCTCCACACTGTTAGTGCAGAGCCCAAAGCAGGGACTGATTCCATGAACCACATGATCATGACCTGATCAGAAATCAAGAGTCAGATACTTAACCAACTGAGCCATCCAGGTGCCCCAATGTTAATAGTTTATTTTTAAGTGATAATAATTAATCAAGGGAAATTATTAACTAATATCCAATTTCTAAAGCATTTTCAGGATATTGGTTTAACCTCTTCTTATATTAAAAATATACACATTCTTAAAAGTTACCATGTATTTTCTTATCATCTATTTTCTGCTTTACAGCCAGTAACTTTGATTAAGTCACTTTCTTTCCTATTACCACAGTGAATCCTCTGAAGTCTATTGTTGTTTTTAGATGCATATAATCCTGATTGAATTCGAAAGTGGTAGTCTAACTTAATCCATACCAAAGTCACTTTGCCAGGAAGAACAATGGAGCAAAAAGATTTATTCTGATGTGTCCCAGAATAGGACACTTAGTCACTGGACAATATAATTAATAAAAATCTCAGGATCAGAAAAGATGCTTTCTGTGAATTGAGTTGTAGGGTATTTGATTCCCTAATAGCCTCATAATGTAGCCATCCTGGCATTATTTGGGCCCAGCTATCTGGATTAGATTTCTTAGGCAATACAACTTGATCTCATATGTAAATTTAGATATAGGACATTTAGATTTTAGAAATAGGACATTTCTTGTCTTTTCCATTTAAGGAGATAAAAAGCCTTGAAAGAGTTAAAATAAGTGGATCAGATTATTTTTTAGTGCACAGTTGATAACAGTAAGAATCAGTGAGATTAAAGAGTATTAAAGTATCAGTGGAAAAAACTTGGAGAAAAAAATGTACAGAAGAATATTATTGAGTTACTGGATAACCAATATTTTAGTGAGTCAGAATATTTGTGTGTTTGTTCTTTGATAAGGGTCTGCCTCTCCACTAAGTGGAATCACCATGAGAACAGAAGCTTGGACCTAGGGCATAGAAAAGTGACTGGCATATGAAATGCTTAACAAAATCATTGCTGAATAAAGAAACGTATGAACTCAGGCTCCATGATGGACAAGGTTTGTTGGGCCAAGGGAGAGTAGAAGACAAAGACCTATTAATTGGAAATCTAAATTGAACAAGTTTGTATATGAAGATAACAGATGTTATGGCACTGGTGAAGCAGTTTTGAAGTATCACTTCAAGAGGGAATGGGGCAGAAAAGCATTTGGGAAATCACCACAAGGTTGGGTAGTGATGTCATTATCATCTTATTAAGCTCAGGTTTTTATAATAGTTTTTGAAAGATGCAAAATAGGGATTGAGATAACTCAACACAGGCATTGACTATCCTCAAACTCGCCTTTAAATGTTGTCAGTGCTGGTCCATCTTATCCTTTGTTCTTTTTTTCTTGAGAATGGAATGGGAAAAGGAGGTTACTTTATATTTAAAAACCCCTTTAACAACTTTCTGCCATGAAAAATAAACTGTTCTTCCTCCCAACAGTGGAATATTCAGAGTAAAGAGGGATTTGAAGAAACTACATGATGAATTCTCTGATGCTTCAATGTAAATAGTAATACTAGTAGAGATTCTGGAAACTTTTCTTCTAGACATTTTATGTTTCTGAAAATTTTTGAATGGATAAAAAATTATAGGCCCTTTTGTCAGGATGGCTTTCTAACTTTTTTCTTCTTATACTGCAAATTGGCCTAGTATTAAGGTTTAGATCAAATCAAGAGATACTATATATGACAGGCCTTTATTTTGAAAAATTATAATTGTTTCTTTAAATGGAGAATTTTAGTCATGAGGAAATATTCTGCTTTCCACCTCTAATACTTGTTCTTTTGGTTAAGTGGAAGTAAAGGGGGGCTCTACACTGGGGCTTCTAAGGCCTTGACATAGAAAGAATAGAGGAGAAGTAAGATAAATACACTCTTATTTGGGCCTTATTCCCTGGATTATTCATACTCCTTGTCCTCCATCCCCAAGTAGAATAGTGCCTTTCTCTCAAAATAAAGAGAAATTCTTTATAGTCTAATATCTAGGCTAAAGGTAGCTAATATACAGTGGGCATACAATAAATATTTGGTAAATTAAAGGAATAAATGCAGCACAACAATAAATTGGGTCCACTTGATGCTGAACTTTCTGAAAGTCACAGAGGGTGCTGAGTTCCTTAGAAAGTGGAGTGGAATAAAGCCTTGGGTAGTAGATTGAGTAATTCAGAGAAAAAGCCATTGGTAGGAAGCTGTGAGCCTCACCAGTTCTCTCTTCCCACCATTCCTCTCTTCCCACCATTCCTTCCGGCTCACTGAATTGAGCATTCATGCTCTTTGTCTCTGCTTTTTGTTTTAATGTTTATTTATGCATTTTTGAAAGAGAGAGAGAACCCACATGAGAGCAAGCAGGGTAGGGGCAGAGAGAGAATCCCAAGCAAGCTCTATGCTGCCAGTGCAGAGCCTGACGCAGGGCTCAAACCCACAAATAGCGAGATCATGACCTGAGCCAAAATCAAGACTCAGATATTTAACTGACCAAACCATCCAGGCACCCCTCTTTGTCTCTGCTTAAGCATTGCCTCTGTTCATCTGTGTTCTAAATGAATGTATAACTACAATATGTAGGCAGTCACTTAAAATAATTGAATACACCTGTTCCCCTGAGTTACAAACATAACCATGAATGGCTATCCTTTCTATTCAGTAGCTGCTTAGGGACCTATCCTTGAGACCATTTTGCCTCTCAAGTTCTCGCTCTACCCAGCTTTTCTTCCCTCCATCACCTTTTCCTGTTTCAGGAGAATAAGGCTCATGTCATCACCATTTTCTCTGTGTTTTAGAAAAATACTCTGCCTTCACTTTCAATTTATCATTCACTTACAGTCAAATTTTCTTTCCTTTAGAGCTGTTACTCAAAGTAAACAAGATTTTCAAAACTATGCTATTGAATTGGTTTAATGTTTTGGAATCATAGTGTATTGTTTTGTTTTCTACTATTTTTCATTTCAAAGTTCTATTTTTACAAATTTTGATTGGACTATAATTTTGTGGATTTCTAAAAAATTAAATCTGAACATGTAACAACATTTGCAACATTGCTTTTTGTGTGAAAATGATGTTAGAGTCCTAAATATTTAACTTACAAATTAAGATTTTAAAGCACAATCTTATCCAAATTAGTGCTTAAGTTGTAAATGTGATCCTTAAAACTAGCTGAAAACCAGGGTGCCAGGGGGCTCAGGAGGTTAAGCATCCGACTCTTGACTTGGGCTCAGGTCATGATCTCACGGTTGGCGGGTTAGAGCCCTGCATTGGACTTGGCACAGAGATCATGGCACCTGCTTGGAATTCTGTCTCCTTTAAAGAAACAATCAATCAATCAATCTGGCTGAAAATCAAGAATATTTTATTTATAAAAGGATTCTTGTGGATTTGGGAAACAAATTATCCAATCACTTTAGGAAACATTTATAAATGAAGTTTACATGAAAGATTTTGAGAGAACGTGAAAGCTCACCTAATGACTGTGGCATTTTGTTTCTTTTAGACCCTTGCATCAGTGGAATCTACTATGTAGGAAGCAAGGATTAATTAATTTTATTGCTCAAACATTCTCTGTCCTTTTCCTCCTGGTTCTAATGTTGCTTTCTGCTCTCATCCCATGGCAGGGGTCACCATACCTCTGTAATTTCATGGCTCAAAAGACAATTCTTTGTCCTCAACCCCCACTTAACCATATACTTACTTTGGAAGTAGTCCTATTAAGTTAGCAAACAAGGTATAATTTGTTTGCAGTAAAAATAAAAGTATGAGAAAACACTCTTGCTAAAATGAGACAACATAGAAATGTTCACTTATGAATAAATGGGGAGCCTGCAACCCAAAAGGTTTAACTTATTTGCATCAATAAATTGTCTCTTGGAAGTTCAACACCCATAGGAGTTGGCTCAGTGGAAAGTGTAACAGAAGTACATGTTGGAATTCTTCACGATGTTTGCTTATTAAACTTATCTAATGTTGAAAGAAAACTTGTTACTTAGAAAGCTCTTTAAGATTAAAGATTCAAATGAGAAAATAATAATTGGACAAATTATGAGTTTAATACCTTTTACTATTATGCAGATCATTTGTTAGTAACTTCGGAAAGCTTTTAAATTAATAGACATTCATATCCTTGACATCCCTAACACTGAATTTTTAATTTCAGTATATTTAATTTTATATATGAGAGAAGAAATTTTAAAAGTCTAAAATTGTTTGTACAGTCTCAGGAAATATAAATATGTAGGAAAGAATTTCAATATTTTTTATATCAACTCTCTTATTTTTTATATCAGTTTTATAATGGTTTCCTTTCAGCTGTTACCTTGCTTTCAAATTGTAGAGTAGTGGTTCTTAAATTCTGGAGTTGATTAGAACCAGCATTTTAAATATATATGTCAGATGACTCCAGAGCCTGCTCTCAAAGATTTTTATTTCAGTCTGGCATGGAACCCAGAAATAAATGTTTCTGTAGGTTGGCTTCAGGCTATATTTTGAGATGTTTCTCAAAACAGTTGTTTTATTTTAATGCCTTCTATGAACAATTACTTTATCAATGGTATGGTAAGAACCATGCTGTCAGAAAATCAGCAAATGTCCTTCATTATAAAGTTATTGAAATAACCATTATATGTTAGCACTGTGACCATTATTTCCCAGGAAACTGAAGTACTTTTGATTCTGGGTATATACCTTTTCAGAGCCACTTTGATTTTAAGAATCCATGTAAAGAAATTATGAGAATTAGGAAAAAAGTATGTTTCAACAGTAACAGCTGTGATCCTACCCTGAAGTCTCATACTGCATGAGAGACAGGAGAAACTTATAGTATTGAGTCAGTTCATTCTGAAAAGGTAAAGGTCTTATAATTTATTTAATAAGTCTATGAATTTATAAGAGTTGGTTTACTTCTATGTAATTTTAGTATTGTTGACCTATCGTAACCAACTTCCTGAGGAAAAAATCCTTAGGGAAATAAAGTCCTCAAGATACAGTCTCACTCTAATAGCCCTTCTCCTGTATTTGATGAGAATAATGGGAAAGACAATTCTTGAGGAATCCATAACTTCAGTAACACAGGCCTCCAAACAATGACGAGTGAGATAATTTAATTACTCCGATTTCCTTCACAGATTTGTGTTTATGCCTAGTGACAGTGTGTTAGAAATGACTTAGACCAAAGAAGCAATTTGATTGGTTAATGAGGAGTCTAAGAATGATAATTGAATTTGATGGAATTCATTAGTTAAGACATTCAAGCATATATTCTACAACCCCAATTATGTACTCTAACATATGTAATAGTCACAATGTGATACATGTACTTCATTGTTGAACTAGGCACTTTTGAAAGAGGAGGACACAGTATGGCACAAAGAAATATCAGCCTGACACAAATCTTGCCTTCGCTCTCATCCCCTTCCCCAATACTCTTGCTGAAATATCATCTGTATAGCAGGGCACAGAAGCACAGAGGCAGATGCCATGGCATATTCTTTTAGAATGCAAGGCTGCTCAAGATCATCTACAGATAATGAACCATGACAACTTCAGATCTGATGAAGTACAAAATGAAAGTGAGAGAAAGCACACATGTTATGTAAGTGGCCAGGGACCCATCAAGTAAACTAGCACTTGAAGGGCATGAGCACTAGTAATAATTTCAAAAGATGTGAAAAATACGATTTCCTTTAATATCATAGGACACTTTTTAAAGTAAGAGATACAGCCCTTCAACCTTCTACACAAATGTGTTTCCCCCATGAGATATGCACGGGGACAGAGGGATGCATCAACAAAACCTATCAAAGTTTCTGTTTTTTTCCATATACCTTAATCAGACAGTTGTAACACAATGCAGAGGAATGAAGCAATAGGCAAATGAACAGCCTACCAATCTCAATCCAGGCGTTCGTCGCTCCAGCTCTTGCTGGTTCTTGTTTTCCCTTGAGAGAGAAAATAATAGAAATAATCTATGAAAATGCTGGCCTGCAACTCTGCACTTGCCTTTACTCCTGACTGGGGACATAGACTTGGGCTTATGTAGCTCATTCATTATTCACGCTCTGCTTTGGCTTCCTCAGTTCCTGCTTGTGCTAGGTGCTTCAGGCTAAGAACCAATAAGTATGAATCATGCTGACATAAAGAAAAATCTAGAAGAATAAATGCAAGTTTTTTCTTTTTCCTCCTGCATTTCTTCTGACACATTCTGTTCCATGGCATTGGTGTACTGAAGAGAAATAGCTTGGGCTGCCACTGAGGAGCCCAGTGGAATTACCAACCGCAGGGAATTATCTCTAAGCAATTCACACTTTGTTTTGCTAACAAGACTCCTTGTTAGGATACTGGAGTGCTATCCTTCTCTGGCAATGTTCCCCCACCTTTCAGAATTATTGAAAAGCTAACTGAATCTATTTTGATTTGTGAATCTCTTTGTAAGCACCAGCAGCTGCAGCAGTGCTAATAAAAAGGGAAAGCATTGCTATTTACCTAGGAAGGACACTGAAATACTGCACATACAAAAACAACCGGGATGTGGCAGATCTCTATGCAATATTTTAATAGTTCCTTTCCATCCTTGCTTTGTTCTTTCCCCCCTCCCTTTCAACCCTTCCCCCCCCATTCTTTTCTTCCTTTTACTCTTTTCTTTCATATGCTTCTATTGCATTTATCTATTCTTTGATATAGAACAACCTATTATATTTCAGATCATTAAATAATGACTTTAGAATATGAGATCTCAAAATAGTGAAGGAGCATATTTCACACCATGGAGACACAGGTAGGGAACCGTTATTATAGGCTGAATCTTCTAGTCCCAATTAAGAAGGGAGGGTTTGCAGATTTCAGTGGCTCTGATAACCAATCAGACCATTCAGCTCCCTTTACAGTTTGGGTTTCAATTCTCCAGAGGAAGCTAACATGGCAACACCCTGTTATTTGAGGATTCACGTTTTCCTACTACAAGAGAAATGAATACACAGTCCCCTGCAGCTTTCATTATATTCTGAATAGAATTTTAAAGTTCCTCAGCAGTCATTGAGGAGTCCTATTTGTTAACTAATGGAACTGAATGGTTCTGGCATAAATCCACATAAGAAAATCTGAAGGTTTATTGGGTTTGGGAAAACCTTTAGTCCTTGGGTTGAAGGAATGGATGCTGCATAAGAGCACATTATTTTCTGAGTGGCTTCTGAGCTCCACTTTGCCTGGCCGGGATAGACAAGGGCATATATATTCCAGCTCAGGCTGTTTCCAATATAAGTACTTATTTATTATCTGTGATTTACTCAATGAATATTAATTGAGTGTTTATTAAGAACCTTATTTTTTGGCTTAGGTCGTAGGGATAAAAAGAAAAAAGATAGCTTCTTGCCTTTGAAAGGGTTAAACATATGAGGGATTAAAACAATTTATCACTATATAAGTTGATCAATGCCACAATGGAGATTTAGAATATGCTACATGCTAAAGAAGGATTCTCCCCATTCTCAAAGAGAATTCTAATTTTTCATATAGGAAATATTTCCAACAATGTATGTTTATGCTAATGTCTGTATGTGCCCTTCAGAGTGCTAGGCATGAGGTGATTAGTCAAGTCCTGGAATTGTTTAACGATTTACATAATTGTGGCTTTTCACAACTGGATCTTTTTTCAACAATGATTCCAAGGGGAAAAAGTGGCTTTTTCCCCCACTAGAAAGCATTGAAAACCTTTCTCCCATAGCTACAGATCCCAGAAAGTATCTGATTCCTTAGAGAACATGGCCACCAGAGTCATTTTCTACATGTTGGAGAGCATACATGAGTTAGCAATATACACCCAGTCTGGAAGCCAAATAGCAAAGATTAAAAACCATCTGTCATTGAGACTATGAGCCTGCAAGCAAGCACACAGTAGACTTCCAGCAGAGTCTGAGGCAGAAACAGTGTGTGACACAGATTTAAAAACACAAGAGTCGACCAGAACCATTTGTTCAGTCACAGGGTTTCAAAGATATCACCAACCCTCACCAGAACCCACTTTGCCATGTGTTGTATAAAACCATGCACTATAAACCAGAGATGTTTTTTACGGCAATTCATTCTTCCTCTCACACTTGTCTAAGTGCTTATTTTGTGGCAAGCAGGATCCAAGACACTGAAAGTATGTTGGCAAAGGAGAGAACCAGCTGCGCCTAGGGCCCCCCTCCTACCCTTTGCCCCATGGAGCTTGCAGGCTAATCAAGGAGACAGATGATAAATACACAAGGTGCCTATGTCATTGCGTAATTGAAATTGTAATAAGTTCCTAAAAGGACAGGTAAAATTGCTAGGCAAGTGACAGCTGGGAGCCTCATGCAGAAATCACATCTAGGAATTAGCTGGATTTGGAGGTGGAGGAGGATAAAGGGGTAGACTCCAGGTGGAACAATATGTGTGTGAAATCCTGAGGCAGAAAGGAACTTCCCATGAGAAAGAACAGAAACAGGTCAATGTGGTTATAAAGAGTGGCCATAGAGAAGCATGGGGGCTGGGATGGGAACCATGAGAATCCACTGAAAGATCTAATCCTTTTAGTTCATGGTGAATAATAGAGTAGGGTGGATGGGGGTATTATCATGATTTAAAACAATCTACCGATTCTCAGAAGTAAAATTTATCATTTTGACTTAGGAATTACTTTGCTGGCTTCCTGATGTTAAGTAGGTAGATTTGTTTTCTTCTAAATAATCCTGTATTTTCCTTCCTGGTACTTACTACTCTACAAATACGCTTGTTTGTTTCCTTCTCTTGCTACCACACCTCATCAAAAATCTCTGAGAGCTACAGTTCTATTTATTTTTTCACTTTGGCTCACTGATAAGTATCTAAGGCCTGGAACATCATCTGGTATAGAGTATAGTAGTTTAAATGTGTAGATGAATGGATAATTCTGAACATTGCCTCCCAGATGATGGCACTCATTTAGTTACTTTCACATGAGGTCACCTTTGTTTTTTTGGTTTTTTTTTGTATAGACACAGTATTATTTACTTTGTTCTTTTCAATTCTTTTCCACATAATGCTTCTATGTAGTTGAAATTATGAGATTTTTGGGGGGGGGTGCAGTGCATTTTTTTTTTTTTTTACAAATAGTTTATTGTCAAGTTGGTTTCCATATAACACCCAGTGCTCATCCCCACAAGAGCCCCTCTCTGTGCCCATCCCCCCGCCCACATCCATCAGTCCTCAGTTTTTGTCAGCATCCAAGTCTCTCATGGTTTGCCTCTCTCCCTTTACCCCACTATTTCCCCCCTTCTTCTAACCCATGGTCCTCCGTTAAGTTCCTCCTAATCCTCCTATATGTGCAAACATATATTTGTCCTTCTCTGCCTGACTTATTTCACTCAGCATAACAACATGAGGTCACCTTTGAATGGTAACACCATGTGTTCCTCATCATCTGACACTAAAAACAGTGTTTAGAGTTGTAGCTTATGGAAAAGATCTAAATAAAGCCCATTTGGGTAAAGCAAATGTATGAAAAATAAATGAAGAGATTAACTTGAAAGCAAAACACATTGTCCTAACTAATGTACATCTCTTAGACTGTAGTTTGCTAGTGACAGAGTAAGATCCAATCATATTTGAGCAAATTCTCTATTTTCATAAAATTTTCATATTTTCATCTTTTGGTTATTATCGATTTAGAGATGGATACAGACTCTCTTACACCTTGTACTTAGCGAGGAACTTCGTGCACTATACCATAAACCAAATATATGTACTTTAAATTCGGTACTATTATAAGATTATTTGTTTTTTTAATGTTTATTTTTGAGAGAGAGAGACAGGGAGCATGTGCAAGGGAGGGGTGGAGAGAGAGAATCCCAAGCAGGTTCTGCGCTGTCAGCGCAGAGCCCAACATGGGGCTTGAACTCATGAGCTGTGAGATCATGACCTAAGCTGAAATCAAGAATTGGTCACTCAACCGACTGAGCCACCCAGGTGCCCCAAAGACTATATTCTTATGGCATAGATATAAATTAATAAAAGTTCATCGTTATGAATTTTAATAGACTGTTTCTGCAGAATGAGAGGTTTCTTAATGTAGCAATTATTTTCTTCTATTGAACATATGTACTATAAATTTTACTGGGTTAGATATAAATTGCTTTAATACACCAAACATCTTAAATAATCTAGAGGAACATGCCTAAGATATGGGTTTCCAAGAAAACCTGCCAAAGTTACTTGCTTATGATGCCTTAATTTTGACGTATGCATTTTCATTATTTTCTAGTATAATTTTTAAAAGGCTACTTTGAGTCTTTAATATGGAATATTAACTTTGCTACAAAGTTAATATTCCAAAAAAATAGTCAATGTAGGTTCAAAGATTCAGTAAACCTTGGTAAGTATAAAAGATTAGTTTATGATGCATTACCTTGGGTTTTTGACCTTATGTATATGCAAATCACAGATGACATACCAGTAAATTACCCAAAACCTAAAAATTTAAAGGATAATTACATTCAAATATCCCTTGTGCCAAGGCTCCCTAGACAATACTGCATAGAAGAATCCTGTCTACAAGAGGCAAAGGCAAAGAGTGGGGGACAAAGTAGCACAGATACATTTTTACTTGGCACTGTTCCAGTGAAAAATAATTTTTTCCCAGTTAAAACAGTAATTTAGGTGAAAGTGTTTGCAAATTTTGTCTGAATTATAGAATGCAAACATATTTTAGGGATTGTCTAGTTCTTCGTTTCATTACCTATTTGGTGGAGACTACAGATCCAAGAAGTCTGCAACTCCCTGAAATACTATGTAAAATTGTATTTATGTACTTGTGCATTTATGCCAAATTCTCAAAAGAGATCAGTAATTCCCTCCTCACAAATGTGCGGAAATGGAAATACACTTGCCCAGGCAAGCTTATTAGTAGCATAGTGGAAGATGTCTTGATTCTCAATCTAGAAAGGAAAAAAATGCCTTTGTCATCATAGACTTCATATTTCCTTCTTATAATGCAAGATCCAAGTCAAGCCAACATAGCACTTTACTTTTCTCTAGGAATAGAGTTCAAACAGTTTAAAATACTTAAACAAGAATTTGCTCTATTGTTAGTTTGTTTGTTTGCTTTTTTGGCAAAAATGTCAGGGAGAAATCTTTTTACCATATTCGTCAATCCGAGATGAAAGCCATAAAAATTTTTATATAATGTTTTTCTCTTGAATCAATCAGAAAAAGTGAGTTTCAAAACCTGGCTCTCTTGTTCGATGTAATCCGCAAAACAATGCCATCTATTTTCATCTTTTTTTTTCTTGAAGTCTCAGCATAGAATACACTACGAATTTTAACAACCTGTTTTTGTTCAACTGATTGCCTTCAGTTTCTCTATTTCTTTGTTACTAGGGACAAATGAAAATACATTTGCAAAAGAAAAAGAAATATATTCAAGTTTGATTTTATTCAAGAGGTTTGGACTGCTTTATGAGATAAATTTAGTTAAGAAAGGAATCTAGTCTAAAGATCTGCTAACACTAGCCAACATGCATATGATCCACTGACCATTGTGAGTTTCCAGATACGTACTAGAAGCACCGCTAGCAACAGTCGACCACTGTGGCAATACAGGTGAACTCTGATCTAAAGTGCAGATAAACTTTGGGACAATAGATTTAGGACAAGCACACAGGCCTGGAAGGTATATATTAAAAATGCATTATTAAATACAAATATAGGTGTGTGTATATATACACACATATATATGGCTGTATGTGTATACACAAAATGCATTTTAGGAGATTAAAGCCAAAGTGATTAATTTTACAGCATTTAGTCACAGCCTCAATTTAGCAATAATTCTTGGATTGAATAAACCAAGAGATTAAAAATGTACTCTGCACAGCAATCAGGCTCAAGTTCCAGCAGACTGTCTGATATGTATGAGTGGAGTGGGGAAAGAGAACAAGCAAGAACTTGTAGGTAAGGTTGGAAATCTAGGGATATGAAATGTAGAACCAGAACGTTGACGTGTTCTTGAGTTTTCTTTAGTTGCTTGCTTCAAAAGGTACTCTTTTAATAAATTTTTCCATAAAGCATAATCACTAACATTTATGCTGTTTAATAAATTTATACTTTTAAATAGTTTGAAATAACATTGGCATTGTTATAAATATGACTACTTTACTATAAATTCATTTTATGAAAAAATAAATGGAATCTTATATAAACATTTTTTAGTAATATTTACCATAAAGAACTGAATTGATCTTTCAAAGACATTTTTGGTTGTGATCGGGTCTGTCTTCAGACAGCGTGACTTCAAATCCAAAGTGTAGTAGTTCCTACCTATATTCCTCAATTTCCTCATCTAAAAAAAAGGTGTAGGGGCACCTGGGTTAAACATCAACTCTTGATTTCAGCTTAGGTCATGATCTCAGCGTTGACCTTGAGTTGAGCTGGAGGCCCATCTGGGGCTCAGTGTGGACAGCATAGAGCCTCACTGGGATTCTCTGTCTCTCAATCCCTCTAACCCTCCCCTGCTCACATTCTATATCTCTTTCTGCCTCAAAATAAATAAACATTGAAAAAAATTAAAGGATATAATAATTCTCCAACATTACTGTTGAGAGGATTGGAGAAACTAATTCAATTAAAATGTTAGCACATACTACGTCCTATCGGGTCAGCTATTGTTATTGTTACTATCATTATTGATGAAATTATTATTATTATTGAGACAGAGACAGAGAATCCCAAAAGGCCCCATGCTGTCAGCACAGAGCTGACATGGGGCTCAAACTCATGAACCTCAAAATCATGACCTAAGCTGAAAACCAAGGGTCAGATGCTTAACCAAATGAGCCACCCAGGAGCCCCTAAAATTATTCTTTTAAATATGAAATTAACAAAAATTCAGGTTTGAAAACACTACAGCGTAGAGGTTCCCATTCTTAAATGCTGAAATATAATGACAGTATATTGAATTGTACATCATTGTACTACTTGTTATTTCATATTGTTTTAGGCACATGCCATATATTCTTATGTTGCATCTAAATCTCCTACGGGCAAAAATGTCAATTCATTTTTCCTTATCTCTTGCCTTCTGCGTCTCCTTTTTTCTTTTTTTTTTTTTTTTTTATTAAGATTTTATTTATTTGGGAGACTGAGTGAACGAGCTGGGGAGGGGTAGAGATTGGGAGAAAGAGAGAGAATCCCAAGCAGGCTCCATGCTGCCAATGTGGAGCCTGACATGGAGCATGAACCCACAAATTGTGAGATCATGATCTGAGCTGAAATTCAGAGTCAGCCAGGCACCCCTCTGTTTTCTTTTATATCAGCACATATTTATTGAATACCTACCTGGTGGCAGGCCCTTTTGTAGGTCTGAAGTTGAAAGGGCAAGTAAGACAGATAAAACCTCTGCCTCCATGTTGCTTAAGTTCTTGTAAAATTCAATGAAAACTCTGTTACTCTTTGCTAAATTCAATATCAATGCCAATGTTGGAGTGTCAAATACAAAAATAAAGACATAATATTTTAGAAAACATGTTTAAATGAAGCAATTGCAAAAGACGTAAACTATCATAACAAGACAGCAAAATCATGAAAAACTAACTACAATAATAAAGGCAGGGTATACTAAAGGTAGAGTGGTTATATATTATTTTCTGGTAAATTTTAGCTTTTTTTTCCCATGTAAGTAAGTGCTAAATAAATTAGATTAGCAAAGTTTATAGTTAAGCCACAATAAAAATATTTTAAATTTGTAGTAAAGGCTGTATACTTTCATGAAAAAAAGATCTAAACAATCATTTAATCACTTTTTAAGAATTTTTAAAATGTATTTTCTACAATAATAGCTTATTTTGAAAAAAATATTTGGCACATCCTCCATATTTATGTCCTATAATCAGTGTCAGAAGGATCCAGATATGAGGAAACCCAGACATAGCAAGTATAATGCAACAGAATAAGAAAGCCTCTATTGAAATAGCTTGTTCTTGTAATAATAACCACCAACTTGTGATTCTAAACTTCATAAATTGCCTATTTTTAAATGATATATTTTCTATTCTTTGTATAAAGATTTTTTTAAAAGCCCAATTAATGACTGAACCATTCATTCATGATACAGATAAAATTTTAGAATGACTACCACTAAAAAACTATTTTATTTTCTTGATTTTTAAAATATATACATATGTGTCAGTGGAATAGGTTTATTTTGCAACCTCTTAGAACCCTAGGAAATACAATGTAAGAAAATGCAAATAATAACCTAAACTTACTATAGTAGAATATATCTATTTAAGTCTGAAGCTTTGTAATCAATACATTGTCTTGTGCAAAGAGATAATATCTCTTGATTGAGAATCTTGGATCATTAATTTTATTTAGTGATGTCTTTGACGTTCAAGCCTCAGGTTTCTAGCATGTGGTTGAAGGCTATTGGATTCTTTATGAAGTCCTTACTAACCTATGAGGAAGATAATACTCTTATTCCCACTTTACAGATTAGAAAACTCAGAAATAGGATGATTATATAACTTGATCAAGGTCACATCTGTGAGAGGTTGAGCTGAGACTTGAACTCTGCCTATTAAGCTTTTAGGCTAGTGCTCGATGATATGACACTGTGCTATATTTCTCAATGTATGGTCAAAAGATAGTACCTAGCTAAATTGGCTCATTTTTTTTTATGATACTGCTGAAATAGTAGAGGATAGGCATAGTATGCAGATGACTTATTTTAATTTAGGCAGATTTTTGTACTTGGTTTTCCAATTCAATATGCCCCAAACTAAAACCAGCTCCCTCAGCTTCATTTCCTCTCTTTCTCATTTGGTCATGTGTTCATTCATTTATTCACTTAGGCAGAGTTTGTTGTTGATATACAATGGGCTAAACACACAAACACAGATGATGCTTTAGTCAGGAACACCATTTGGAATTGTCTTTGCTTCCTTCCCTCTTTCTGTAACCAGCCACAAGTCTATCAATTCTTTCTTCTTAATGTTTCCAGTAGCAACTTGCCCTTTTCTCTCCATTTCCACCATTAATAGATTGAGACTATCTCAGGTCTTTATCACTGGATTACAGCCACCAACTCTGGAATAATCTTCTACCTACAATCTATCCTACACACCAATATCAGATTAATTTCCCCCCAAATACAACAACCATTATTAGCAGAGAAGGTACTAGTTTAAAGAGCAAAAGATGAATCTAGAGAAACTTAGAAGTTTTCTCCCCGAAGATAATCTGGATCCCCTCCCAAAGCATTCTTCATAAAGTATCCAGTGAAAATGCAAAACTAAAAATGCAAAACTGATGAATTATGTTACTTCCCCATTTAAAATCTTCAGGGCTCACTTTTGCTCTGAGGACATGTCTTAGTTCCTTATGCTTAAAAGACTACTTCTTGGACCCTGCCTACTTCTCCAACCTCGTTTTCCCATGCTTCCTTCAGTTTTTATGTCCTAGTCAAATTGAACTTCTGGAACAAGTCAAGCCATTTCCTTTAATTTTCACTGGACAGCTTCCTATTCCAATTCCTTACAATGGCCTAGATGGCCTTTCTTGGCCTCATCTACCATTCTGTCCTCCTCGATCTTCTCTAGACACATGGGCCATTTCGCTGGCCCATCAAGCCCTGTTTCTACTCATGATCTTTGCACCTGCTCTTCCTTCTACTCTTCATAATCGTTCCCTGGATATCAGCATGGCTCATTCCCTCGGTTTAGTCTAGGAGCCCCAAATAGACTACTATTCTGTCGACCTTGGGCTAAAAATCCTACTCTTTTTTCTATTTTTTACCAGTTCACAAACAAGTTTAATGTTCTTAATACTACATCAAAATATTTATTTCACCTCAACTATCCTTTTAATCATATGCTCAGCTTTCTCCTTTCCACTGTAGTGCTTTAATAATAAACTTTTCTGCATTCACTTCCATATAGCTATTAAATCTTTAGCAATCTGGCTTCCCCATTCATTCTACTAGTCATTATGAACGTCATAACTGCCAAATCCAACACCTAGTTCTCTGTTTTCAACTTCTCTATATCACTGAGATTGGCAAGGACCATTTTTATGATATTAAAGCTTTGATTCTGTATCAGTGCACACTTTTTTTTTTTTTTTTTTTTGTAGTTCAGTGTTTTATTTAGGTCTGTTTCTGCTTTCTCTTCCTTTATCATATCCATGTTTAATTCCATGATTTTCTCCTCATCTCTCCAGTGTTTCTATATTCTTGCACATACTCCACTATTTTCTTTTTTTTTTTTAATTTTTAATCTTTATTTATTTTTGAGAGAGAGATACACACACAGAGTGTGACTCTAGCTCAGGCTCTGAGCTGTTGGCTCAAAGTCATGAACTGTGAGATCATGACCTGAGCCGAAGTCAACCCTTAATTGACTGAGTCTCCCAGGTACCCCTCCAGTATTTTCAAATATGACTGCTTTGCAGACTATTCCTAGTATTAAATATTTAGCATTGGCTTCTTTACTGTACCTTAGACCCAAATTTCCTCCTGATGGCTCTCTACTTATAAATGTCCTGCTGACATTATGAAACCCACTAGCCTCAAATGAAATGTTGAGTACTTCCCCCACAGCTTTCCTTATTTTGCATCCCTTAGCCCAGTATTTGATAAGAAAATTTAAATTTATATTTGACTCCACCTAATTTCTACTCCTACATCTGATTAAGTGTCACATGTTATGAATTGTTCCCCTGAAATATCCCTGGAATTCTTTCCCTTCTATTCTATCAGTCCACTAGCTAATACAGGCCCTTATCATGTTATTGCTTATATGTGCTTTAGCTTCATAACTGATGTCTTGCCTTTAATATCCTGCCACTTCAATGCAAGCTCCACATCTCTCTGCCCTCTAGCCTTGCTCTCTCTACACTTATCAGAGCACTTTGTATTGCTATTAAAAGACTTTATTCTTCCAAATACTGCAGTTGATTGCATACACGTCTGCTTTTGCCATCAGATTATTAATTCCTCAAGGGCAGAAGTGGTATCTTAGCCCTTTTATATCCTCCATAGTGTCACCTTGCCCACAGTATGCACTTAATAAATGTTTGTTATATTGAGATAAGACAGGTGAGAAAAAACAATTCAGTGAATATGTCATCACTATACAAGTCTTGCTGAAATGCTATTCTCTACTGTGACATAAGAAAATAACACCATATCATTGTCCCTAATAGTTTATACTCAATATTCCCTAATATTTTATTTATTACCCTTGGTAGTTAGTTTTAGAATAATTTGGTAGTATACTGGAAAAATTAAAGAGAGTAGAAGCATCTATTGATTTAGTATTCATGAAATTTAAAAAAAATCAATGATTATTTCACTTAAATTTATCTCAATACCTATGTGTAAGACAATGTTTTAAGAATATTAACCTTGAGTTTTTTATATGTGTAAAAAGAACACAGAAGGAATTGTCCTTACTCCAGTATCATATCCAAAAGCTATGAAAAGGGATTAATTCACATGCGCGAGTTTTGATCATAAATTCTGGCTAAGGCTCTATAAATAGATAGGTGACTTACCTTGTCAATGTTTTTATTCTGACTTATCTGAAACAAGTGATATGATGGATGGATTTGCCATATATGTTGTAAAAACTGAAAATGTGGTGTAAAAGCAAACTATTCTCGATAGACTTCCAAGCAAAATAAATCAGCAAGATGATGTAATAGAAAGACTGCAGATCCTTAGAATTAGAAAGAGTTGGAATTGAATTGTGACTTTAATATATACTAGCTCAGAAGTCTTGAGAAACAATTTTAAAACTCTTGAGTTTTCTCATCTTTAAAATAGTGATAATGGGACCAGTCTTAGAGTTATGAGAATAGAATAAGATAAAGTATGACAAATAATTAAGATGTGTAAATGTTTAGTGCTCAGCACATGCTGGTTACTTTTCACTATCTTGTCTTTCAACAGAACAGAAAATAGACATAGTCAAAAAATATGACCACTGAATTAATAAAGGGTTCATTATATTCATTTTTACCAAGAATATTTATTGATGGTCTACTAGATTCCAGGCAACATGATGTCTTAAACAATAGAGTATAATGTTGTTAAGGGTTCTGGTATCAGATCAGCTCTAGGACTTACTAAATGTAATCACTGGCTAGTGGCTGATTCCATTTCCCACCTGTGATAATCATTTTAGATGTTAAGTAGCAATAGGACTAGACCTAGATTTGAGAGAGAAATGTACTCGATTTTAAGTATCTATTATTTGAAACACCAGCAGGTTAACCAGGCACAAATATTTAGTAGGAGGCAGAAATAGAGGATTATAGACTGTATGCTCTAGGAAAGCAGTAGTTGTGTCCAGTTTGCTCAGTATTATATTTTCCTATACTCAGAATATTGATCAATCAGTAATAAGAACAATGACAACAAAATTGACACAACACTTACCATAAGCCAGGTTCTGTTCCAAGAATTTTACATATGTAGTTCATTTAGCCTTTATAACCATACTATGGAGTAGGTGCCATCTTTTCTGATAAGAAAATGAGGCACAAACATATTACATAACTTCTTCAAAGTCACACAACCAATAAATAAAGCTGACATTTGCACCAAAGCATTTTGGCTTCAAAGCCCATACTCTCAACTATTCTCCCTAAAATGCAAAACTAAGGAACAAAGAACAGATGTGGGTGCTAAGGGTAGAGATTTGAGATTGTTCATATATAAGTGAAAATGGAATCAGAGGCGATAGCTGAAATCTCTCAAGGATCTATAAAGACTAAGAAGAGAAAATGGCTCAGTATCCTTAAGGAACACTAACATTTAGTACAAGGTGGGCAGAGAAAATGTAATATGGTTAAGAATCAGTCACAGGAAGAGGATTGTGTTGGAGGGCAGAGTAGAAGAATCTTTTAGAAGTAGAGTGTGTGTCAATAAATTAGAGATTCAATGCATATCTCTTGGAAGAGTTATCTCAGAGCCAGAATGAGAGAGGACACAGAATGGGGAATAGAATAGAATGTAGTGGTATATCACGATGCAGAGAATAGGCAGAGCAATAATTTTATGTGTGCACTACTAATCGTTACTCACAGGACATTAGTAGTGTGTGACATTTGGGATATAGATCAACTACCATTTTCAGGAACTAAAACAAGGTATCTCTTAAAGGCTTAAAAAAATCCCAGTCTTTAATTCCTAAGAAGTAAGTCAGACAATATTCTTTTTTCAAGATGGTGGGTAAAAATAGAGGTAAAAATGAGTAGTAAATTCTTGAAGAATTTAAATTATGAACAATATTTTAAGGTTTAGATAACAAGATTAGGAATAATTTCTCATTTCAGACTGGGTCTATTCCCTTTTATCTAGTGCATGTGAAAGAATTTTCCTCCATAGAATATCAGAATTATTGACATTACTAGTAATTACTAATAAAGTCTTCCCATCATGTTAGAAGTATATAGAATTCTAAATTCTTCATATTATTTGGTAACAATGACCCTGTTACATATAAAGTCCAGAGGCTACATCTTTCTTTCTTTCTTCCACGCTAAGAACAGAAGAAAATTCATCAGCTTTGGGACCCCAATATTTTGTTTTTCCAAAAGAATTCTTATTTTTCTCACAGCTCCTCACTATAAACAACTTACGCTGTTCTGAGACCTGCTGGCATTATTGATTGACTTGGTCAATTGCAGGAGATTAATATTGTAAAGCATACATGTAGGTATGGCCATAGTTTCACATTATCTTCATAGTGCAAATTGTGGAAGAGCTTTTATGCCACATACAGCATGCTTACTGTTGTGAACATTCAATATAGATTTGATATGTACACTCAGTTCACTTTTGGATAGCTAAGTTTTGGGCCTTATCTCAAAATCTCCCAGAGATTTTAGAGAGGATATATGTACTTCCCATCCCTTTATTATAAATTAACTCTAAATCTGAAAAAGAATATAGTAGCAGATAAAGGATCTTTTTTCCCTCTCTATTAACCTGATATGAATTTTTAAAAATTCAGATACATGAATATGAATTAAAAAGAAATTGAGTTTGTACTTTATTTTAATACACAACTGATTCATAGAGAGACCAAAATAATGAAAAAAATCTCAAATGATCCTTTAGTGTGGAGCTTCTGAGAAAATACACATTTAACTAACGATTCATTTTTTTCACTTGTATTACATCTATTTATGGGCAGTTACTATATGTTGGGATCTAAATTATAATTAAAATTTAGTTAGGCAAGGTTTGGAGGAGAAAGTAATCCAGGGAGATGGTTCAGTGTGTGCAAAAGTTCTGAAGTGACACAGCTTGTAACCGAGGCAGTTGAAGCACAGAGAGCAAAGGGGGAGTGGGGAGCCATAAGGTTGGAAAGATAATGGGAACACAGATCCCAGACATCCCTGTATGTCATAGCAATGATTTTAGACTTTTTTCTTGTACTTTACAAAATGATCAAAAAACTTTAAGGGGGTAGTAACTTGATCAGAGTTGAATTTCAAAACACTGCTTTGACTATGGCATGGTGAACAGATTTCAGAAAAACAGTAATGGAGAAGTTATACATTGCTTACTTCCAAACTCAATTAACCATATCCATTGTTCTTATAAGCGAATTATTTTTTTCAAGTTATAAGAACAGCTTGACTTTAGAATATCCCATATAGGTTAGAACTAAGAACATACATAGACCAGTTTCTCTCCCTTTCCCCCACAAACACACTCACATATATCCATCCACTCATCACATTTGTCTAATCTCTTTGCAAAGCTGATGTATTTGCTTGGTGTAGTACTTAGGTCTTAAGCTAGTTTTCTAGTAGTGATGCTCAATTTTTATCAACCATTTATGGGCTACATAGGATAGACTTGCACAGAGGAAAGTAAAGGTACTTTAACCCTGGGGTGATTACGATATGAATTATAATACCCAAAAAAGAACACTCTTGAGTGATTACTGTGTGCCAAGCAGTGCTGTAAACACTTTACCTTGTATTAAGTTATTTAATCTTTGTAACAATTCGCTACTTCCTATGTATGCATGATCTATTATATAACTAACCTCCTTGAGATTGCCTAAATGATGTGACTCAAAATTTTGCGGAGACAATCTGTATCAGCACAGTCCAAAAGTATGAAGTAAGCCAAGCCAAATTAATAAACCTTAAAATTTCCTCCCAAAAGGAGAGGGAGAGAGAAATCCTATAAAACAGCAAACACAACCTGATACTCTCATCTCCATAAACTTCTTAAAAATGTCAATAATTTCCTCTAACAAAACAAGGGGAATGTAACAATATTACGTTTAGTCTCTGATTGGTTCTGAGGAATAGAAGAGCCAAAAGGTTTTACTGTGAAGTGACTCAACTATAGCATCAGAGACTTGGTTGAGAGGATGTGATCATTTACTAAATGTGGCACACCAAGCAGAAAAGATGCATTTATTGCCTCACTATTATTCCCCTTCAATCACAGAGCTTACATCATCTGGAAGAATCTGGTGCTAGGTGTCCTTCTGCCAAAAGAGTTTTCAAGTTACCATTACTGATGCATAAGAAGTGGTCATTAAAGTAATGTAGCCTACACTTACCTTCTCATTTTCTTACATGACGTACTGCTTGTGATCCAGAGAGAGAGCAGACTACCTTAGGACACGTGGTTGCAAAGCTAATATCCCCACTTCAGAAAACAAATGGGATATAATCAACTTCTATAAAGACACAAAGGCAGTTGACTGGGTCAACATGAACTTGCTGGCAGCAATTCTGAATCACTAGAATTTAAGGGGCTGACAATTGTTTAAAACCTGAAATAACATCCTTGTGACAACAGCAAATATCGAAATTCCACACAACATTTCGAGTACAGAAATGCAGAACTCCAGAGAGGGAGGATGAAAATAGAAATATCTTTGAAGAGAACTGTAGATAATTAATTGATGACAAATTTATATGGGGCTATAAAAATTAGAATTCCATTGGTTCGATACTTTTTTTTTTTGCCTCCATTGCCTGTTCCTTAGCCAGTATGTGGACACGGATACAGATCACTGGCAGGGCTAATGAAAATTTTTGCAGATCAAGTATAATCTAACATATTTAGTTCTACAGAGAAAGGCATGGAAGGTTCTTCTTTAAAAATTTCATCTAGCCTACATTTTCTCATTTGAAATTCTTCAGAAGTATACCTCATTCCACTTCACATCTCACAGAAACCATCCCTAACTCTACTGATCTAAGTGAGAGTCACCTCTATATACTTCAGAGCATCCCATGACCCTCTCTTAATATGATACTCATGCCACTGCCCTGCACTGGCATCTTCACTTGCTGGTCTTTTCCAGTAGAGTGTGATGTCCCAGAGGCAGGGAATATGTTTATACATCTGTTCATTACACCTAGCTCACCAAATAGTTTCATTAGTTGTTAAATGATCTCACTTTTTTAAGATAAAGAGGTGACAAAAAAGGATTCAGAAAGGTGTTATTCTTCCAATTATTAAATATATTTATTTACCCATTCAAGAAATGAGCATTGACTTTCCTGATCACTGTATTGCCAGATTGTTGTATATATGTGAATTACAGCAAAAAATATTTTTTAAATTCCCTAAAATTTATGCCATTACTTAAAGTACTTATTAAGAGGAAACCTGGAAAGGTGAAATAGATCTAAGAGATTGGATTAGAACAAGGTTAAAACCCAAAATAGTTAAGATTTCTTTTGCTGCCTTTTCTTTTCTTTTCTGACCAGCAAAACTCTCAACAAAGCATACGAGCAGTTAAGGTGCCATTTTTATTAAGTTTCTTTATTTTACAGTCTAATACTCAAAACGTTCTTAAACAAGACTTTAGAAAGGAATGCATTCTTCCCAACTCTGGCTTTCTATGGTTTCTCAAAATCATCAGTAGGGTTTGTTTTCTGAGTCTTGTAGCTCATGCATTTTAGTACTACATTCCTCAGAAACAGAACCACTCACTTCATGGCTCCCCAATCACAATACAACATACAAATGCACGGGCATCTCCAAAGGACACAGAAGCATTTCCAGCTGTTACCTCACTTCACTGAGTCCCTCCCAAGCTTAGATGGCTGCATTAAGACGGCATTATTAGTCTGAAACAGGGTCGAACCTAGTGGCATTCTGTGATGGCCACACACTCTCTAAAGGAGCCCTGACACAAGGGGCACCTGGGTGATCTGTCAGTTAAGTGTCCAACTCTTGATTTTGACTCAGGTTATGATCTCACGGTTCATGAGTTTGAGTACCTGCTTGGGATTCTCTCTCTTTGCCCCTTCCCTGCTCTCTAAAAATAAACATAAAAAAAAAAAAAAAAAAGCCCTGACATCTGTTGTTCTGTAATAAGAATAGAGCCTATATGTTTGATTACTTCTTTTTAGGAGCCTCTTATAAGGACTATCCATCAGAATTATTGCATCGCTTAACCCCTCTCATTTGTGTTCGTGTAGAATAATCTCTTTAGTGGAGTACACCCTCATTTACATTTTAAGGTAGCAGCATCAATTCATTAGTGCATGTTTGTAATAACAGATGGGTACTGAGGGATTAAGGGACATTTGAGACACAATAAAATCAATATTTTTATGTAAGGAAGATTTTTAATTATAAATATTCTTAAGTAAGATTACTATCTCAACAGCTCTAAATATTTAAAAATATTTATTTGCAATTCCATAGAATTATACTATAAATACGTTTATAAAATATATTTAATGAGAAAATTTTTCTCCTGGTTGATACGGTACTTCTAGAACACTCCTTAAAAAGGCCACAAAATGGAGCTACTAGATAACATACACAGCTTTCTATCTTGTAAAAAAAAAATTAACTGAATAAATTGCTGAACTGAGAATCAGGTTTAAAATTAGCATGTTATAAGAATAAATATTTACATATGAAATAATTTCACATACATTGTGTACAATGGACTCTTTGGCCCTAAAAATATTTTCCTCAATTGATAATAAATGGATCTTGAATGTTTTCACACTTGCACAAATGATACAAAATGAGATTACAGATTGATGTACTTTCTTTTGTTTAAATGATAGCTGCAAGTAATAAAACTCAATCACTAGAAACAGTGATTCATGCTATCCTGAATTATCTTTGCTATGTGCCTGAACTTGCCCGGTAAGGACTAGGTAGGAATTGTACTATGAGAATATATAAACAGAACAAATGTCAAGGAAGTGATTGACAAACTTCTGTGTTTAGATTTGTGAAATAAAGAGGAATTTGGAGTATCTATTGACTCCTTCGTTTCCAAGTGATAGATTTTGTGTGCAATGATTTTATTGTGGTTTGGAGTTACCTGGGCCTCCGAAGCATAATCCATTTATTGAAGGGTACTTGGAGAAGGGAGATAAACCTTTATCTCCAACTGTAACTTTCTTCACAAGGAAAGATGAAAAGTACACTCAAAAGTGGCTTTTCTTTTCCTTGACAATTACAATTTGAACAGAATTCGAAGAGGCTGTGATCTCAAATAAAGCTATGTAGGGATTTAGGGGATAAAGAGGAAACTGAGGGAAAGGAAATGTCGAAGTTGTTTCTAATGATGTTTGAAAATTATCTGAATGCTAGAATACAAATAAAAAACACAGACTGAATACATTAAAGTCTTAAATGATTATGTAACTAAATATGGTATAGTGTTACTGCTTTTCCATATTTTGCAGGATCTCTGTATTCATAGATTTCAGGAATATTTTTTAAATAACTTACAAGATTAAGATCTTTTGTTTTTAACATACATACAATCTTGCAAATTCATCTGAATCAAAGAAAAAGTATACATTCAGGCCAGTTCAGTGTATTTTGATTCCTAAGAAAAGCAAAGAACATAGGCTTTTTATTTAGAAAGACAAGGATCCAATTCTGGCTCTACCCACTTACTGGCTGTGCGACTTAGTCATTATGAGGTAACAAAATGCAATAATAAAATCAACCTCACAAAGTTTTTGTGACAGTCAATATTAAGCTAAATGCTAGAAATGTAGTGTTTCAGTAAGTAGAATAAGAAAGTGGGAAATTTTTCATTTAAATAGAAAAGAAAACCCTAGAAATACCTGTTATTCTTCCCTATAATCAAGGTTTACTGTCATATTTTCCATTAACTTGACAAGTGATAGATAAACTATGCAGAATGTTTGTCCATTGGTTTTCCTCAATCCCTGGACACCTGGTAGGAGTGAGCATATATAACCTTCAACAGCAAATCTTTTTGACATTATCTCCCTGGTCCTCTGATACAATGACCTGAGGGTAGAGTTCATGGTCACTCTGTTGACCATTTTCATTGAAAATCATTGACCTGGGTTTCCTACTTGATATTTCTCTTTTTAGTCAGAAAAGGCTTTAGGGTCTAAATGGGTCTTTAAAAACCAGCTAAGTCAGTGTTCCAAAGAAAGAAGGGCTGTTAACACATTTAAGCAGAAAACCATCAAAAATGCAGAGAATAGAAGCGGTCCATACAGAAAAGAGAAGGAACACAATTATGAAGTATAAGCTTTGATATGCAGAATGAATTCCAAAACAATTTCATAATTCCAGGATTCTTATATCCGAATACCACTAAGTCATCAACAGAAGACTCTTGGTTATCGATGAAATATAGTAGTATTTTAAATAGCAAATTATCTCATACAGAGCCTGCTACAAAAGGTGAGGGTTTTTAATACTTATTTTACTTATACTTTTGGTTTTCTTATTTATTTATTAATGAAGTAGTTAATCAGCAGTGGTTTTAATAAGGTAAAGGCCTGATCACTGATACTGAAATCATATTTAACATGTGTCGGCCAATGGCGATAATGCAGGTATCTCTACAACAAGCTGTCAATTTCCATAGATCTGAGCTACATCCAGGTGATGACTGTCCTCTCTGACCATGTAACTCTTCAACTTCATCTCAACTCTTAGGCTTCCCACAACTCTACCTTTACTGCAAGAGTCTTAATATCAACTTTATTAGTCCTTAAAATTAATCACAATAAAATGGAATGACATACTTCATTCAATACCATTCAACCACACTTGATAGGAGCCAGGCACTATGCCTGTTATGTGGGTGCAGCCCTGGAGAGAGAGATGTGCTGCTGGTCTTGAGGCAGAAGATATTCAACAGAGTAAAGGCAGAGTTTGATTAAGGAAACCTAAGAGATTACAAAGTACAACACAGATCTACTATTAGCACTAGTGCAATGACTTCTAATGTTGGTTATCTAGCTTATTTAGTATTTAGCAAAAACAAAAATTAAGAAATCAATTAGCTTTTTGCTCTAATGACCTTTATGACCCTGAGCAACAACAAAATCTTTTAAGGGATCTGTCATTAAAAAATAAAACTAATAAAAGCCTCCAACCATCTTAGTAAACTGTAATGCTAAGATAATGCTCCACCTCCATTTTCTAGAATTATTATTTTCTTCATGAAAATAAAAAAGGAACTCATCATAACAGGAAAACTTTTATTAAGATGGCTAACCTGTATGTTCTTAGAGTTCCATAATTATTCTTTACTAGTCTCCTGACTATATAAGGTCATATCTTAAGAAGCATCATAATCTTACAACAAACTGCTCTTAAAATATAGTCTACGTACAAATGCCCTCACCAGTCATTAATTTTAATGATAAACTTTATTTTTACTTTTGATGAGTATTTTAAATTTAAAATGATTGCCACTATTGTGTCAGATATTTAAGATACATCCTTTAAAAACATCAAAGCCTCCAGGAGTTTCCCTTCTTACAAAGGGAGGGACATTAACTCACTTAATCCTCAAGGCAATTTGATGAGGTAGAGTCTATTAATATCCCAGTTTTACAGATAAGAAAATGGAGGATCAGAGAAGTTAAATAAATTGCCCATCATAGAAATTACAGGTAGAGGAGCCAGGATTCAGTGTGCCAAACTCCATCAGTGTGCCTCCAGTCTCTTTGACTGTATACTTTATGTTGAATTGTTCCAAATATTTCTCAGAATGTATTTCACTTGTGTAGAAATATTTATTAAATATTTCTTATATATAATAAATTTTAAATAAAAAATAGGTTTTATTTAATAAATATTAAATTAAAAAATTCATTTATTAAATGAAGTGACATAGTACTAGTCACTTCATCAATGTTAGTACTCCATTATTACTGAGGTACTCCCTTCCAAATATACACTATGTTTTCATTCAGAAAAATGAGACCTAAATTCAATACAGAACAAAGCAAGTTCATTTGGTCATAATTCTTCATAGTATAGAAGCTTCTATCTTTACCCACCACATGTCCTGGCCTCTTATACTACCCCATTCTACATTTACCCACACATTTCAGCCAAAAAAGAATATTAATCTTAAACTGTGAATTTGACTTTAAATTTCTAAATACACAAGAAAATATAACTGATCTGCTAGATGACCATAGAGCAAAGAGACACACATGCACTCCCATGTGTGTGTGTGTGTGTGTGTGTGTGTGTGTGTGTAGACACACATAAGTATATATACTACATATAGATTATATAACATATAAATAAATATACTTACATATTATATGTAAGTATATATACATATGTGTATATGTATATGTGTAATACCTTGGCAGAAAACAGAATGCATAGTACCCTAAAACTGTTAGGTAAAGGACAAGAAAGATTGTAATCTTCCTGGTCATTATAAAGATCCAATTCCGTGACACTAAGGCTACCAATGATACCAATGAAACCTCTTCATGACAAATAAGTATGTAATGCTCCTTGAAGTCCAACCTTTACGATCCCACTCAAAATATACTGACAAACCCCAAATGGTGTGTTTGAAAATTAATCAAGTAACATTTTTCTTTCTTATCTTCTGGATTTTGATCATGCTGATGATCCCAACACTATCTCAATATAACATACTGTATAGCAGCTGGGCAAGACTAAATGGGATTTGTAAATTATTGTTAAACTCCTGAAAAATTATATTTTTCCCCTTTAAGGTATTTCAAAATGTCTCAGAAACTCTGTTTAAATGCCACTTTAAATTGAAACAGCATTTGATGATATCAAAAAGTACTGCTTTTATAGGAGAAAGGATGGAAAAAAACTAGAAATAGGAAATTACAAAATTGAAAAGAAACTCTCAAAGGCATATGAACTCAGCACATGCATGCACACAGTTTTCCCATCTTCAAGGTTCAGATAAAGATTTTAATTAGCTCCCTTGAAAACCGTTGTTAACACTAAAATAAAAATTCCATCATTACTGTCTTTTCACATAGTACTCAGGATACCATGCCCCAAAATAGAATTTAAATTCCTGATTAACACTGCAATAAAAGAGTAGAGAAATACAATACAGGCAGTGCTGCATTAGTTTAAGCACATGTTAGTAAATAGGTCTTTAACATTTAGCATTCATTATTGTACCCAAATAGATGAATTACACCTTGTATTCTTCCTTTTCATGCTAATATTTAACAAGTCTCTACATGAAAGCTATTTGCTATTCATAGTAACAAACATACCATTATTTAAAAATGTTCAAGTTTAACTATCACATGTAGGGCAAACCAATGAAACTGAATTGGGTTCATTATTTAGAGGATATTTACATATATTCTCTCTATATATACTTATCTCTACAGATACGTCTATATATCTTTCCAGGTATGCTCCTGCCATAATGAAAGCTATGCAGGGCACCTAGAAGAGCATTTTTAAGTCTGCCATTCATTATCTTTTAATTGTTTTGAAATTTTAATTATGACTTCAAATATAAAAGTTCTTAAATTAATAAGTGAAAAACTTATGAATGCTCATTTAAGTTAGAGTATACAAATAATGGAAGATAATGTATGATTGAATTTTGAAGCTGTAATTTGCTACAGCCTTATTTTCATGGTCAAGGTGACTTCTGGATATACTGAGTGAATCCTTACACAGAACTGTACCAAAGAGAAAACAACATGTGTCAACCCTGTGGGTGGAGGTGACATGCAATTTAAAATGTCTAATTACATGTTTCACCTTAGCTAAACATCCTGAAAGATGACATGATCTAATTGCAGATTAATGCATTTATTTCTCTAAGGCCACAAATGAAGTAGCTAGGGGAAACATTTCTCTGATTCTGTAAGCACTCCAAGAATTCTATTAAATGTCTTTGTCATGTAAATCTGAATAATTGTCCTGCATATCACAGACCCCAAAATATAACTAAAATATTAGTGGACTTTAAACCATCACTAAGGGTTGTTTTTAAACTTGAGTAGGTATAATAATCAGCCCTGGCTAGGAGCCCAAAGCAAACTAAGCTAGACCTAATGAAAAATCTGATACCCTGTCTTCTGGTCCCTCCTGTACACCCCTACTTCCTATTCTCCCTCTCCATACCCTAACTTCTTTACTTCTTGAATTTTTTAATGAAAAAATTCAGAAACTTTTCCCTCTGGCAAAGCATATTTATGTTTTCTCAACTTCATACTGTGCTATGATTTTTCAAATTTCATTGAAATTTGTGTTTGCTGGGTGCCTCAATTCTTTCAGGCATTGGTTCTGGTAGATTATGCAGTTTGTATAATGTCTCAACACCACACCTCAATTCTTTTTAAACCGGGTGAGACTTTAGAATTTGATGATGATGTTACTGTGTATTTACTGGTTCAATCCATCCATAAATGCTCTGAGTATTTATTAATGTGCCATACTCTGTGCTGGAAATGAAACGATGAACAAACGCTATCTAAATATATTTAGAGTTAAAATAAATCTACTGGGTGTAATAACAGCACATGAGCAATATGTGCTCTGAGAAGAGGTTCGTTTTAAGGTTGCTCGATAGAATCAACGTTTCCCCAAAACTCATATTTTGAATTCTTAACCATCAATGTGATAGTAGGATGTAGGGCCTTTGAATAGGTAATTAGGTCATGGGGGTGGATCCTTCATGAATAGACTTAGTGCCCTTATAAAAGAGACCCCAGAGAGTTCTCTGGCCCTCTCCACCATGTAGGACACAGCAAGAAGGGCATCATCTGGTAATTTGTTATTGCAGCCCAAAGGACCAAGATAGAGGTGGAATCTGAGACTGATTTTATATATATGTATATTTATTATCTACCTATACAAAATACCTATCTTTTTCAGCTCTTCTCTATAGTGTTCAGCCCTATTTTCATATTTTGTCATTTTATTCAGCCTCCCAATGATATAGCCCCATAACCTATCTTTCAGAATCATTCATTCATGCATCAATTCCTGACACGTCTTTATTGTGCCCCTTCCCTGTGGTTAAAGGCTGAGGGTACAGTGATAAAGACAAGACTGATTCCCTCAGGGATCTCATGGGGGACTAATTAACAATTTAATTGCAGTTATTGAGTGCTAGGCATGTCAAGTAAAAAATTCTGTCCTCATGGTTTTGTCATTTAAGATTAACCTTTCTGTTCTTTCATTCCATTCTAATTTGCTTTGTTTTTAATAGATTATGAAAAAAAATAGCTCAGGAATTAGAATGTGATCTAACAAATCTATGTAGTCTCTACTTAGGGAGTACCAAAAATGTCAGTCTTTTCTCATGGAAAAGGGTTGTGTCACCTAGAGCAATCTCATACAGCAATGGCCATTATGGGAGACCAGAATCTACACAGTGTTCCTTAATACACTGATTGAATTCTGACGTGTTTAAAAAAAAAAAAAAAAAAAAAAGAACGCAAGAAAATATAGGAGTAGAATGATTTTACGAGGCCAAAGCTTAACAAAACGGTAGTCTAGAAATATTTGAGAGTTATCAACAAATTAATAGTGACAATGGTGCTTTTCAGTATAACTACTATACAGTATTTATCTGAACAAAGTATGAGTCATGGCATCCTGACAGTCCATGCCGAATTTGAAACAAATTGGAGCTGTAATTTATAGTACAATAGAACCCAAGACAGAGGCACATGTAGTCCAGGCTCTTTAAATATTCTATAAATAATAGCTCAGAGAGGCACAATTGACAATGAGCAGAGGCTGGATGATGAATCACCAAGTAGTTTAAGTAAAATCCTGCCTGATTAAATGCTTTGTTTTTAAACCACCTGCATCAGTGTCTGCTGTAGCAGGACAGATCAAATTGTTCTCATTTTTTTTTTTTCCAAAAAGCAGACGGGCTTACAAATGATAAGTTTTATTATATTATGAAACTGATGCCAAATTAAAGTGCTGAGCATTGTGTAATTCCAATTATCTACTTTTTGGCACAGGATTTACTGCCAAGCAATGTTAAAGACAGGGCTAATATAAATGATCAAGCTGCTTATGGCTTTGGGTTGTAAGTTTGTCATTTCATTTTGGTCTTCGTGGCCTGGAGAATTTTTTTTTCCATCCTTCATTTCAGGAGTCTTTTTTGTTTATCCCACCAACCAGTTACCAGATGCTCTATCAACTAAGCTAATTAGTGGAGTCTCCTTCGAAAGCCGGTGCTTGCTGAGTATGGTCATCAGAACAGGCATAAGTGCATAGGCTAGAGATATCCTGAGCGACACATAAACTACAGCAAGTGTTCTTGTAGCCAAATCACTGGAAGCGGGTATTGCCCAGAGGAGGACAAAACGTTCACTCGGGTGAACAAAAAATCTGACCATTCATCTGGCTTTAACATGATGCCGAAGAGAAGGTTGACTCACTTGCTCACTGTGCTAACGTAAGACTCACCAGAGTTTTACTTTAATGTTGACATTTTATTTGTTTATATAGTTACAAACTGACATCACATCCTAATGATAAAGCTTAAGCTAGGAATCCCCTCCCCCCGGTCTGGCTTTGGAGTATCCTAATTACTTTATAATTTATATATTATTAAACCTCACGTCTCATATTATTTTTGCCCTGAAAACTTCAGTGTCTTCTGTATTAGGGCCCAGAATTATCACTGGGCTTTCATTTTCCCTTATTAACATATTTGTATCAATGCTTTTCTCATATACTTTAGCTATGACATCTGTAGGGCATGGACTTTGTTTCTAATTTATTTTTGTAGCCCTAGAGTTCAGCAAAAATCCAGTAAATAATAATTGTTTAAGAAGTTCTTGCTTAGTAAGCAAATGAATGAAGCTCCTAGTTCCTCAAGATGACATATAATGAACAGATGAGAACATCTATCCAAAAGAAATATAAAGTCTTTGTTTTTGTACAAAATTAAATGTGGGGCATTATTATGAAAAAGAGGGGTAGATATACTATACCAGGCCAAGGAATTAATCCATACACAGAAAGTCTGGACCTAAATATTATTCTGAAGGGATACACTGCACATTTACATAGAGGATGACCTCATTTCCCATCCTAACTAACCATCTCCAATAAACATGTATTGGAGGTAGAACTTTATTTTTCGATGTCCATAGGTGATATTGCTTTAGATTTAATTTTTTTTTTTTAATGTAGAAACCCTCATTCATGACAAAACTATTTGTAAGTTGGTACTTTGATGGATACTCCATTTTGGTTTGAGAAACCAGGTTTCCTGTTATAGAAGTTACGGGAAAAGTAGAATGCCACACTTTTTTTCAGTACTTCCTTAAAAATAAAACCAGGGGATTGTAGTTAAGGAAAACAATTTGAGAGTCAAAGCTTTTGGCTAAAAGCCATAATTAAATAATGTGTGCACTTGAAGTAACCCACAGTTTATAGGCATGGCAGGAACAAGGACTACTTCAAACCTAACTGCTTTTGAATATTAGCTTTGTCATTTACCTGGCATGTGTCTTTCGATAAACCTTTTATCCTCCCTGAAACATATTATCATGCCCTGTAAATTGATGCTCATGACTTTTACATCAAAGGTTGTTGTTATTACATGAACCTGTTTTACTAGGTGAAAAAGTGCCTGGCACTTTGTATAAACTTCATTGCAACTAGTCCCTACTGATCACTGGGGCTTAATAGAAACTGTGTTAAAATCTTAATTTCACTAGAAATATGTGTATTGCAATATTGTTTATATTACAAGAATATACTTAGAAAGTAATTGCATTAATAAGTTATAGTTCAACCATTTAATGAAGTAAAGTAAGTTCATGTGTACAAGACATTATATTGTGAGTGTATATACATATATTATAAAAATTATACATATGTATATGTTATATATTAAAATATATATACATATATTTTAATATATAAAAAAAATATATATATAAAATAAAAATCTGAAAGGATTTGCACCACACTGACAATTACTTTTAGGGGGTATAATTCTATGGAGGCTTTACTTTTTTTCGTTTTTGAAGATATTTTTGAGAATTATGATTTAACCAAAAAATGCTAAAACATTTGTAACTTTTGAAAAAAAATCTTACATTGCTGCTCTGTATAAATATTGCTTATGATACTCATTTACATCTACTCTGTTCCTATTAAATTAAAGGGAAATTCACATCCCAAAGGTTATCATACTCAGATAGTTCAATGTAATCAAGAATGCCCTTTGTCCCTTGTCTCTCCTTTCTGGCTGAGAGGGAACCACACTACTAATCCTTCTACCTCCTGGTTTTTGTTTTTGTTTTTTTTCTGTGCTTCCTTTTCAATGTGAGGAATGTGCCAAAAAGAGATTTAAAAGTGTGTTGTATTTCCTCACTCCGAAATGAATTTCTCTACTGGGTTCCTTTTAGGGGAACTTATTTCTGCTATTTTCCATCTTAGATATTTTCTCAGAAACACGTGCCATTGTCAGTCAGTTTGTAGAATACAAATTTACTTAAAAGTGAATTATAAATGAAATGGTATTGTGATTGAAGTCTCTCAAACTGGGTACCATTTAAACTTTTTAAAACTGAAAAAAAAACCTATTATTTTGTATCAATTCATACCTTCTAAACTCACGTGGAACTATCTTGAAACCAGTGGACACATTTTACTCATTATCAAAGCTCTGTAGATACGGGCTGGTGTTATTTTATGAAAATCAACACTTCACATTTATTATTAATGTAGATATCCTGGCTATCCATAAAATATAATTTTCAATATTTCTGCATTCCATAGCAATTCCAAAGTATCTTCCGAAGCAAAATGATTAAGACATTCCAATTTTTGTAGGTCTCTGGTTCTAAAAATGACGGTTTTCCCTATTCACTTGGAGGTGCAGCATGTCTCCTATTACTATAGTCCTTGGTCTGGAGAAAGAAACAGGTGGCACTACTTAAGAACCTGGACTTTTACAATGGATATCCTATAATGTAAGGGACTTTGCTTTTTACTGTAGGAAAAGGGATTTTAACTTAAGCTATGTAAGAAACTTACATTTAAGAACCCAGAACTGGAGATATGATACATTTAATATCAGTGTATGCTATAGTAGCATCTCTCTGTGGACACTAAGCAAGTATTTATCTCTATTTTGACAGAGTGAACATGAAGGAAATGGATACTACTTAAAATGCTAAAATGTTCAGTCTAATTTAAGATGCTCATGTATCTGTGATAAGATGAAAGGAAAATGAATTCTTGTCCAGATTGGAATCTTGAGGAAACTGTCAGTCAAATACCACTTGCCATGCCTTGAGTTGATTAACTTCATATAATCCTATATACACAGGAAATTAATGAATGCAAATTTTACCCCATGAAGCCTAAATTAATAGACAGAATAAATATGGCTTCATTTTACAGAATTGTACAGAAGAAACATGAAATGACCAGCAATTGGTGTATATTATATCTTTAGAATGTGTATCATTAATGACAGAATATTTTCATTAAAATATGGGTTATGAACTATGCTAAATACTTCGAACATCATTAATTTTCTGTTACAGTATATTATAAAAAATTAAAAGGCAGTAATTAACCTGACATAAGTGTTTCTTACAAGCCAGCTGTAAATTTCTAGATGAAATACATTTTCTAAATTATATTTTGATTAGGAGTAAAGATAGCAATATGACTAAATAAGAAAATTAAATATGTCATTAATTGTAGAAAATGTTATTCCATGACTAATTCCCTCATTTTGAGAGCCTTTAGTATAATGAGTTATAGTAATAGTGACTTAAAAAAATCATCTGAGAAATGGTGCTCTCTTTCCTCCTAATTAAATGGTTAAAATAATCTACAGGATGCTTCATGTATTATATGTCATTCTCTATCACTACAGTTAATGCTTTTTTACATACAGTATTTCTATGCTCCCTTAAAAGCTATGAAAAAAAATGAACATGGCAATTTATAGCTGGCATTTCAAAAACGCTGCTTGACTACTTTTGTCAGGCACTGTTTCATGTGGTTGAATATGACAACCTGTATGAGTCTAAGTAGCATTGTTTGGCTTGTCTCACAGAAGAGTCCCAACTCACCAGACACTGCGTTTCCAATTCCTGGTCATGATGTGTAATTTGGCCTAAATATGCACGATGTTTCGTTCAAGAAAAGGGCTTAGCAGTAAAATACTGCCAATGCAGAAATACTTTCCTCCTTCCTCTCTATCTTTGTACCTTCTTTCTCGTTGTCAAGTTGTGCCCAAATGAGGGGCTTCAGAATTGGGCAGCACACAAGGACGTCACCATCTAAAGCATCTTCGTGGGGGTTAATTCCTAAATACATAACATCCCCACCACTTGCCAAGGACAAATAGAAAGAACCAAACTGGGGGTGGGGTGGGGGAAAGTAGCTGCAAATCTTTTAGAAATAGTTTTAAAAAATGAAACAAAACAGCAGCAACTACCAAAAAATGAAACAAAACAAAACCAGAAAAACTTATGTGGTATTCTATCAAGAAACCATTGGTAATTAATGTCATTAAACATTTTGGAAAATAAAACTCGTAAAGCTACTTTAGAAAAGAGTTAGAATTCTTATATCCTTTATACTAAGAGGTAGACATAAGAATATTCGGTACGAATTCTATACCGCATTCTGATCAAAACCAGTGCTTTTGTTTGGTCACTTTGAAGCTCAGATATTTTAGCTAAAAATATATTTTTCACTGGCCTTCCAATTTGATGAGTTAATATATAACCAAATAAGCACCAATACACAATGAGCACTATAAAGTTACTCAGTGAAGTGGTTTTAAGAGAAGCTCTGGTGGGGCACCTGGGTGGCTCAATCGGTTAAGCCTCTGACTCATGAATTCACGATTCATGGATTTGAGCCCCACGTCAGGCTGTGAACTGACAATCCCTGTTTAGGATTCTCAATATCCCTCTCAAAATAAACAAAAAAAGAGTAGCTCGGGTTTACAAATACATGTTTTTATCCATTAAGTGTTACTAGAAGGTAACTTCCTTGGAGGCACAAACTTTGCTTTTCTTGTTTCCTATTCTATCTATCTCCAGTTAAAAAATGGCTGGCACATACCAGATGCCTCCCAAATTCTTAGGAAATGGATCCGTTTGTTTCCTTCTTGTAAGAGAGATGATCTTTTGGGAAAATTTCTTCAGCTCTTATTTATTTGTCTATTTAGATTAGAGCAAGAATTAGTTTTATTCAGATTTTAAGTATTTTTAAAGGAACATTTTGCTGAAATAAAAATAAAGGGGCTATATGTTAAGAAGCCTCATATAGAAAGCATCCTCATATAGCCAGTCTGCTATATAATATTAAAAAAGGTTGAGTTTTTCTGTCAGTAATGTTAAGCACAGTGGTGACATTGGAGAGGAAACCACCATTTTTAACTGGACCTTCTTTTATTCCTTCTAAGATTTTCTCCTAAAAGGATACGAGATGTTAGAAAAGTAATACAGCCAAGAAGGGCTGCCTTCCATTTTAGGTAGGACATGGGAAGGATGATGGCCTGGGGGAGTGGACAGGAGACTGAATGAGGGCAGACTTAGCACAATTATCTATCCTTTACTCTCTTGATACAAACAGAAGTGATTTCTCAATAATATCATTAAATTTGCATCTGTGACTAACACAGTCAAAACCCACATTATTAGTGACACTAATGTGACCAAATTAATGCCAAAGAGTGATGATTCTATGAGTGCTTCATATAAGCACTGCTGATCTCATTTCCTGAATAGAGAATAGAGATTTGAGTTGGTAATATTTTCCCAAGCACATCATTGAATGACCAGAAATTGCGTGATCCTACAGAAAACAAATAAATACATATAATATACATGTGACATATATATAATTATGTACATGTGAATGATATGTGCATATTTATGAAATAGTCCTTTATTTATTCTGAAACAAATCCAACAGCTGATTTGCTGTATTTTTCTAAATTCCTTTCTGTTCCATACATATCAGTGGCTATGCGTTCATTTTAAATTGCTTTACTAAGAAGTTGTCAAGAAATGAGAACTAATGTGGTTGTCAGGTGACTTAAATTGTCATTTTTCCTGCATGTATTTCCCAAGTTTGGTGTACACAAACAGAAGTGCTCTGAAATTTTTACTGTTTTAATTTTTTTAATGTTTATTTTTTGAGAGAGAGAGCACAAGCCAGGGAGGGGAGACACAGAATCTGAAGTAGGCTCCAGGCTCTGGGCTGTCATCACAGCACAGGGGCGGACCTCGGGCTTGAACTAACAAACCCATGAGTTCACAACCTGAGCTGAAGTCAGACGCTCAACCAACAGAGCCACCCAGGTGCCCCGGCTCTGAAAACTTTATTTTGAACTCAAATACAAGGTTTTGAATGCTGAATCAAGTTTCAAATCTAAAGGAATAAAACACTTTTGCATATTGATATTAATCATTGTAAAGTATTATTATGGAGGATTACACTGTCAACATGTATGTGTTTATTAAACTACAATTTTAGCCAAAGAAACACAAGCTTTCCAAAATTCATTTAAAGGAATAATTAAATACAGAGATAAACAAGGTAAGCTAATTGTAAGTAAGGTACAGTTCTGTTTTAAATTTACTATTTTATTTACTTTCAATATTTAATACAAATTAGCCTCATTTCACTCCCATTTTGTTCATAGTAATCTTTTATTTATTGCAGTAAAGAAAATAACCTATCTTTCAAACAATTCTTTAAGGGAGTTTTGATCAGCTGAAATTTTTTCCGGAATTTTGTTGTTATCCTTGCATTCTAAACTCCCAAGATAAGCCTAAAGTCAGGTCTCCTAACGAATATTAGAAGGCTCACAAATCAAATTAAAGTCCTGAGGCTCAGCAAGTAGCTTATATTCATTTTTTTAAATCAAAACTGCTGTTTGTGGGTAACTATTTTGTTAAAAATATTTCTATCTTTTGCTTACTCTTTAGGGCAAAGGCAAATGAAATTAATCTCTGCAAGAGCTAACGAAATTATTCCTGTACTACACACAGAAGGTGGGGTGAAGGGAAGGATGGCATTTGTTGAGATTACTGTTATTTAAATATTATTGTAAAAAGAATAAGTATCCTCTGAGCATAGGATATATTTGGTCTACACTAAAAATTAAACATCCATTCTGAAATCTTTGTAAAAAACAATCTAATTTTTCAATGTTGTTTATCAAAGCATAAATCCAAAAGGATATGAGCTTCTGGAAGATGTATCTTGCCATGTTTACAAGATATTATCTTTTGAAAAAATCTAATTATGCAAAATTTACGATTATAGGCAAACTATACACGGAGTAGTTATAGCATATGATTTATTATAAGGTTCAAACAAAATAAACCTTGTGATGGGGCTTTGTCAATGGTGAACAACAAATTCAATTTTGCACAGCTGTGTTAGAAAACTATTCAGGAAAGCATACAAACCATAACACTGAGGTATAATTGATAGGTCTGCAAAGTCTCTTCCAAAAAATGGTGACATGGTAGCATTATACATGTCACTAAAATTTAAAAGCCTTTTTCTAAGCCTGAACGCTATGCTTTTATACTAGTTTTAATAGTTGACCGAGAACTATATCCTGAAGTGGATTATTAACTCCTTACCAATTATTGTACTCTGTAAAAATAACTTAGATAATAACACCTTCTTATTCAATGAAAGTCTATTGATTATCAACTATTTCCAGGCTACTACACGTAAAATGATGTAGAGAAAAAGAAAAAACCACACACACATAAAGCCCTCATCACTTTTTCTGATTTAGAATACATGTAAAATTTATGACACTATTTTATCTGACATCCTCGTATTACATATTATACAACTATAGTACAGAGGAATGAAGTGATGTCAGAAAGAGCTAATTAGAGCCAGACACTGAACCCTATTTTACTAACACAATAAACTGGTCTACCTTTTAATTAGTTAAGGAGACTTAGATAAATGTATAGTTAACCACAAAATGAAGACATAAATGCTTTCAAATAGTGAGGCACAATTCTGTAGAACTTCTGAGATGGATATAGACACTTTCCTATAGCAAAGACTTAGGATAATTGGATACTCAAGAGAACTGTTTTTCTTTTCTTTTTTTTTATGGTAGGATGGAGAGAGGCCATGAGACTATCTTGAAGTTTAGAAAGTTAGGCATATTTGGAGAACTGTTGGATTAATTATAATCTTGTACAAGTAAAAAAAAAAAAAATGACCAAGGACCAATTTTGATGGTCTTTGAATAGCAGAATAAGACAACTCAACAGGTAGAAATAGGAATGGGCAACTGCATGGATTAATGTGATGTTTGGGGGAAGGTTCAATTGGTAATTACAGGGTTGAAGGGCATGGAGTTTAATAGACTCTAACAAGGACTCAAATGAAAATTATTTTCTTTGGGCCTAAGCTTTGATGATGTGTGTTGATGGAATGTTAGTTGAAAGTGTTAGAATAAAGGGAGGGGGCCTCTATTAAGACACTGAGGTTGTACAAAAGGGTGGTTGGATTTGTGGTCAAAGAACTATAGCTGGATTGCAGTGTCCTCAGTGATTAGTAGATTATGAGGGCACGTGTGTATAGAGGAAGGGTTTTGAATGAGAGTATAGGGATGATCATCCCTGCTTGCAGTCCTCCCCTCCCCCAACGCCCCTCCCCGTGTAAGGGAATAAACAGCTTCCATCTGGGTTGCCTCTATTTCTTCATGAGTGAAGTAACTGTATTTATCATTTCAAGACAAACAAAGGGACCATTCTGTAAAGAAATGCAAGATACAGGATGTACTTCCATAGAGTGGCCCAAGGTCAATACTAATTAAAAATTCTCCATTTTTTTCCCAAAGCATGTAGTTAAGATTTTAAGTTTCCCTAAAACTTTCAGGTGTCCTGGACTAATCCACCAATCTAACTTGACACATTACCTTAGGGATTCTGAATGCTAATAATTTACAAAACCTTGAAGAACCATTGCCCTTTTCTTTTGGGGAAAGTTCATCTAAAAAATAAACTAAACTCCAAAAGACTATCCAAAATCTTTTGTTGTACTCAAACTTTGTCACATTACATTTTACTTGAAGAAAGTGGAACATTAATGAAACTTGGAGATATGAGTTCTACTTTGACCTTATGATATGGTGCCTCTATAAAAAAGAATCGTTTAGAACGGAATAGAGAACTGAAATCAACCAAGAAACTCAACACTTTTTGTGATTTACCTCATCTGTCCTGAGGACAGACAATAAGGAGAGTTAGTTTCAACCAGATTTCAAAAAAAAACCAATATTATGAACCAGCATTTGCTGGGTAATGATTAAGTAGGGATCATTGTGGTAGGCTCTGGGGACTAGCATTCAAGGACTTATCATTAAGGTCATAAGATGGCAAATGCTACTGTATGTGGTTATCTATATTTATGCCTTATATCTATATCCTAAATCCTTATTAAAGAATCACAAATAAAATAGCAAATTGTATAGAGATTAGTAAGGTGGCATGGAGGAATTTGCACTTAATCTGTACTTTTAAGATACGACATAAGAGACATTAAAAATGGCAAAACCATTTAGCAGATGGGACATAGTCAGAAATCCTAAAATCTGTCATTATTATAAAAAAAAGAGGTACCATTTTGGCCATCACAATCTTCCATGGCTAATCTGGGGACTGCAGAAGACTGTTGTATGAGGCTGATATCACACTTATAAAAACAAACAATCTTTTGTTACCATTTGCATTGTTTCTTAGTAAGTGCAGAAAGTGACTCCAGGATTCCCATTTGTCTCAGACAACCTGAATGCCTGTGTGGAGTTTAGTTTAGACTACCGCTAGTTTCTCCTAGAGGCGAGGGACTGGATTAAGTATCTGGAGATCCTTCTAGCTGTGTAATTATTTTGTATCGATTTTAATTATCCACAAAGCATGAAACTGCTGAGAGCTCTGATTCCAAAGCCATGACCTAAATGTTCCAGGGTCCTACCCTTTCCCCTGTTAATTCAGTTCCCCTGTCTTTATGGGAAAATTAATGCTACAGATAAAGCTTTAGGTAGCATTTGTCTTTTAATAATGAAAATAAAGAACTTAAATCCAAACAGTGAGATTTAAGTTTATAAGCTTACTTTGCAAGTTCAAGAGGTGACTTTGATCCCAAGTGTCTAGAAAAACCAGAATATGAAAGCCACATTCTTTTTAATAACTCATAGTCCACATTTACATTTAAATGAAATGCCCTTTGAAATGCTTTCTTTTACATTAAACTAGTCAACAGATCATTTTATGAACTGGATTTAAAAATACTGATGAAAAATTTTCATCTATGGCAGGAAATTCAGCAGTTCCATAGATCTAAGGTGTTTCCAGATTCACAAAGTGCCCTATATGTCACCTGGCAACTGCGTGATGGATGTTCTCCTGAAGCAGCAGATGTTTGCACACAAAACCCTCTTATTCTACAAATCCTTGGAGGAACAAAGAAGAGCTGCAGCAGAATACTTTTCATTTTTAGTGATTCTAAAGCAAGGCATCCTTGATTTCTGGCAATTTCAAATCTGCTAATTGGTTTTGTCTTCATTAGGGTCTACAAAAGCAACCTAAGCACGAGCCACACAAAGACACAGCTGTTGTCATGATGTTACTGCAGAGAGTTACACTTCCTGGATAGCTTAGATTTATGCCTCTGGTCAAATCTGTCAACTTATACAACACATTAAAAGGTAATTTTGAAATGAGTAAATCATGAATGAGGAGTCACAGGACTTTATATTTACCTTATTGACGAATTATTCTTTTCTGTAATGTAGTAGGCTTGGACTTGGCAAGCTTATGTGTATGCGAGTCTGTGTGCACATTTTAGCCCCCCCCTCCCACCTTTCTGATATGTCCACAGAAGCCAAAGGATAAAATAGGTACTATAACAGCAATGAAACACTCCAGAAGTAAATCTGGCAAACTGCTGCTAATTCATACTTTATGGGGAGGTTTCCTTATCAGTTGGGCCACATTTCTCAATTTATATTCCACTGCTAGCTTTATCCTATTAAACCCAGTGGAAAGGTTGCATCTTCAGACATGGCTTAGTGAGTACTGACATGATTAGGACTTACTCCCTGATAGTTGTTTGAAGTTATATATTCTTTCAGTGTCCTATTTTCCTAGTGAAGATCAGTGTCAAAGAAAAAAGAAATGGAAAAGATTGGAAAGCAAGAGAGAAGAGGAAGACCCTAAGAATTCAGCTATACTGGGATGGCAGAAGGAAACAAGGAAGAAAAAGGAAAGCCAAAATAAGATGATTTTTAGCTTTTGCTATAATTCTTTAAAATATAATTCAAGGACTTCGTTATAAATCTTTACTTCTACTATTAACTGCCTCACACCTTCACATTTCCTCATATGGTCAGCAGCACATTAAACAGCATAAAAATGATCATCTCAGGAGTATCAGTCACCCTTACTCTTCCCCAAGTACCTGGAAAACCATACCTAATTATCTTGAGCAGCATTAAAACAAAACAAAACAGATATTCGAATATTCTAGCCTTCAGAGAATTAAGCATTAGTTAGGTAGCTCTTCTTATCAACATTCTTATGAACTATTTTTTTCCAAACAATGTTTCAGCATTAGAGCATTACAAAGTCTTCTAAACTAAGGCTTTTTGTTTAAAAGATTCTGACGGGAATAAGAGAATTTATAATTATTGCTGTCTTCTTAACAAGATAGCATATAAACACTCTTTAATTGAAGTTTGAAAATAAGCTGCTGGTGTAAGAATATGGTTATTCTATTTAAGTAATTGTTCAGCATGACTTAGCGTAATTTGTCTTTATATTATAACCATATCTCTTTTTCTATGCATCATGATGGTTATGTTCAATGAAAGCACTAAAAACTACTACTAATTGTATTTCTATAATAATTCTTTTCTGGGAAATTCTAATAATTTATTATTTCACTTTTCTTTGTTACTAGTGTAAAATCTAATTTCTTCTCAAATAATAACATTTAAAGGTCACAAAGGCAGCTTCTCAAGAAATAGAGAGTAAAGAACCAAAAGCATCATCACTAGTTTTTCTCCTCTTTTCCATATCCAAAAAAGTCACACCTAGAAGTTTACAAAGAACCTTAGAAAAAAAGTCCAAATTGTAATATAATTACAATATGAAATATGGATGAAGATGGCCTCCTTCAGCTTGACTAAACTTTAGATAGTCTTCTTCTTAACTCTAGGCCTTTGATGTCTCTTTTAGAGCATTTTGGGAAACTTGTAATTGTAAAATCATTCTCTGCTCCTCTGAGATGTAAATCTTTTTTAAAACTTGCCAGTTCTAAAACCCACAATTTTCTTCCTCAAAAACCTGGAAGCCATCCCTTTGAAATGTACTCATCAAGGAAGATAATGCCCGTATCTTTGGATGCCTTGGTTCAAATTGTAAAACTTCTTTTACATTGTCTTGAGAATATGAGAAAGTTTCCTTTTCCTATAGGTGAAGCCAATTAGCAAACAGAAGCCTCCGCCTGATCGCTTAAAGTTCTCTTGCCCTTTTGTTTCAGTGGAATAGAGCTCAGATTGAGTTCTGGCCTCTCCTATTATAAGGCTTCCTTACTTGTTTATGCAAAGTTGAAGCACTGGGTTACACTCAGAGAAAATTATTGTTCATGTACGCTAATAAAGAATTTAAATTTATTATTTAGTGACCATGAGAATTTGGGTTCTTTATAGGAAAAAAATTATAATTAAATATATCTCCTAATGCTACCTGTAAATACTCTATTTAAAGAGAGAGAAAGAAAAAAATGAGGCATATCTGCAAAGCCAATTCATAAGAATTATAATGAAAGCTGTTAAAAATGTAACATATATGTAATAATTTAAGAAAGCTTAAATAGGCATGGTCTAATTTTCCAATTATATAATAATGAGCATACAAGTCATCATTTGAACTTGTCTCTTTAGGGTTTAATTTCAAAATCACAGTGTTCAGGTAACTAGCAAACTTAAAGAAGTATGAACAGGATATTCTCTAAGTAAATATTTCATTGAAATTTTCCTTTTAAACTATACATGTTTTGAAGACAAAGCTTAAATTTCTCCTAATGTTACCACTCTAAAAGAAATGACTTAAAAATAAGTGCCTTAAATGCAGTGGAATTTAATAATTGATTTTTCTTACAACTTTTCCCTATCTTATATCCAAAGGTTTGCTTAGTTATTATTTACTTTTAAAGAAAATATGAGCCTTTATACTTTGAATATTTTTTGAGGTTACTGAAATACAGGTTTTTAGATGGCATGATCACTATAGGCCTCACTCCATATAGATAAATAACTAGCAAGCTAAAGCGGCTATAGTACATCCTTTCAAATGACCTTACAGCACATTTCTTATATATGTTCTTAGCTCTAACAATTTGGTATACAAGAAGGATAGGCCTCTTTTTCGGTTTTAACTTACACAGATTTTTCTAAAAGCTCTCATTGGCAAATGACTTATTGAAACCAATACATAAAAGCATGTTAATCTTAGAAATAACATCATGGGAGATTTCTTCCTCCCAACCACCTTAATGCTCAACATAAGTAAAGAGCAATTACTCTCAACTTATTATTTGCCAACCTGAATCCACACTTCAACTTCTATTCTTACATAATTTGCCTCCTCTTCTGGATGGATTCTAGCTCTGTTCCTTTACATAGTTAGCCTCCCTTCTCATGAGTGGTGCTATTTTTAATAAAGTAATAAAGTTTAAGTTGCACAGAACTTGAGCCATACCTATGTCATAGTTGCAGACTGCCTAATGGCAGGAACTTAAAAATTTATGAATTGAATAAATGAGTCCATAAATCAATTGAAACCCAAATTTTCCCCCTCAAAATTTTTTCAGCAGAGAATCTGCCTCAGACTTTAGACTAACCTTGGGAGATGCAGCCAGTGCCACTCAGGGGATAAGCTCTTCTGACGTCATCACTAGAAGCCTAATTGCTACCATGGTCGTCCTTCTGTTCAAAGACAGGTTCCAAATTATGTATGCTTAGAATGTACTATCCTTAGAACTTATTTTTAACTTTTATTAAGCTCCCACTCATCTTTCACTGGAAATGGACACAACCAAATCTACACTTACTAGGCAAGGCATGATTTCTATGGAGTATTCGCCAGGATATGGTGCTTTGGGCTTTCAAACTTTAGTTTACAACATGTAATATTTTCGGGGCGCCTGGGTGGCTTAGTCGGTTAAGCGTCCGACTTTCGCTTAGGTCATGATCTCGCGGTTCGTGGGTTCGAGCCCCGTGTCGGGCTCTGTGCTGACTGCCAGCTCAGAGCCTGGAGCCTGTTTCAGTCTGTGACTCCCTCTCTCTCTGACCCTCCCCTGCTCACGCTGTCTCTCTCTCTCTGTCTCCTAGAAATTTAAAAAAANCCAGCTCAGAGCCTGGAGCCTGTTTCAGTCTGTGACTCCCTCTCTCTCTGACCCTCCCCTGCTCACACTGTCTCTCTCTCTCTCTCTCCTAGAAATAAATAAAAACATTAAAAAATTTTAAAAAAATTAAAAAAAAAAACATGTAATATTTTCATATGACCTATAAGAATCCATCAGGTCAACATACTATTTGCCTTCAGGGAATCTGAGGGTCGCGTACCAGCTCCCTGTGTTTCTAGTCTCTAAAGGGAAGGTTGTATGCTATCTTTATCAGAAAGAGTATTGGCTTCTTTCTGTAGTGAATTTCAGTGTCTTTCCCAAAACAGCTCATATTTTCTTATCTATATATTTAGATCTTAAGATTGCTCCCTTCAACATCTAGTTTGATAGCAAGTGGGCAATTAATTTTTTTGACTGGTTGGCAGGCCTTCTCAATTCTAGATGTGAGATATAACTAATGGTTTTAATATCTCAGTTCATGCCTCTTTTGATGACTCTTAGGTCTTTCACAAGTGGAATGGATTGGTGCTGACTCTGGGTCAGGAAGGGAAATTAGTGACACCACCAAAAAGAAACATATTAATGTTGCTTTTACTCACCCTAGAGGATTGCTGTCAGGATTGGACAAAATATTTTATATATTGTAAATTTTAATTTATCTTTACTGAGTAAAGAGATTTAAACAAATGCTGTTTCATTTGGGACACCATAACCAATAAGACATATAGACTCCATATATATATATATATATATGGAGTGTGGGAAGCCCTTTAGTTCTGGCTCTCAGTGCAACATCTGAGGATTCATACTGGTCAGAAGCCTTATGAATGTAAGGAATGTGGAAAAGCCTTTACTGTCTAAGACAACTTACTGGACATCAGAGTGTTCACACTGGTGAGAAACCCTTTGAGTGTAAGGAATGTGGCAAGACCTTTAGACTTAATTCCTGTCTTACTGAACATCAGAGGATACACACTGTTGAGAAACCCTTTAAATGTAAAAAATGTGGTAAGGCCTTTAGATAGAGTTCAGCCCTTAAAGCACATCAGAGAAACCCATATGGGTATAAAACACTAAGAATTTAAAGAATTTGGGAAGTCCTTTGTCTATGGCTGAAATTTATGTTAATGAAAAACTTCGATGTAAAAAGTCTTAATAGGCCTTTAGAAAATACTCTCAAATTAGGAGCAACAGTGACGCAAGATGGCAGCCACCACGGGCTCGGGAGTAAAAGTCCCTTGCACTTTTTGACTGTTGGAAGAATTGGAAGAAAGCCAGAAAGGAGTAGGAGATGGCACAATTAGCTGGGGTCTAGAAGATGATGAAGACATGGCACTTATGAGACAGACAGGGATGATAATTGGGCCTCCAAAAACAACTTATGAAAACTGAATATATAGCCTTAAAATAGAATGTGGACCTAAATACCCAGAAGCACCCCTCCTTGTAAGATTTGTAACAAAAATTAATATGGATGGAGTTAATAGTTCCAATGGAGTGGTGGACCCAAGAGCCATATCAGTGCTAGCAAAATGGCAGAATTCATATGGCATCAAAGTTGTCCTGCAAGAGCTCCAGCATCTAATGATGTCTAAAGAAAACACGAAACTCCCTCAGCCACCCATAATGACAGTGTTATGGCAATTTATCCAAAAGAAAAACCACAGGCTCTCCCTACCCCCCCATTTGATTTAAGCAGTCTTCATTTTCCACAGTAGTAAATTTTCTCGATATGTCTTGTAGACCTCAAAGTACTAGAAAGGGAGCTCCCATTCAAAGGCAATTTATCTTAAGATACTATAAATGATACTAATTTTTTGACCATTTAAAATATGTAAGTTGTGCTATAACAAACCATCCTGTCAAGTGTAACCACTGTCCACATAGTTGAACTTCTGGGATCAAGAAAATATATTTAAATTAATTCCCATCATATATAAGTTATATATATTATATTTTTTATATACTTGTTATAATATATTATGTATAATCTCTCTACTTTAGCTTTTTTTTCCTTCGAGTTAGTATATCTTACCGGCCCTATACCTCAGCCAACAAAAAAGTTTTTTTTTTTTAAATAGCTAGGCTCATAGGAGTTGATACACAGGCAGGGTCAAGAGTGCTCTAATATTAGTTACACAGATTCATCTAAACATATGCATCCCAACACATAGAATATACAAGATGGTATAAGAGAGATGAGTGTATTAGCTATGACCTAGATATTTCTTCCAGAGGCACACCTTAGAGGCTTTCCTTAAAATTACACAAGTTCCTAGGATACTAAGAATTATGCTTAAGACCCTGCAGAACTTTAAAGTGTATTGTTGTTGTTTTTTTATAGGAGTAAGACTTTGAGTTTTTGTGTTTCAGAAGGCTATGACAATTTATTAGCCTATAATTGAAGTGATGAAATAAAATACCTGTTTTAATATAAGAACCAATGTAGTTGAATTGAATGAACTGCCTCTTATCCAAATGAATACAGTATTTGTATATTTTATATAATTTGTATTTGTATTTGTAAGAATTAAGAGTAGTTAGCTCTAGAAGACTTCTACGTTCCCTAAAGACAGCTGAAAAGAAAGTTATAAGGATAGTTAAAAAAATAAATGATGGCTTTAAAATTGAACAAAATGAAATTTCTATGATGTTTTTGTGATGTTACTATTTATACAAATGTTTTAAATTTCACATAGCAAACTTAACTTTGCTTGTTAAAAAGTAATGGATTTTACTTTCTAAGTAAAATTGAAAGCAAAATATTGATAACTGTTTAACTATAAATCTCATTACCACTAAAATCTTAGTTTATAGTCAGTATTTTTTGCAAGTTGAGATAATTTTGGAGGCACAAATACTTTGTAGGTATTTTCAAACAACTGACAATTAATCCTATGAGATAAGTAAAAAGTTCTAATATGTATGAGGAAACTGAGGTACAAAAAGCATAAAGGCAGCAAACATATGTTCTCACAGTTGCCACTATCAGGCTAGTGTACAAGCTACACTTACTTTGTCATTAGGGAAGCCATTATGATAATAAATTTAAAAAAATAAATTAAGATAAAATGAAACCACAACCTAAATTTGGATGTTCATATTTTGAGGATATCATAGATTTAGAGGAGGAAACAAATTTAGCCTCACAATTTCACAGAGAAGAGTAGATTTCATAAACTGAACTACCACTAAGGATAAGAAGGAAACAACCATGCAGTGAGGGAAAGTGGCTGCCCAAACACACCGAAAGACTCAACGTACTCAGACATGGTAATGTCTGTGAGAGTATTCTTCAAGTGGTTCTTGTCCTAATATGGGAGAGGAGTGTGCAGAAAATAGACCCTGTACCAACACTATTTCTCCTCCTGACTGCTCAGTTCTCTAAGTCATTTGATTAGGAAAATCTTCTGCATGAACAGCCACACTTTGCACCCAAAGAACCTTACTTTCCCACAGAAGCAGCATCGAATAAAACAAAATTCTGTAATGAAAGCAACTAGTTGCCAGCAAAAGGCACAGAATGAATGAAGCTCATAGGAAAGCTACCTACAGAAAGTCTATTATAATTCTCAAAAGAAACTTGTTAAAGTAACTCCTAAGAGAAAAATAAATAAACCCACATGCCCATTTCTAAGTAATCAATTTTAAAGATGTGGATTAAAATTCACAGTGTTAAGGGCAGAAGTAAGCTCTCTGAATACTTAATTTCTTAACCATTTAGTGAGCATCTATTCAGTCTCAAGCATTACCACCCATTATTTTCACTCCAGATAACCTCATGAGATAGTTATTATTTTTACTTTCATTTAATATTTGAGAGAAATGAGCCTCAAAGAAAATAAGTAATATGCACAAGATTACATAGCCATGAAAGTGCTAGAAAGAGGATCTGAGTTTCAGACTGTCTCACTCTACAACTTATGCCCTGGCTTCATCTGTTGTTGATTTTACCTGAAGTCTTTGAAGAGATAAATTGTGTTCAACAGATCAAATTTTGGTGATATTATTCAATTATGTTTAAGCTTTGATCACTCTCAAACCTCTAGCTATATGGAACTAGCAATACTTTATCAGACAAAATAGGCTTTAAAATAAACACTGTAACAAGAGCCAAAAGGGCATTACATCGTAAGAGGAATGATCCAACACTAGGAAATTTGTGTAAATATTATATCAATATTTAAAATTATAAATATATAAAACTTTAAGTGTTAATGCACCCAAAAAAGGAGTGCCTACATAGTTAAGCAAAACAATTATTAACAGATATAAGGGAGAAATGAATAGTAATGAGACAATAGTAGGGGATTTTCACACCACACCTACTTCAGTGGTTAGGTCATCTAGATACAAAAATCAATAAAGAAACAGTAGCTTTGAGTAATACATTAGAGCAATGGAGCTAACAGATATATAGAGAACATTCCATCCAGAAACAGATAACACATTGTTTTCAAGTATATATGGAACATTCTTCAGGGTAGATCAGTGTTAGCCCAGAAAACGAGTCTCAATAAATTTAAGAAGATTAAAATCCTATCAAGCATCCTCTCTGACAACAATAGTATGTAACTAGATATCAGTTACAAGAAAAATATCTGAAAACAACACAAAGACATGGAGGCTAAAAACCTACTGCTACACAGTGAATGAGTCAACTGAGAAATCGAAGAGGAAATTTAAAAATACATGGAAACAAGTTCAAAATCTTTGGGTTACAGCCAAAATTGTTCTAAGAAAGTTTATAGCAGTACAGCCCTACCTCAAGAAACAAAAAAAATCTCAACCTAACCTTACATTGAAAAGAGCTAGAAAAATAAGAAGAAACAAAACATAAAGCTAATATAAGTAAGGAAATAATAGAGACAAAAATATTAAGGAAGCCAGGATCTAGATTTTTGAAAAGAAAAAGAAAACTGATAAGCCATTAGTAAGACTGCTAAGAAAAAGGAGAGAAGACTCAAAATCAGAGACAAATGGAGAGAAGACTCAAAATCAGAGACAAATGAAGAGACTGACACTACAGAAATACAAAACATTATAGATTATAAAAATTATATGCCAACACATTATACAACCTAGAAGAAATGAATGAATTCCTAAAAACACATAACCTTCCAAAACTAAATCAGGAAAAAATAGAAAATTTGAACGGATGAATTTCTAGTAACAAAACTGAATCAGTAACCAAAAAACTCCCAACAAACAATAGATCATGACCAGAGGGCTTCACAGGTGAAGTCTATCAAAGAAAAGTAAGGAACGCCTGGGTGGCTCAGTCAGGTAGGCATCCTACTCTTCATATTGGTTCAGAGTGTGATCTTGCTGTTTGTGAGATGGAGCCCTGCATAAACACTGACAGCATAGAGCCTGTTTGGGATTCTCTGTCTTCCTCTTGCTGCCCCTCCACCCTCAAAATAAATAAATAAACATTTTATAAAGTAAAAAAGAGTTAATACCTCTTCTTACTAGTCGCAAAATGTAGAAAAAGAAACTTCCAAATTTATTCTATGAGATCAGCAATACCGTAATACCAAAACCAGAAAAAGACACAACAAAGAAAACAAAAAGAAAAAGATAATACAAAACTGCATGCCAATATCTCTGATAAACAAAGATGCAAAAATCCACAACCGAATATTAGCAACTCAAATCCGAGAATACATTAAAAGAATAATTCACTATGATCAAGTAGGATTTATTTCAGGGATAAGAGAGTTGTTCAATATTTGCAAATCAATCAATATGATGCATAGCATTAACAGGAGAAAGGATAAAAACCATATGATCATTTCACAGATGCAGAGAAGGCATCTGACAAAATACAACATTCATTCATGATAAAAACTCTCAACAAAGCAACCCAAGTGTCCATGAACAAATAAATGGATAAAGATCATAGATGAATTGAGAGTGCATTATACAAGTCAGAGAAATACAAATATTATATAATTTTATGTATATGCAGACTATAAGAAAGAAAACAAATGAAGAAACAAAGAAAGTAATCAACAAAGGAGGATTAGAGAGAACATTACCCAGCATATTAAAGGACATATATGAAAAACTCACAGCTAACATCATATTCAGTGGTGAAAAACTGAAAGCTTTTCCCCTAAAATCAGGAATAAGACAAGAATGTCCACTCTCACCACTTTCATTCAACATAGTATTACTTGAAGTCCCACCCATAGCAATCAGAAAGAATAAGAAATAAAGCACATCCAAATTAGCAAGAAGGAAGTAAAGCTTTTACTATTTGCAGATGACATGATACTATACGTAGAAAATTCTAAAGACTCCACCAAAAAACTACTAGAACTGATAAGTGAATTCAGTAATGTTGCAAGATACAAAATTAATATACAGAAATCTGTTGCATTTTTATACAATAATGAAGTAGCAGAGAGAAAAATGAAGAAAACAATTCCATTTATAACTGTGCAGACACACTCAAAACCTAGGAATAAACCAAAAAAGTGAAAGGTCTATATTCTGAAAACTATAAAACATTGATGAAAAAATTAAAGATGACACAAAAAAATGGAAAGATATTCCATGCCTATGGATTGGAAGAATTAACCTCATTGGAAGAACATAACATCTTACATTACCCAAAGTAAGCTACAGATTCAATAAAATCTCTATCAAAATATCAGCAACATTTTTCACAGAACTAGAACAAATAAACCTAGAACCACAAAAGACCTAAAAGTCAAAGCAATTTTGAGAAAGAACAAAGATGGAGGTATCACAAGCCCAGATTTCAATGTATACTACAATGCTGTAGTAATAAAAACAATATGGTCCTGGAGCAAAAATAGACACACAGATCAATAATACAGAATACAGAGCCCAGAAATAAACCCAAGTTTATGTGGTCAATTAATTTATAACACAGTAGGCAAGAGTTTACAATGAGGAAAAGATCATTTTTTAATAAAAAAAAAAAAACTGTTGGAAAAACTGGATAGCTACATGCAAAAGAATGAAACTAGACCAACTAAACAAAAATAAACTCAAAATGGATTAAAGAGCTAAAAAATGAGCTAAAGACATGAAAGCATGAGACTAGAAAAAATAGGTAGTAATTTCTTTGACATAGGCCTTGGCAACATTTTCTACCTATGTTTCCTTAGACATGGGAAATAAAAGGAAAAATAAAGTTTTGCACAATGAAGGAAACCATCAACAAAATGAAAAGGCAACCTATTGAATGGGAAAGTCTATTTGTAAATAATATAGCTAATAAGGGGCTAATATCTGAAATATATAAGGAACTTATAAAACAACACCAAAAAGCAAATAATCTGATTAAAATAGACAGAACAGACATTTTTCCAAAGAAGACATACTCACGGCCAACAAACCATGAAAAGATGCTCATCACTAATGTCAAGAAAAAGAAAATCAAAATTACAATGAGATATTACCCTACACCTTTCAGAATGGCTAGAATCAAAAAGACAAGAAATAACAAGGGTTGGTGAGGATGTAGATGGGGAAAAAACACCCTTTTCCACTACTGGTGGGAATATAAATTGATACAACCACTGTAGAATACAGTATGGAGGTTCCTGAAAAAACTAAAAATAGAAATAACATATCAGTTAATTCCAATACTAGATTTTTACCCAAAGAAAACAAAACTAAATAACAACAAAACTATGCACCAGTATATTTGTTGCAGCATTATTTTCAATAACCAAAATGTGGAAGCAACCCAAGTGTCCATGAATAAATAAATGGGTAAAGATCATAGATGAATTGAGAGTGCATTATACAAGTCAGAGAAATACAAATATTATATAATTTTATGTATATGCAGACTATAAGAAAACAAATGAAGAAACAAAAAAGAAACCTCTTATTTACAGAGAACAAATGCAGTTAAAAGTACACTTATCTTGATGAGCCCTTAGTAATATACAGAATAGTTGCATCAATATGTTGTACATCTGAAACTAATATAACATTGTATGTTAATTCTAATATAAAAAGTGTACATATATAACTACCAAGTGTATCTTGCTATCTGCAGCTTGTAAAGCACTTATCAATCATATTTTATACACAAGAATATTGAGGCTCAGAAGAAGTAAATGACATCTGTGAAGTCACATGGCTAGACAGTTGCCATGTTTTGATTATAAATTCTATGACTTGGATATATCAGCTGATTTTTCTATAAAATACATCTTTTGAAAAATTTTCTTAATCAGATAAGTGATAACTGCTAATAATCATCCAAATACTACAGATTAAAAAAAAGTATAATTACTAAAAAAAAATTCTACCTTCTCCAAAATAATTGCTATTAGTAACTTTTTTGTATTTATTCAGTTTTCTTTTATTATTTTAGACATGGGACAAAGTGTATGTAATTTTCTGCAATGCCATGTTTTTGTTTTGTTTTGTTTTTAGTTAACAGCCTCGAGTTCCACCTTAAAACTACCTTGTGACGAGCAGATACTTACTTAAATCATGTTTGGAATAGGACTGGATTAGAGCTAGGTCGGGACAGGGTACCAAATGGTCACTCTCTTGTTGGCCCCCTTTGTGATCATAGAAGATAGTGTCACATTCAAGCTATAATGTTCAGATCATGGAATAATCAACTAGAACTATATGGTATAATAACAACAGATTTTTTGACAGAATCCAACTGATAACATTTTGTTTTATTACCCTTCCTGAAATACAGGACACAATATAAGCTTTAAACTCTAAGGGTTTCTAACAATCTTTAAGCCTTGGTTTTATATTGGGTTTCTCATTATTGCTAATAGTATCTGACCTTTAACTTTATCTACGTCATTTCTAATTAATTCTTTTCTGATACAGGAGATATAATTACCTTATTTTTTTAAACTTTTTTTTAAAGTTTATTTATTTATTTTTTGAGAGAAAAGAGAAAGAATGAACATGGAAGAAACAGAGAGAGAGAATACTAAGCAGTCAGCGCGGAGCTGACTTGGAGTTCATACTGTGAGATCATGACCTGAGCTGAAGTTGGAAGCTTAACTGAATGAGCCAACCAGGTACCCCTCTTCTTATACAGGAAATTTTAGATTAAAACTATTCACCATATTTCCAGATAATCACAAGAAAAATTAAAAGCTTTTATATTCTTTGTTCTCAAAATGGACGCATATGCTAGATTAGGATAATCCTTGTTAGATGCCCCAAATGTGGTTAGATTCAAGATTCAGAATGTAAGAGAAATTACTATGTATTTTAGCATAATAATCAATGACAACCTGGCCTGACTTAGGACACTGTCAGGTTTCCTGAGATGCTCCCTTTATTGTAACATTTCTATCTTCCAAATTCTGAATTTTTTATGTTTCTTTTTGTCTTTTGCTTTTTTAAAAAAAAAATGAAATCAAACTTTTCTAAGGTCATTATTTTTCTCTGACCTTTATTTTTTTAAGCTGCATTGAGTAGTGGATTATTATTTAATTGATCCAAGGGCAAAGCAAGCATAGAAATATAAAAACATCTATATTTTTCAATTGTACCACCTTTTAAAATGATTAAATGCAGCAGTAATGAATTATGTCCAAAGATAAACCATCGTATGATATATCCTATATAAGTTATTCCTAGCTGAGCATGAGTCAAATATTTATATTTTAAAATGGAATGTCAAATGACTTACAGTAGTTACTAATGAGATCAGCTGAGAAAAATGTCCAAAACTCTTTTATCGCTGTTTATAAATTACCTTTTCAAAGCTATACTTTAGCTCATCTTATAATAGCAGATTTCGAAAAAAAAATTGTGTCAATTAGTATTATTTACTTCAAGTTCAAGTGCACACTTTTAAGTCTCAGTAGGGAAAACTGGAGAGAAATATTGAGAAATAAGATAAAGGAATTCCGTATGTTTAGCAGACGCAGACAAAAGAGCATTGGGAGAAATTGATAAAAATTCAGACAGAAGCATCCTGTTAAAGGGGTAGGCTGCTTGTCTGAAGGCTATGGGTGCTATTTTCCTAATAATTACAAAATCAGGTGAGAGAAAAGCAAGCTTTTGTGGCAATACGGGTCTGATGAGTTTCTTGATATCTATTGGAAATCATATTGCAATTAAAGTGGAAAAGCTAATGTTTTTCTTTGCCATGCTAACAATTTCATTTGTAGAAGGAAAAGAAAGTTATTAGAATAATTTCTCTTCAATACTTAATTCAGACCAAGAAGGAGGGGATAAACATTAGCTAGTTAGAAACCTACTCTATATATTTGGAAAGGTATTTCAAAAGGACTAAGAAAATTCAAGCATGATCCCATGATCACACTTCAAGAATGGGCCATATCCCAACAAATGAAAGATAAAAAGGATTAAAAATTATGATCCACATTAGTCTTACAGTAAAATTTACAGCCAAATTGCTTAGAACATTGAACAGAATTTCTTACGGAAATAACCTTACATAAAAACTGGGTTTCTAGGGGCGCCTGGGTGGCTTAGTCGGTTAAGCATCCGACTTTCGCTTAGGTCATGATCTCGCGGTTCGTGGGTTCGAGCCCCGCGTCGGGCTCTGTGCTGACTGCCAGCTCAGAGCCTGGAGCCTGTTTCAGTCTGTCACTCCCTCTCTCTCTCTCTGACCCTCCCCTGCTCACGCTGTCTCTCTCTCTCCTAGAAATAAATAAAACATTAAAAAAACAAACAAACAAAAAAACAACTGGGTTTCTAAAAGCATCCCAGTGAAATCCTGGGGCGTAGTAGGCAGCTGGACCCCAAAGGCGTCCTGGTGATAATAGTTGGAAGTTCCTCTCTAGTGGCAATGACAGCAGGGGACATATAAAGGGTGCACGAGTGGTTAGGAAAGAAAGAAATCTTCAGGAGGGGTGGCAGTGTAGGGAAATGAGGGGCCCTGGAAACCACAGCCACAGCATGGAGAAAAACTTGGGTCCTGAAGGCCTGGTGTATGTAGCTCATTTGGAAGATAAGACCCGCAATGTGGAAACTGGGTACAAAACAAGCAGGACACGGCTGTGCATTGCTTTAAAAAAATTCCTAGTAAAACTAAAGATATGCTAGCAAAATGTGTATTCATATATCTGTGCTACAGGAGAGTATGTTAAATTTCCCCTTAAAATTGAGGTATGACATTTACTAAAAATGTATTAGAACTAACGTTTTAAGTGTGTGCAACTTGTAATTTAACAACCCTAAGTTCCCACTGCTATTAAGACATGGACAAGAAAATATGTTTTTGTACACTATCAAGAATATAGAAAGTATGATTCAAAGTAACCATCTTAGGGAGACTGTCATGTTGCTGATGCTATATGGTTATTACGGTTTTTGTCTTGATGTTGCATCTCTATTTACTTCCCATAAATGTTTAAGATTCAGTTATTTTTGTCATTTATGAATTCCCTATAAATATGTTTCCTTGTTTCTTCCATAGCTTAGCTATAAAGTCACAGTAAAATTAAATGTGTTTAAAATGTTTTATGAAATGTAATTTTTATGTGATCATAAAAAGATATAGATATATTTCTTCCAATGGAAGAAATACTTCAAATTTGATCCAGAATTTTTATTGCAAATGTTTACCCATGAGAAGAAATCTGGTCTGTAAAATATTTATCAAATATTATTAGCAAAGTATACACAACACAATGACTTCTTTAAAGTATGCACAGAATTCATGAGGAAAATGCAGCAATATTAGATGCTTCCAGAAACAAAGCTTTTTCTTAAGAGAAATGCATTAAAACAAAAGTGATTCTAATGATGTAATGCTTCCTCCTCCCATCCTTTTGTAGAGCATGACCTCATCTAGAAACCTTATCACTCATAATTAGTTAAGCATGTAATCCGCTCATTTCTTCAGACATGCCTCAGGACTCTTTATTTGTTTCACTCTAACAATTATAACATTCATACAGAATTACAGCTAGTTTCTTCACATTTAAGGCACCACTGAAATGAGGTCTGACTCTGCAATGTTTTGTACATTACTCCTGCAATAACATTAGGCTTATCTCATATGCAATAACTATATTCTATTTTTTAAGGAATAAAACAGGCCAGTAATTCTTAATTAGGAAACTAAAGACAATAGTGTTTTGGGATCAATTGTGGCAAGGGTACAAATAACTTATTCCTAATAAGGTTTCAAATACCCAAGATTGAGAAGCATTTTATTCACGGATTTCCATTCCAATTTGGTTTTATAAATGAGAGGAAATGGTATGAAGCATTAATATAGGTAAATCACTATTATTAAATGAGTAGCTAGATCAGACTTTGGGGGACCTAAAAATAGTGTGCAAAGTCTAAACATTTTTAATCTTATTTACTCCTCTAAATAGTTCTATGAAGAAAGGGCGGAAGGAATAACACTTCTGAGTAAAATGTTTGGTACAGTCTTGACTTTGGGAAATTTGTAATGTTTCATTTACTTAAAATAAAACAGACAAGCCTGGGGGTTAAAGAAAAGCAAAGGTAGACATTTTGAGAAACATTAAAAGAGATGCATTTTCGATGAATAATAGCCACATTGGGTGTGGGGGCAGATGGGAGATTTCAGGTAACTTTTAGGCTATTTGGACTATAGATCCTCAGTCTGAAGACACAAAGAATTCTAAACAAATACTGAACTTGACCTAGTAGGCATCTTTCCTCAGATCCCTGGGTTCCTAATTTTGAAAGTATTTTCTCTGTACTCTAAGCATGAACAAATAAAAATGTTGTGGTTAAAAGGAGTAGGTTTTACACTGTCAGAGAAGAGTTACAAATATGGGAAAGGAGGAAGAAAACATCAGCTCCATGGTATTGGATAGAAGTAGATATCATTTGAACATATGGCTTTAAGAAACAGACCTATATAGATATATAATTAAAATACATAAAATATTCAGAGATATGGGTGTATGCACCACATATACATTATGAGGGTTTGTGTATTTCCTAGCTCTATCTGCCTAGAAGGCCTAAGCACAATGACATCCAGTAGCAACAAGAAGCATTTCTGGCCCCATGATCCTGATTTTCAAAATAAATTTCTTTCGAAAAGAAATCTAAATGAACAAAAAGAAATCTAGGCATTTCGAGGAAATTGCTGATTCCAAGGCTAGTCAGGGAAAGTCAGGGAGTGTACTCAAATAATAATGCAGTCATTTCAGAAAGATAAGGGGCCAGCTTGCGAAGGCTCTCTCTACTCAAATCTGGAAAATTTGAGCATCAAAATAAATAAAGGATTATAAGCTTAACTAGTAAAATTCTTCCTGGTAGACAGTATCTTAACAAAGTGATCAAAGTTAACATCACCCTAATGGGAAAATGGATACCATGTACCTCTTGATATGATGCACCACAGAGGATATACCATCACTCTGTTACTAACGTCACTTTATTATTCATGCAGTTTCCTAATGAAAGTGCACAGAAATAAATCTAATCATAAGGAAACACTGGACAAACCTAAATTGAGAGGAAGCCTGCAAACTGGCCGATGTCATTTAAAAAATGTCTAGGTCATGAAATGCAAATTAAGATTGAAGAACTGTTTCAGAATAAAGGAGACTAAAGAGACATGAAAATTAAATGCAAAGCATAAGGTGGTATTTGCTTGGATATAAAAGACATTATTGGGACAAGTGCTGATATATGAATAAAGTCTGCAGATGAGATAATGGTATTATGACTAGTAAATGTTAATTTCCTGATTTATGGAAGATAATATCTTTATTTTTAGGAAATATACACTTAAGAATTTTGTAAAGGAAAGGGGAATCATGCCTTCAGTGCACTCTTGAATGGTTCAGGGAAATAATCATACACACACACACACACAGAATTAACCTTGGGAGGCTACAAGTGAAGTGTACACAGGAATTGTTTGTACTGTTCTAAACTCTTAGCCACTTTGTTCTATAGGGAGAGCATCACAGATAAGTGCTGTTTTCATAAATGCCAAAGAAGAAAAACATGAGAAGGAATGATCTAAGCCCTAAAACTACATTGTTCAATAAGTTCTATGTGACTGCTAGCCACATGTATCTATTTTATATAAATTCAAATTACTAAAATTAAAAAGTTTGTTTTTCAATAACACTAGCACTTATCAAGTGTTCAAAGTCAAATATGCTTACTGGCACTATATTGGACAGTACAGATATAGAATGATTCTTTCATCTCAAAAAGATCTATTGGACTGTGATGGTCTAGACTCTAGACTATTACGATATTTAAAAGGATGCTTCTTACATCCATCCACAATTATTTGCAGGGAGCAGAGGAGATCCCCACACTCCACTTTACCTGGGGAGCGTATGCTGTGCTGGTTATGGCTATTTAAAATTCTGGAGACTGTCTGCAGCCTGCCTGTCTAGGATCACCTCCAGGCTGTACAACTTACTAGCTGTGAATCCTTGGCAACGGAATTTACACTTATTTTTTAGATTTCCTTGTCTAGGAAACAGAGATAGTAATAGCACCCACCTAATGGGGTTGTGTGAAGATTAAGAGAGTTTAGTGAAGAACAGAAAATAACACTCCTCTATAACTCAAAGGAAACATTCTAAGACATATTGGGGACAGAGTTAATGATTTCTTCCGTGTAAAATAAAATAAGCATTTTATATCCGTTGCATCCTTATTTAGAAAGATAATCAAGCACCAGAGATATGATTGAACTTAATGACTTTTAAGGTCTCTCTCAGTACAGAGACTGTGATACCTTGATATTAGGACCACTGTCATTCTGCCTTAGAAATGGCTCCAACATGATTATTTATAACTTTTAAAGGTTGCTTACATGTATCTCTCAATATGGTCCAAAAAATATTTTTTCCATTTTACAAATAAATATGTTTACATTTTAAGATGTTAATTACTTGCCCAAAGCTAAGGAATCAGCAAGGGGCAAAGCCTAGGGCTGAAGATAGGTCTTGCAATTCCAAGTCTTTTATGCTATATCATTCCATTACTTATGTATGTACTATAAATTTGGACAATGTATGAACATGCTGGTACATCCTGAAACAACTGTGCTGAATACAGCTCCTATGTCTCCTCTGTTCAGCGTAAGGGACAGTCTGAGTTCAAGATCTCCAAACTGATCACAGAAGCTCATACATAGTGCAGAGAATATTATTTGATTTGGAATTGCATAGAGACAAAAAGTCACTTGACTCACCTGTATCTGAGTTTGTGTAAATATCTGGGTATGGAGCGCCTGAGTGGCTCAGTCAGCTAAGCGTCAGACTCTTGATTTCAGCTCAGATCAATATCTTATGGTTCGTAAGTTCAAGCCCCACAGTGGGCTCTCTGCTGTTAGCATAGAACCTACTTTAGATCCTGTGTCTCCCTTTCTCTCTGCCCCTCCTGCATTTGTTCTCTCTCTCTCAAAACTAAACAAAGATTTAAAAAGTAAATATTAAGAAAAGAGAAATACTTAAGTGTAACTTTTTGATACAAGATAAAATATATTGAAATTTCCGCAGCGGTGGTAAAGGATATTTTAATTTGAAAACATTATTTCCTCTTAGACCTATATAGCAGTTTCATTTAGTACAAAGAAATGTAAAAAAAAAAACAAAACAAAACAAAAAAGGTCTCCTTTGCTTATTTACAAAATTCATCCATTATTTATTAAATTTTATACCTCATTCTCACCATCTTTTATCTTTCTTGACCTATGTCTCTGCAACATTTTGTTATTCAAGCCATACAGTACAAAGACCAAATAAAATTTGTAAATAACATTGTTAATAATCTCAATGGCTCCATATAAACATATAATCCATTAAAATATTTCCATTTTATGAATGAGACAACTGAAACCATAGATAACCTGCTATAAAGTTAGGGGTAGGTAATTTGAAAATAGGTATGTTTGACCAGTTTCTACTTTTTAACTACCCCCCATGATGACTTCCATTCATTATAGAATATTAGGAAAATATATTAATGTTATAAAGGATTAAAATTACTTATAATCACACTGTAAAACAACTCTATTGGACATTTTGGTTTACTTCCTTTTAATCTTTTTATTTGGTGGTCATCGTGGTCTTAACATATTATGGAAGTTCTATTACTAAATAAAATGAATGTCTCAACCTCCCAAAATGGACGAATCATGGGGAAAAACCTGTATTATGTATTCATGTTGAAGGAACTGAAAGTATACACTCTAAGTCAGACAGAAAATGACAAATGCCATATGATTTCACTTAAATGTGGAATCTAAAAAAAAAAAAAAACAAAAAATCAACACACACACAAAAGCATAAACAGACCCATAAATACAGAAAATAAACTGATGGTTGCCAGAGGGACGAGGGTGGGGAATAGACAAAAAGATGTGAAGGGAAGTAGGAGATACAAGCTTCTAGTAATAGAATGAATAAGTAATGGGGATGAAAGGTACACCATAGGGAATATAGTCAATGGAATTCTAATAGCATTGCATTGTGAGAGCCAATAACTACACTTGTCATGAGCACAGCATAATGTATAGAATTGTAGAATCACTGTTGTGCACCTGAAACTAACGTAACTTTGTGTTTTAACTATGCTTCAATAAAATATATATAGATATATAGAGAGAGACTCTAGAGTCGAATTTCTCAAGATTAGATCTTAATACTTTATAAACTGCATGACCTTGAACAAATTAGCTGATCTAAGTTTCAATATTTGAATCACTAAAGCTTCATTATTATTACCATCATCATATACAAACTTGAATGAAACAATATACTTAAAAGCAAAGTTCAGGGAAAACAGGAAGGGAAAGGAAAGGAATTAATTTCCACTGAAAAGAGAACAGAAGGATTTGAACTGCCAATTAAGACTTAATTTATATACATAATAATAACCAACTATTAAAGGGCTCTTTCCCCTTTCCCTCAATTAAAAATGTTATTCTCAGTGTGGTTATTTATCATAGTCACAAGCCAATAAGATATGAAAGTAAAGTATCCATCAATGGATGAATGGGTAAGAAAATGTAGCATACATATACAATGGAATATTACTCAGCCATAAAAAAGGAATGAGATCTTGCCATTTGCAACAGCATGGATGGAGCTAGAGGATATAATGCTAAGTAAAAGAAGTCAGATTGAGAAAATAAAATAAATGATCTCACTAATATGTGGAATTTCAGAAATAAAACAAAAGGAGAACCTGCGTGTGTCAGTTGGTTTAGAGTCCAACTCTTGATTTCAGCTCATGTCATGATCTCATGGTTCATAAGATCAAGCCCAGTGTCGGGCACTATACTGACAGTGTGGAGCCTGCTTGGGATTCTCTCTCTCCCTCTCTTTCTGCCCCTCTCCCACTTGCATTCTAGATCTCAAATAAATAAACGTTTAAAAATAAAGAAATGAAATAAAACAAATGAACAACACACACAAAGGGGACAAAAACCAGACTCTTGAATACAGAAAACAAACCAGTGGTTACCAGACAGGAGGTTGATAGGAGATGGCTGAGAAAAGGGATTAAGATTATACTTACATTGATAAGCACTGAGTAATGTACAGAACTGTTGAATCATTATACTGTATACTCGAAACTTATAAAACACTGTAAGTTAATTATACTTCAATTTTAAAAATATCCTCAATGTGGTTATGGGAGGTTTGTAGGTGAACAGAACATGCAATTGCTTCCTGAATTTGTATTAGCATAATCTCAGTGTCTTAAAGCCACCCCAATATCTTTTAGCATACATTCGTCTATGACATAATCATGTAATTACCTATGATGTGCACCCTGTCTTTTCATTTCCATTTGCTGAATATCATCTTTTAGCTCATAAAGCCCCTCAGCACCAGATACTGCTACTGTAACTTTCTCTGTGACCTTGTGAAACATCTTATAGAAGTAGAGAGATATTATGATTTCACTAGTAAGAAGTTGTCACTACATTATGAGCCTAACCTTGAATTTCCATGACTGTAATTTAGTTTACATTTTTAAGTCTATTAATTTAAAAAAAGGCAGAGTCCTCCATGTCACTCAAAAATAAAAATGTTTACATATTTTTTAATTTGAATTTTGTCAGTTCGTTTAGTCATTCACTTTCCCTTCGTAAAAAAACTTAATGTCATAGCTCTCTTGAGCAGCAACCATTCAGATGATACTCTACAATATATAGATACTAGTATCTGGTGTCCAAGGCTGGCAGTGTATGCATAAATCAGTCTATTTACTGGTCCTCAGGAGAACGCATTTCTATTATGCCTGAAACACATAAATACAAAATACACATTACTGAAATGTTCCAGAGCCCTAAGAATTGTGGCAGGCACAATTAGATCTTGTACAGATAAAAATCTACTTTAAAGATCTAATTTAAGGATTTTAAGAATCTCTAGAGAAGTATTAATACAATATTTTACCATCCTCTTCCAAATTTTGATGTATAAAACATGTGTCGTTACTTAGCCTTCAATACTCTTTCTTTGAATGGAGGTAATAAAAATTTCAAAATACAGGAAGTGTCTTCACCTGAAGCCAAAAGAAGCAGAGAATAGTCATTCAGGGCCCTGGAAACTTGAGCACTCTCACATGCTTTGTGTGATGGGCTGAAATATACAACATTCCACCTTGGACTTTTGTATCTTAAAGTGGGATAAAGATGTAAGGAGAGTCAATGATTATTCCAGGGATGGGAGCAGAGGTGGCAAGTAACTATGCACTGGCAAAGGCACCAGTGAAAGAGTTCCAAGCAGCTAGTCCCTTATTTTGCCTGATTCAGCTCTGTATTTGGCTATCCTGGCTTCCCTTCCCTGCCTCCCTTGGCATCTTTCCCAATTTTACTTTTATACCTATCATAATCATTTAACTTTTTAATGGTATAGTTTTATGATAAAGGTGGTAACTTTATTCCCATGTTAACAAAACATATATAAACATGAATACCAAAATTAAAATAGTATATCGCCAGTAACTCCACCATCTAATAATAAATCCTTTACAATTATGGTTTAGAATCTTTTATTTTTCCTTCTGTCTCTGCCTCTCAGTCTCAGTTATTATCTCTATCTCCAAACACATCATCTCTGAAATTTTTGCTTTAGCGTCATCAGTATTTTATGGAAATATTGAAGATTTTTCTTTAGTTTTCACCATACATGAATGCATAACATTTCCTTTTATGGAAGTACTATAATTACTACTGCAATTGTCTGACACTTAGATGGTATCTTTTTTTTCTCCCAATTATAAATACTTTTATGAAGACTCTCTTTTGTATAAATTTGGGCGCAACTGCTCTCTCACTCCATTGCTTTATTTGTTTGTGTCTAGTTGGTACTCTGCTGAATACAACTACAGGAAGAAGACATCTGCAACGAGGATTATTTGCACTGTTCAGGAAAGCACAGTCATCTAGCCGATACTGCCTTTTCCATACTTACCAAGAGTCCTATCTCCCTAGTGTGAAAAATGACCAAAATGTAAGCAGTTCCTGTGTCCTCAGGGCAGCCCTTTCATCTGAGTCTGCAGCTCTCCGTACTCTCAATCAGTCAACCCTGCCCTGCTATAGCTTCCCAGAAAATCAAATTATACATGCATGCTACCTGGCCTCATGCTGGCAGTTGTATGGGTAGGATGAGGACTTGTCAGGCAACCTGCCTGACATGGACACCCGCAAGGCACTGACTCTTCTCACATCAATGCTTTCCTGGTCTCTTCCCTTGATGAATCAAGCCCACTCAGAGCATGTATGATGCAGTCTTATTTAAGAAAAAAAAAAAATCTACATTACTATTACCTGAACATTTGAGCGAAATTGTTTTATATAGGATTTGAGATGAGAGTACTTAAGACTTTAATGAAAGACTAAAAGTCTCTTAACAATATATGGCTTTAAACCTTTCTAAAAGATTCGTTCAATGTCATATATGAGTTTTTAAGATTTAACTAAATACTGTTGTTCTTATTCTATCCAACAACCAATACTACAGTTTTATCTAATGCCCAAAGTTCCATTTGACTTTAAATTGAACATGAGACAACACTATGAAACGATCTTAAAAGCCAATCTGATCAGGTGAGTATGCTCATGTGTGGCTAGGTGGTGATGGCTATTAATGGAAATATATTCTCAAAATAAGGTTAGTGTGAGTCCTACTTTGTTACATTCAGACTAATGCTAGTTTCCTGCACTCAACTCTGGATATATACACCAAATGGATATATTTGAGGACTGGATAGTAAAGAAACCAAAGCCATGAGTCATGAAAAACTGCCTAGAGCAATGATGTAAGAGTATGAATATAACCATCCTCAAATACTTGCAAGGCTGTTGTGTGAAGTAAGATTTGTTCTGCATAGCCACAGGGATTGAGCTATAGGTGGAGATATTTAAAAAAAAAAAATTCAACTCAGTATAGGAAAGATCTTTCTAATAAAGCACAGGGTCAGCTGTAACTGCTTTGAGAATTATTGCTGAGACTGAACAGAAAAGTCTTCAAGTGAATATTTCTTGAAAAGAAATGCGCTAGCAAAACAGCACTAAACACTATACTTTCATAAATATTAAACCCAGAGACTTGGACAGATAATAACATTCCAGATGGAATTAAAAAGGGGTCTTCACTGTTCCAGAGGGTACAACAAAACAAGGTGCTACTAATAAATAAAAAATTACTTTGCTCATTTTCTACATAAATCAGAAGAGAAAGAAAACAGTGTAATTCAAGAGAACAGATCAACAAATAAGCAATAAACTAAATATATTTAGTATCCAATAAACAAAAAAGGAAGTAAGTGGATTTAGCTAGATTGAACTTTGGAATTAAAAAGAGAAATATCATCAAGTAAATGTTAGTTTCAATAAACAATCTGAGTATCCCTTACAGAAAAATAAGTTTTAATGACTTTTTGTGCAATAACCTTTATTATCATTTATTTCCCATAACAATGTTGGTTTTGCCAGAATTCTGATTTAACAGAATACCATACATTTGGCTAGGTAATATATTCAGACATTTCAATGAAATGAAACAAAAGAAAATCCTGGCTTCACAGATGGGTCCCATACATAATTTCAAAACTTGTCTGGCTGGCTCAGCTAGAAAGCTGAGATACTTTACATATACAAAATCAACAACTAAAACCTGATTCTTGCATTAGAGCTCTTTTCTTTTAGCTTTTCCCAGTTATTTTCTGGCATAGTCTACCATTTAATTAAAACAAGACTGTATTTCCTTTAGACCTAGAAACATCTGATTAAAATCTAGAAAAAAACATCTTTATAAACATAATTAAATATCAATATGTTAAACATACATTTAAAATTAAATCAGCTTCTATTCTTATGCATTTTGGAATCTTAAAAAAAGAGAGAACTGAGGATGCAAATTAGGTAACAGCCTGGAAAACTGTTGGAAATAGAATACATTTTTTTTAATCAGCTGATATTTTCTTTCTAAAAATGCATATGATAGCAAGTAATTTTAAAAATTCAATGTAATCATAAAATGATTTAAAATCTTTAAATAACTTCAGAATTATAGTCAGCATAAATAGAAAGAAGAAACACGTTTGAAATATATTTTGACAAAATTTGTTGTGATGTCAAGAGAAAAAAAAAGGCAGAAATAGACATTAAATGCACTAAAAATATAGTAATAAAACAAGAAGAAAGCTTTTCTCAAGTGCATTTTGCAAACCACAAGTAAAAGTAGAAAATTGTCATTTTGAATGTTGGCAGTTAATAGTAGTAAAGTATCTTCTATGCCATTCCTATGTTTCTTTCCTTTTTGCTCTCATTATCTTCCCCTAATTCCAGTCTCAACCAATAAGGCCAAGAAGCTTTACCATTGCGAACCCTGGTTCCTAAACTTGCCTGTTTATCCAAGTCCCTTGGCAGGTTTTCAGTATTGTTTCTGTAGCCCTCCCTAAGACCCACTGAATCAAACTCTCATGAGGGACCTGGAAATTTTCTGTTTAAAAAATGTATCTAGTAAAAGTGTTAATATCTAAAGTATATAAAAGTCTCATACAGCTCAACAGAAAAAAAAAATCTGATTAAAAAATGGGCAGAATAACTGAACAGGCATTTTTTCTAAAGAAGACATACAAATTGCAAACAGGTACATAAAAAGATGTTCATCACTAGTCATCAAGGAAATGCAAATCAAAACCACAATGAGCTATCACCTCACACCTGTTAGAATGGTTATCACCAAAAAGATAACAAATGACTAATGTTGACAAAGATGTAGAGAAAAGGGAACCTCTGTTCACTGCTGGTGGGAATGCAAATCAGTCCAGCCACTATGGAGCGTAGTATGGAGGTTCCTCAAAAAATTAAAAATAGAAATGACACATGACTGAACAACTCTACCTCTGGATATACTTCCAAAAGAAAGAAAATCATTATCTCTGGGGAGCCTGGGTGGCTTAGTCGGTTAAGCGTCCGACTTTCGCTTGGGTCATGATCTCGCCGTTCGTGGGTTCGAGCCCCGCGTCGGGCTCTGTGCTGACTGCCAGCTCAGAGCCTGGAGCCTGTTTCAGTCTGTGACTCCCTCTCTCTCTGACCCTCCCCTGCTCACGCTGTCTCTCTCTCTCTCTCCTAGAAATAAATAAAAAATATTAAAAAAAAATGTTTAAGAAAATCATTATCTCTAAGAGATATCTGTGCTCAAACATTCATTGCAGCATCATTTACAATAGCCAAGATATGAAAACAACTAAGGGTCCAGTGATGGATGAATATATACATAATGGAATATTATTCATCCTCCTCCCCCCCCCCAAAATAAAAGAATCTTGACATTTTTGACAAGATAGATGGACTTTGAGGGCTTTTATGATAAGTAAAATAAGTCAGAGAGAGAAAGTCAAATACTATATGACCTCACTTATATCTACAATCTAAAAAACCCAAATTCATGGGTACAGAGATCAAACTGGTGAGTGCCAGAGATGGGGGTTGGGAGGATTGGTTAAAAGTGGTTAAAAGGTACAAGCTTCTAATTATAAGTTCTAAGAATGCAATGCACTTCACAACGACTATAGTTAACCATGCTGTATTATGTACTTGAAACTTACTAAGAGAGTAGATCTTAAAATTTCTTATCACAAAAAAAAATGTGACTATGTGAGGTGATGGATATTAACTATATTATGGTAATCATTTCACAATAGATACATATCACAATGTTGTATACCTTAAGCTAATACAATGTTATATGTCAATTACATCTCAGTAAAATGGGGAATATAATCTTTACAGATACTTCTGTGGCAGGGGGTCAGTGCTTGTGAACTACTGATTATTAAAATATTGCCCTAATTGCATTTGTACTTGCAGAATCATCCTCTATGTCTAATCCATCTGGTTTTTGCTACTACTTTATCTTCCTAAAATATCTGTCCAATATTATCTTCCTATTCTAAAACTTTCAGTAACTCATAAATGATCTCCTGTCTATCTTTTTTAGGAAATTACCAGTCATCTTTCAAGGTACAGATCACAAGGCACCTTTTCCAAGATGCCTTCCCTGTCTACCTATGATAAAAATCATCACTTCCTATTTGGAACCCCCATAACATTCTGTAATATCCATGTGGTTCTTATAACTTTTGAGTTTTGTATTGTAAATACCTGTCCGTGTTTATTTTTCGCATTGTATTACATGTAATTGAGGATAGGGGCAATGGATTATCAAGCTGTATACAAATTTCACAAAACAGATAATGATTTGATTAATTAGTGCATGAAAAAAAGAAAACAAAACCGCATTCTTGACTCAGTTAAATCCAGAGGTTTTATAAGGAGAAAAATAAGAAATGTTTCGAATACAGCATTTGAGCTGTATGTGTCATTAAGCAGACGTCAGGTGTAGAGACCCATTAACCATGGTGCATCAGCCTCAGAGCTGTAATTCATATGCCTATTTAAACTTATGCAAATGAGGATATTACAGTGGAAACATATATATATAACATGTACATCAATAAAAGAAAACAAATTACTCTATAATTTGTTGTCGTTAAAATAGGCCTAACTCATTAAACTGCTGGGTGGCTAAAGCATATAAAAACTGGTGTAGAAGGGCAGAGGCTATTAACAGAATATATTCCAGAAACAAAACCAGGAAATAAAATTTCTTCTCACTGTATTTCTGGTCCCCATTTGCGCACCTTACTCTGCAGTATTAGCACAAACTCCTCTTCCTACCACCTACAGATAGAGTCCCCTGGGTATCATTACTACAGTCTCCATTTCTCCGGGGTCAGAGCCCCACAATCATTTCCCAAAACCCTTTTGAGATCTTACAGATATGTGTGTGTGTGTGTGTGTGTGTAAAAAAGTACACTTTCCCCCCTTTGCAATTTTGCTAAGGGGTGTATTTAATAGGTAATCGAAAGAATAACTGAAGATTAATGCCACCTTTCTAATTTGAAAAAGTCACGTATGTTATCTTACTTAAGAGTCAGAACAATCTGTGTGGCAAGATTATGTACTTCTGATTCTGTGTGTACAGAATGTACATCTGATGTGTACTTCACAAATAAAAAAAAAAGCTAAGACTAACTGATTTTCCCATGGTATGTCCAATTCAGTTCCCTTTTCAACATGCAAAACTTTCTTAAAGATATTCGTTTTTAGGAGACTCCTAGATACACAATCAAATTTTGGATAGAAAGCACTGCAACTTTTCAATCTCCCCAAGTATGTGAACAGGGATGCACACGGCTCATTTGTTCATTATCTAGATCACTGGTTAATAATTAGACTCTAATTACTGTGAATTTAATCATTATCTGTATCCATCATTGAGTCAAGTAAATCATATATTTTACTAAATCAAGAAAATATTGCAAAATATTTTTTAATCAAGCAAAGCAAAATAACAAACACAAAAAAATCCCCAAAATAATAAACCTAACAACTCACATTTTGGGAAAAATCTACTTAAAGACTTGTTCAGACTAAGGAATGAAAGAATTCTGCATTTTAAAAATCTTAATTACCATTATCTGAGAAAATTTTCACATAAGTGGTCTGGGAAATGGGAATAAGATGTGTGAATTTTAAGTGTGTATGAACTTTACATCATTAGGGGATAATATGTCAAGTTTCTTAAATATCAGTAAACTAGGGGTGCCTGGGTGGCTCAGTCGGTTAAACACCTGGCTCCTGATTTTGGCTTAGGTCAGGATCCCATGGTTCATGGGATCCAGCTCCATGTCGGGCTCTGTGCTGACAGCAAAGGGCCTGCTTGGAAGTCTCTCCCTCTCTCTCTGTCCTTTCCCTGCTCGTGCACCCTCTCTCTCTCAAAATAAACACATAAATATTAAAATATGTGTATAGTATAGTAAATGAGAGACTGAAGTGCTGCCCACTTCTATGTATTGTAGTAAATAAAGCAAACATATGTGTTTTTTTAAATGTTTATTTATTTTTGAGAGAGAGAGAGAGAGAGACAGAGTGTGAGCCAGGGAGGGACAGAGAGAGAGGGACACACACAATCTGAAGCAGGTTCCAGGCTCCATGCTGTCAGCTGTCAGCACAGAGCCCAACATGGGGCTCAAACCCATGAACTGTGAGATCATGACCTGAGCTGAAGTTGGACACTCAACCAACTGAGCCACCCAGGGGCCCCAAACATATGTTTTTCTTAAAGTTTATTTTGAGAGAGAGCGAGCGAGAGTGAGAGCGAGCGAGCGAGCGCACTAGCAGGGGAGGGGCATAGAGAAGTAGAGAGAGAACCCAAGCAGGCTCCATGCTGTCAGCATAGAACCTGTCCTGGGGCACAATTTCAAGAACCCTGAAATCATGACATCAACATGACACTGAAATCAGGACATGACACTGAGCCACCAAGGCACCCCAAAGCAAACATATGTTTAAAGGATAAATTTTAAAATTTGGTGCCTTAAAAAATAAACCTTCTGTAGAAGAACTTTACATGAAAAATCAAGACTAGGGTGAACATTTCCTTATGACAAAGTTAATGCCATCTAAGAACAGACTCACAATACATACTAGAAATTAATAAAATTAAAGTGATTTTACTTACAATTAAAAGTAAAATTTAAATTTCCAGTCTAATGTAAGTACATATAATTGAATAAATTTTGTCGTATTTTCTATTAACTGACCTTCTCACTTATCTCTACCAATCCAGAGGATATGACAGAAATTGCTGGTTACTGAGTGGGCCTTCCCAGGGAGCACTGCAGGAAATATATAGATAGCTATACAGTAGCTCCAAGTAGGTTTATATTTTCTTAAAATTTTTTTTTAATGTTTTATTTATTTCTAGGAGAGAGAGAGAGACAGCGTGAGCAGGGGAGGGTCAGAGAGAGAGGGAGTCACAGACTGAAACAGGCTCCAGGCTCTGAGCTGGCAGTCAGCACAGAGCCCGACGCAGGGCTCGAACCCACGAACGGCGAGATCATGACCCAAGCGAAAGTCGGACGCTTAACCGACTAAGCCACCCAGGCGCCCCTAGGTTTATATTTTCTTATGCACACTGGATGTCCTACCAACACACGATGGCTAAGAAGCCAAAAATTACATTTTAATTTATTAAACATATCTCTCTTTTAAAGTATCTTGCATGCCTGGGTGGCAACTGGTTAAGTGACTGACTCTTGGTTTTGTCTCAGGTCATGATCTCACAGTTTGGAGACGGAGCCCCAAGTAGGGCTCAATGCCGACAGCAGTGAGCCTGCTTGGGATTCTCTCTCTCTCTCTCTCTCTCTCTCTCTCTCTCTTTTCTATCTCTCCCCCCGCCTTGCTCTTTCTCTGCCCTTCCTTCCCCCTTCTCAAAATAAATGGATACACTTAAAAAAAAAATAAAGTATCTTGTATGTAAAGCTCCTTTTTAACTCCAAACTGACTGCCTTTCCCTTTGACATGTTCCAATAATTACTAAGTCTTATGAATACTTCCATTCCATAATATCTCTTGTTTATATTTACTCTCCAAAATTGTTATTTAGGGGCGCCTGGGTGGCTCAGTCAGTTAAGCGTCCGACTTCGGCTCAGGTCAGATCTCACAGTTCGTGAGTTCCAGACCTGCATCGGGCTCTGTGCTGATAGCTCAGAGCCTGGAGCCTGTTTTGGATTCTGTGTCTCCCTCGCTCTCTGCCCCTCCCCCACTCATGCTCTGTCTCTCTCTCTGTCAAAAATAAATAAAAACTATTTAAAAAATTCAAAATTGTTATCTAGAGTATTATAATGACCAGTATCTCTTTATTTTTAGACCTGTGCAGAGCTTCTAAGATAATCTCTGTTGAATTATTTTTTATTTATTTTGAGAGAGAGAGAGAGAGAGAGAGAGAGAGAGAATCCCAAGCAGATTCCGTGCTGTCAGTGCAGAGCCTAATGTGGGGCACAATCTCATGAATTGTGGGATCATGACCTGAGCCAAAATCAAGAGTCAGATGTTTAACCGACTGAGCCTCCCAGGTTCTCCTAAATTTTGTTTTCTTAATAGATCTCTATTCACCACGCATCTATATCTTGCATTCAAAGTCATCTATCACACTAATTATCTTAATCCCATTCTCTGAATCTTATATTTATTTATTCTGATATAGCCTTTCTTCTGCAATCTCAACATATTTATATTTATTTCCATCTACCTTTCCTATTTATCAGGTAGTGCCTTATCCATATACAGTATAGAATAATCATTAGGTATTTATTTCCCTTTTTTTTTTTTGGTGCAAAAAGGTGACTTTAGTAAAGTTTGGGGATATGGGGCAGGAAGAGCTGCCTAGGTATTTATTTCTTAAAGGGAACAATAAGAAGAGGAAACTGGAGTAAAATAATAATAAATTCATTTTCACTTTCTAAGAAATCACAATTGACTCATACCTAATGTGTCAACCTGATATTACTTTTGTTATGTACCGTAAGTCTAAATTGCATTTCTTAAATATGCTACAGAGGAATCTTAAAGAGATATATCACAGAAACTCACCCGGGAAGTCATGGAACTAGGAATTCAGACACAGATGTTATAATTATGTTACTTTGAGCCTTATTGAAAATTTTATAAATCTATTCATATAATTATGCAGTATAGGAAGCAAATATTCATGTTTTGAAATTTAATAAAGTGTCTAGTCCTAATGGGAATGCATAATAAGACTTGTTTAGAATAAAGAGATAACAAGAAATAAGGCAATGGCAAAAGAGTTTCCAATGTATTAAGTCACCTTACTTCCACAGGAAGTCAACATCATAATCACGTCTTAGTAAGGCTAGCATTGTCTACTTACCTCCATTTTGACTTTTACTCAACTCCTCACCCATCATTCTGGCTTCTAATCTCATGAGTCCATTGAAACAGCTCTTGCTGAGATTGTCCCAATGATTTCCATGTTACTAAATCTCACAAACATTTTTCAGATTTTTGAGAATATCATAATCATTTCTGACACAAATAATGTCATCCCTCCCTCTCAAAAAATATTTTTCCCTGGTCTTCTGTCACACATTTGTCATATTTCACTCCTTCTGGGTCAGCTCTTTCTTTGTTGCCTGCAGAATCCTTCTTATTTACATAGATATTAAGTGGTGGAATACCTCAAAGTTTAGATTTAGGCTTTCTCTCCTTTTATTCTATATTATCTTCCACATCCACAGCTTCAATTACTACCTAAACACAAATGATTTCTTCTGACCTCTAAGTCAATACATTCAATTTCCTATAATACATCTCTCCTAGGACTTATTTCCAAACACACATTCATGTCCAAAATCAAATTCATGATCTTCCCTCATACTGAATTTTCTATCTCGATGAATAACACCCACATCCATCTAGTTGTACAAGCCAGAAAATTCATCTTGATGACAAATTAATCTATCCATCTCCACCTTAGAGCCCCTTTAGTTCACTCTCAACACTGAAACTTGGGTGATCATTTAAAACTGAAAATCTGATCACTTCTCTACCTTGTTTAACTCTTTTCAGTGGTCTCTCAATCCTCTTAGACAAATCTTGACATGTCCTAAAACCCTGTATCATCTGATTATATCTCTACTACCTTAGTTTTTTTCCCTCAGCATACTTTTTTGTATTCCTGGTACTTTAGCATAATAGCCTTGTCCCTTCCTTGTCTGTTTTCTCTCTCAAGAATTTTCTTTGATTTTCTCCCCCATACTTCTCACCTAGTTACTTTCTAGTTTGTCCTTTAGATAGAACCTCATGTTACTTATTCAAGCAAGCCTAGCTTACCTAATAAGGTAAATTTTCTTTATTATGAGCTCTCAGAATATTGTATATCTTATTTTTGTAGCATTTTTCAGAGATTGTAACTGTATATTTTTACAATTATCTAATTAGTCTTGTTTCCTTTCCTAGACTAATTTTCAAGAAGGCAAAGGCTGTACTAGCTTTTGCTCCTCTTTGTATCCAAAATACCCAGCACATAATAGGAAATCAATAAAAACTAATTAAGTGAATGAATAAATTAATGTTGTAATCTGAACTAGATAGGAGTAAATATCCAGAGGTTTAAGCTGGGTTGATTAATGAATAAGAAGGGCAGAAAAATCCCTAAGAAGTTTTACTGTTTGACATCTACAGCCAAAGAAAGTTTATCCAGGCTTAATATAAGACTTTAGATTTTATGGGGCGCCTGGGTGGCTTAGTCGGTTGGGCGTCCGACTTTCTCTTAGGTCATGATCTCGCGGTTGTGGGTTCGAGCCCCGCGTCGGGCTCTGTGCTGACAGCCAGCTCAGAGCCTGGAGCCTCTTTCGGTCTGTGACTCCCTCTCTCTCTGACCCTCCCCTGCTCACGCTGTCTCTCTCTCTCTCCTAGAAATAAATAAAACATAAAAAAAATTTAAAAAAAAAAAGACTTTAGATTTTAAATGATTGAGAATTGGGAACCTGAATATGAGGCAAAGAAACTAGCAAGCACTAGGAAAAGAAGTCAAGGCTTAGGGTTAGTCCTTTCTTTATTTGGTTAGTTATTCATCCATTTACTTAAAAAAATTATAAAATGTCTACTATGCACTGTATGCTATACTAAGCATTATGGCTACAAAGATAAGAAGCTTGCCAGTAGGAAGCTTTCAATGTAGTAGATAAATGGCTCTGAGGCCTATCCCATGGTAAGGAAAGAGCTGCTAATCTATTTCTAGGTCTGAACTGCAAGGATTCTGGGAGGCACATGACAAAAGCAGAAAATGGCAACGGTGAAGGCTCATAATGCCTAGATGGATATGAACAGAAGAGGAAGGTGAGGCTCAACCAGAAAACACTGGAGATGATCCTAGAGCATCAGTAATACTTAACAATGTTATAAATAGCTACTATTCGGATAAAGAACAAATTTATTAAAAATTAAAATAACCTGTTATATGTGGTATTCAACACTTTGAAGACTAAACTAGAATGGCACACTATCAGACTGCAGAAGAATCAAAAGTTTAATGGAATGTACTGAGGTAGGTGTTAGTTATTGAAATGCCAATATGTTGCTGACAATATTCAAGAAAAGAAATAGATTGGGCTGCCTGGGTGGCACATTCAAGTTAAGTGTCTGACTCTTGATTTTGGCTAAGGTCATGATCTCGTGGTTTGTGGGTTCGAACCCTGCATCAGGCTCCATCCTCACTGTGGAGCCTGCTTGGGATTCTCTCTCCCTTTCTCTCTGCCCCTTCCCTGCTCACTCTCTCTCTCTCAAAACTAAATACACTTAAAAAATTAAAAGAAAAAAGAAAACAAATAGATGTTATATTGATTTATACTCATCTGTATTTTTTTCCTCATGGAGGACAAAGAAGAAAAAAACCCATATCTATACTGGTTTAAATTACAAAAATCAACCAACCAAACTACAACAATAAGACCAACAAACAAGGTTTAACTCTAAGAAAAATACGGCAGCAAATAAATCTGGTTGGGATGGTTTTCATAACAATTCTCTGGGAGTACAAAGTTGAAGTATATATGTGCTTGGAATTTTTTTTTTTAACTTATGTGTGAAGCCTAAGCTTGTATTCATGATTTTTTTGTTGGAATCTTAATGCGTAGAAAACAATTATGTCCAGAAAAAAAGTAAGGCAAGATCAGAAAATAAAATCCATCTTTTCTACTTGAAAAATAAGGAGACAAATTTATGAAGCAAAACAATTTATAAATAATGCACACAGAGATATTTGTGAAGAAGTGATAAGAAATGGCCTGCTCTAATCCCTGAAAGTCACTAAATTAATCACACATTTATATAAAATAAGCACTCACTTTGAGAATATTTTATATGAGTTAATAAAAATGTGAATGAGAGCATGAGATTTATATGGGGGTTAGAAAAAAGAGAAATATAATGTATTGATTGAGTGCTATACCCGTAAGATAAACATTTTGGACAGATAATCATTCCATATCCATACAAAGAAGGAGCAAGGAGTGTGCCATAAAATTCAGCTCCCAAGTCCTCTTTGCCTTGCAGAGATTATGAATCTTTGGGTTGATCAAAATGTCCTTCAGGGCACCTGGGTGACTCACTTGGTTGAGCCTCTGGCTCAATTTTGGCTCAGGTCATGATATTACAGTCATGAGATGGAGCCCCATGTCAGGCTCAGTGCTCAACGTGGAGCCTGCTTAAGGTTCTCTCTTTCTCCCTCTCCCTCATCCCTTACTCTCTCTCTCTTTCTCCCTCTCTCCCTCTCCTATCAACCCTCTGCCCTTCTCCCCGACTCAAGCTCTAAAATTAAAAAAAAAAAAAAAAAAAATTGGGGCACCTGGGTGGCTCAGTCAGTTAGGAGTCTGACTTTGGCTCAGGTCATGATCTCACAGTTGGTGAATTTGAGGCCCACATTGAGCTCTCTACTGTCTGTCAGCACTTCACATCCTCTGTCCACCCCCTCTCTCTCTGCCCTTCCCCCATTCACGCTCTCCCTCAAAATAAACATTAAAAAAAAAAAAAGAACATAATAAAACAGTAAAATAAAATCATTAGAAATGTCCTTAATTATACATTAATGAATTGTGTTCTGATATTTAGATCGTTTCTTTGAGAAAATGTATAATATAAAACAAACACTGTCACAGAACCTGATCAATCCTAAGTGAAGTAATATAAGAAAATTGATTTCCTGGAATGTCAGGTAGGAGATTCAACCTGGACACCTAGAGATTCTTCCAAGGGCCCAAAACAAAAACAAACAAACAAACAGGCCTGCCCTCAACCTATCCAGGGGTCTTTCTTTACGCATTTTCTCGAAAATGCTTATTTGCGAAAAGAAGGAATCTTACAACACAGGGTAAACTAGACACAATATCAAAGAACTAGTGGAACATGAAATGACTATTTTAGTGATTAAAGAGAAAAATTATGACTTTAAGTTCTGATCAGTAGAGCAGAATGATTGACACAGATTCTGATCTAACAGTGAGCTGCTGCACTCTGAATGTTTAGTTTTATATTGTTGAGATATGTAATGATCAAAACTGGAAAAGACTGAGGCTTGAGCTTTGCATATCTCTGAAGTAGGACCAATTACCTTTAAGATAACGTTATATTTAGAAATAGTATAACTAGTACACAAAACCCTCATCAATCTTCAGATTCTGTAAGTATAAATCCAGTATTTCAACTAAAATAATGCAATAATAAAGATCCCCTGAGTGTGGAAATTATAAACTCTATATTAGTTGATGTGCAAATAGAATTTTTAAAGAATTCGGAGATTGTGGATATTAGGAAACTGAGGCTAAGGAAGGTGAAGTGATTTGCCTCAGGCTGCCAGCTAGTGAAAGTTAGCTGATAAGTCCAGAGATTCTGACAGATTCTTTTCCTTGAGTCTCTGAAAACTCTGGTTTTCTATTATTTGCCAGGAGCACAATGACTTCCTATATATATCACATATATATATGAGAGAGTGATTTATACTAAAGTATGTATGTCTATGAGTAAACAAGGAGATACGAGAAAAAGAAAAAATTAAGACTGTGGTGTCATCTGAAAATCTCTATTTTTAATAAACCCAATTATTTTCACCTTTTGGGCATAAAATGAAATTTGCATGATTTTCTATGCAGCAACATGGCTGCTGGATGAGCAATTCCAAATATTGCAGACTCTAGGGAAATGGCTGGAGAAAAGGCTTTCTCCCCTCTGTATCTGAGAGGTAATTAAAATTACTTGTTCCCTTCAAAATATAAGGCAGAGAATTGGACCAATGTTTTGTATAAGCAGCCATCTTGATAATTTTGCTTCTGTTAAATGCCAAGAATTTGTGGTTTTGATGGTGTTTTTCTGGTTGTAAAGCATAAGCAAACTCACATTTTTATTTCATTTGACAAAATAAAAAGTAGCTTCGTGACAGTAATAACTGGGAGGCAGATCAGAGGGTCTGACCTAACTGCACATGGCATTTTTTTATTTTGGCTACAGACAGTGTGTCTGTTGAGACTTCCATCAGTACATAAAAGGAGAATTTAGTAGTTGATGCTCTCATAAGTATGCAACTTCTGGAAAGGACAAATTCTTTGAGGAAGTAAATCTCTAAGCATCATCACTTAAACACGGTCATTTTGCTTGGGGGAGTTCGATCTCTTAGTCCTCCTTTACGGAAGTGTGTGTGTGTATCATATATATATGTGTATGTACGTATATTTGTTTATGTATGTTATGTGTATATGTATGTGTAATATGTATATATTTATACTGAATTCTTTTAACTCATTTTCACATAATTTTAATTTGTCCGTATTGCATGCAATTATGACAATATCATCAAGCGACAAAATGAATCTCTTTCATGGAGTGGTGGTTTCTGTACACATATTTTGACAGAAATAAATGAAGACTTTGGGAGCACCTGGGTGGCTTAACTGGTTAAGCACTGGACTCTTGGTTTTGGCTCAAGTCATGAGCTCACAGTTCGTGAATTCAAGCCCCACATCGGGCTCCTCGGTGTCAGAGAATCTGTTTGGGATTCTCTCTGTGTCCCCCTCTTTTTGCCCCTCCCTTGCTTGTGCTCTCTCTCTCTCTCTCAAAATAAATAAATAAATAAACTTTAAAGAAATGAAGACTGGATTCAACGGTCTGCTCTGCCACTTGCCTACTCCATGAACTCGGACACCTTTATATTTCCTTATCTTACAGTGAGAATCATAACATTGGAATATTTTAGCGATTTTATGAAATAATATACATGAAATATTCTCCTCAGAACCTGAACAGGAGGATGTCCTCAATAAATGTTAACTTCCCTTTCCAACAACAATTTAACTTAAATGTATGCTTGAATGAATCAAAACATGAAAATATGATCTTTAAATAATTGATGTCAAAGAGTTATACCAGTAGTATTATTAAGGTGCCAGAATTTAAGCTTTTCATGTACAATTGTGAAGCGTTAATCATCTTTTATTCAAAATAGCACAATGCCTTGCATAATAGGCACTAAAATTGATGTTTTGAGACAAAATAAAATGACAAAATGATCATTATGACCTACAGGTACTATATGCTGGGGCAGGGAAATGATGAAGCCCCAGACCCTGCTTTGTCTCCTCAGTTATGATGGCAGTTTGATCACAACTGCACCATGACTACACCAAGACAGACAGACGTCACTGTTCTAATTCCACCTCTAAGTCATTTTTCTAATCACCTAAGTCGGTCAAATGCTAATCACATGAGCAGGTGGTCCAGGGACCACCCACACTCTTAAAGCAGCAGGGGTGCCCTTTTCTATTTTTCTTTCTCCACAGCAAGTGTTTCACATGACATGCTAAATACTTTACCTTTTGGTGCGTCTGGCTACTTACCCCCCCCCCCCCCCGTGAGGGCAGCCATTTCTGTTGTGTTCAATGCTGTCTCTTCAGCACTCAGAGTTGGCACTCAGAAGTACTCCTAACTATTTGCTGAATGTTTCAAAGTACTTGTCCTTGTCCTGAGGAAGTGCAGTTTTACATTCCAACTTCTTCCTAGTCTTTTGGTTTGTGCATAAATGCTAGGATAAATTAGTCATCAGCAGGTAACACGAATAAATATTCTATTTTTCTAGCTTTTTAAAGATTTTTCTTAATATTATTGAAAATAATTGAATCCTCCCCTTCTTTTATTGAAAGAAACAACCTTGAGGATGTAAGGTACAGCATAGGGGAATATAATCAATGGTATTTTTATGACACTTTATGGCGAAAGGTGGTAGCTACATTTCTGAACACAGATTAATGTATACAGTTGTTGAATCACAATATTGTACACCTGAAACTCACATAAGTTTGTTTGTTAATTATACTTCAATAAAAAAAAGGGAAAAAAAGGAAACAACCAAACATCTATAATTGTACTTTCTAAATACACAAATTTATTTAATTCATATGTTTATTCACTGGCACTGTTTTTAGCATGCTCTCCAGTACTGAACATGATGCTAAAAATAGTGCTTGGATTTCTCTGGATTCCTTGAAATACATGACAAGCAGGAGTACTTCAAAATTACAAATATTTTTATCTTACCTCAGGGAAAGGAAAACTCATCAGTGTTTATGAAATATGAGAAACTCTTCTGGGGGGAAAAAAAACCTTCCCTGATGCTCTAGTAACTATCTCTGTTCTAATTCCAAATTGAAATTAAAAATAGTACAAATACCATATCATCTTACTTATATGTGGAATCTTAAATAAAAACAAGAACAGAGGGATGCCTGAGCAGCTCAGGTGGTTCAGCATTCAACTCTTGATTTTGGCTCAGGTCATGATCTCAGGGTTTGTGAGATCAAGCCCCTCATCAGGATCTGTGCTGAGAGAGCCAAGCCTGCTTGGGATCTCTCTCTCCCTTTCTCTGTGCCCCTTCCCTGCTTACACATGCTGTCTCTCTTAAAATATATAAGCATTTTTCAAAAAGAAAAGAAAGAAACTTATAAAGAGAACAAAGTAATGGTCGTCAGAGGCAGTGGGGAGTGGCTGAAATAGATCAAGAGGGTCAAAGGGTACAAACTTTCAATTATAAATAAGTCATAGTATGTAATGTAGAGCATGGTGACTATAGCTCTTAATACTGTACTGCATATTTGAAATTTGCTAAAACGTCTTAAAAGTCCTCATCATATGAGAAACAAATTTCTATAATGATGTAGGGTATGAATGTGAACTAGACTTGGGTCCATTTTGCAATCTATACAATATTTTTAAATCTATACAATATTTAGATACTGTGCTAGCAACTCTGTGCTAGCAACTTTCAAATGTGGAATACAGTATTGTGAACTACAGTCGCTATATCACACATTCCTAGAGGAAAACACAGGGGGTAAGATCCTTGACATTGGTCCTAGCAATGATTTTTCAGATTTGAAACCAAAAGCAAAGGCAATAAAGACAAAAACAGACACGTGGAACTACATCAAACAAAAAAGCTTCTGCACAGCAAAGGAAACTATCAACAAAATGAACAGGTGACCTACAGAATGGGAGAAAATATTTGCTAATTACATATCTCATTAGGGATTAATAGCCAAAATATATAAAAACATGTACACAACTCAGTAGCAAGAGGATAATAATTCAAAAAATGGGCAGCGGAACTGACTAGATACTTTCCCAAAGATGACATACAAATGAGCAATAGGTCCATGAAAAGCTATTCCACATTTCTAATCATCAGGGAAATACAAAATCACAAAGAAATATCATCTCATACCTGTTAAAATATGTCATCAAAAAGACAAGCAATAACAAGTGTTGCTGTGGATGTGGAAAAGAAAGAAACCCATGTGCACTGTTGGTGAGAATGTAAATTTGTGCAGCCATTATGGAAAACAGTATGGAGGGTCCTCAAAAAATTAACAATAGAACTACCATATGATTCAGAAACCCCGCTTCTAGGTATTTACTCAAAAGAAATTAAAACTTATCTCCACCCTGATGTTCACTGCAGCATTATTTCCCAGTGCCAAGACATGGAAACAACCTAAGTTGCTTGATGAACAGATAAAGAAAATGTGGTACATATCCATGTATGTGTGTGTATGTATGATTTCATTCATAAAAAGGAATGAAATCTTGCCGTCTACAACAATATGGATGGAACCTGAGGGTATTATATCAAGTGAAGTAAGTCAGATAAATAAAGGCAAATACTATGGTATGGCGTATATCTGGAATCTAAAAAACAAAACAAAAAATGTTGAACTCTTAGAAACATAACAGATTGGTGGTTGCCACAAGTGGGGTGGAAAAGGAGGAATTGGGTGTTGGTCAAAAGGTACAAACTTCCAGGCATAAGATAAATAAGCTACGGGGATGTAATATACAGTATGATACCTATAATTTATTTGCTCATTTTAAATACAAAACTGTGGAATCCAAAGTATACTTTTCATCTTTTTGTCTCCTGGCACAGTCTCATAACTTGAGCATTTAACTCACATAATATATAATATCATTTACTATCTTGATTTATTCCAATAGATATTCTTTCAGCCACCTCTCAGTATTAGAAATGGAAGTAAATGATGTCTCTATCCACTTTCATAGGCTTAATCATTTTCTAAATATTCATTACATATCTTTTCAGCTTTTATGACTCCAGGATGGATCTCTAATTTTTGAAGCTTCCCAAATGATAATATATTACACCGGGCACAATTTTATCTAAACTCTCAGCATTGGAAAAAAATGGCTTTCTAAGAAAAAGAAGGCAGAAGGCAGAAGAAGAAGACGACGACGACGACGACGAAGGAGAAGAAGAGAGCAGAACACTAACCTATTTTTAGAAGAAAAATAACTGTGTTAACTCAGTATATATATTTCTGTGAGCATAATCGTTTTAATCATTTCACTTAGGGACCCCACTATTAATAATTTTCCATCTAGAAAATTTCCCTTTCCTAATCCTATTCTTTATCATTTTAAGCCAGTTCTTCTGTAGTGAAGCATCTTCTCCAACATGATGGCAATGCAGATTTTGCTTTCTGAATCAAATAACTTTTGTGTGAAATTGTATTGTAGGTTTTATAAAGCTAACAGGCAGGTTAACTTTAGAGTTCATTCAGGCCCTGTCAGCTAAGAATGCTACTTGTGGAAGTCAGCATACATAAATAATACAAACTACTTACAAGATTTATCCTTTAAATCTCAGAAGGCATATTTTTAAGCCAATATAATGGATTTTGAATTTTCTTTCATTTTTAATATATATATATTATATATATATATATATTTTTTTTTTTTTTTTTTTTTTGAGAGAAAGAGAGCACATGCAGGTTGGGGAGCAGCAGAGAGAGACGACATAGGATCCAAAATGGGCTCTGTGCGGAGAGCAGAGAGCCAATGTGGAGCTTGAATTCATGAACTGTGAGATCAAGACCTGAGCCGGAATCAGATGCTTAACCTAGGCGCCCCTAGAATTTTCCTTATTAATAAAAATTAATCACAGATAGAATTTACTTTGATAATTAGAACCTCAAGTAAGCAAACTCGCAAAGAACCTGATGCTAAAAGCTGATCTGTTGAGCAGCTTCTCAGAGGCCATATAAATAGAAACGGTTTACAAGCTCATATGAAAAACTTGCCTGTGCATTACTTCGCATTAAGAAACTATCAATGTATCCGACAGTTTTATGTTCACCAGCTAAAATTTAACTTTTTTTTAAATTAAGAAAAGTCTGAAGAGACCCTGAAGGATGATTTTATTTCCCTAAGAGAAGCTAAACAATTATTTGAGGTTCCCAAAGGGTAACAGTTTTCGAGAAAACTACTGTACATGTTTTACATGCACTACAGCTTAAAGCTGTCATGGAATTTATAAGACATAAAGACATTTAATGCCTACCTGATAGATCCAATGTCACACTGAATCTAAACCACTGTGACACCAATTTTTTTTTGAAAACCCTCATTTTATTGTGTTACCTTTAAATATTAAAAGTAGTTTTAATTATTTTATGATTCTTATACTTAACAGTGTTTATGTAGTCTGCTTTTACATTGAAAATAGAGAGCAAATGCTTTCTCTATTACAGTCCTTAAAGTACAGTACTCACTTTTTAAGGAAATAACATAATCGCCATTCTTTTTCTATGATTTTGACCTTATTTTGCTGTATTACTTACTGTATTACATTATGTAATATGTCATTAGGTCCAAACAGTTTTTAGAAAGGAAAAATGGGGATCCATTGATTCTCTCATTTTAATAATGTAAAGAAAATCTGAATAACCTATAATCTACTCTTTTTTTTTAAATGACAGCGGAAGATTTTATTAAAATATTTAAAACCACAAGGACAAAGGGAACAGGAGACAAGATGACAGCAGCTTTAGGAAGCTGGGAGTGGATGGAGTTCAGACGTTTAACTCAACAGATGTAGAAAGGTGCGTCTTAAACCACAGTGAGTCTGCTGGATTTACAAGCAGCTAGATTTACCTTGGGAACCCCAAAAAGGCTCAGGCACTTCTAGAAGTAGGTGGGGCTGAAAGCTGAGAGCAGTTAGACCTCCTGACCTATAACCTACTCTTGATATAACTCTATTTTTGCAAGATTTCATTAGTACTTAAGAGGCATTACAGAAAGATGAAAAATGATTTATTCTTTCAAGTTTAAAAATGTAAATGATTTTCAAATGTCTATTAACAAATTATAAAACATTTAGCTAATTTGGGGAAAAAATATTTCCTTTAGATAACATGAATTAATTGTAATGTATGAACATATGAGCCATTTTGAAAACCGCTTCAACTTTACTTAACCTCTGTATTTGCCTAATGTAAATACACACACACACTTGTCTTTTAAGTGTTCTGAGCCATAATGAATTTAGAGCAGCACCTGGCTCATATAACGTGCTAAGTGAGTCAGCAATACATCCTAATATTGTTATTTTAACAGAAATTTAAAAATTAAAAGAAATTTTAAAAATAAATACAGTCTCATTTTAACTAAAACTCTCTTTTTCTTCTGTTAACACTCCCCCAGTAATTTGTGGAATTCTGTATGCTTTTACTATGAAGAAAATTGAGGAGTTTTATTTGCTTATCATAGTATTGCACACATCTACTACCTTCTTTTCATCACAACTTTTGAAAATTATGCGTACCATTAACCAAATGCATGCCAACATTTAGATCCACTGATTTTATTTACCACAGATCCAAATATATTAATTTGCTCAGAATAGGTGTGCATTACTTATGAACAGTTAAATTTCTATACTTTTTATGGGGTAATGGTGGTTATTTACAACCCATCTAACTTTGCATTAGGTTTCTAATGGATGAATCATATATGCTAATATACCATTATTTTAAGGGCTCAGTCACATGATGATAACAACTGAATTGAAAGTTTACAATATTTATAGGCCAACTCCTCTATGAAAAGATAAATTAAAATCTAATACACAGTAGTATTTCCAGTTTGCTTTTCAAATTGTAACACTTAATTAAAAAAGAGATTGATGAATTTGATTTATAACTAAATTTTAGCTAATTGAGATTGCAATATGCACAGCTATTAAATTTTTATTTTTTACTTAATACATTATTTATTTAGCTCCACTGATTAGAAAGATCAAGTTCACATATCAGGAGATATATATCTGGGGATATACAGGCATACCTCAGAGATATTTCATTATCTTACCTACAACTTCCAGATAACTTGCTCCAACTTCTACATCAGCATTTGCTGCTTCACCTAGCTCTTTTATGTTCTGGAAATGGCTTCTTTCTTTAAACATTATGAACCAAGCTCTGCTAGCTTCAATTTTTCATTTGTGGCTTCCTCACCTCTTTCAGCCTCCACAGAACTGAAGAGAGTTAGGGCTTTGCTCTGGATCAGGCTTTGGCCTAAGGAAATGTAGAAATGTTGATCTTCTATCCAGACCACTCTAACTTTCTCTTTATCAACAATAAAACTGTTTTTTACCTTCTTATGTATTTGTAAGAATAGAACACTAAAAGAATAGCACTTGTAATTTCCTTTAAGACCTCTCCCTTTGCATTCACAACTTGGCTAACTATTTGGAGCAAGAGGCCCAGCTTTCACAGGATCTCAGCTTTCAAATTGCCTTCCTCACTAAGCTCCATCATTGCTAGCTTTTGATTTAAAGTGAGAGATTTGCAATTTTCCTTTCACTTGGAACACCTAGAGGCCTATGTAGCATTATTAACTGGCTAAATTTCAACATTGTTGTGTCTCAGTTAATATAGAGGATCAATGAGAGCAAGAGATGGGGAGAAGAGCTGGAAGCCCCAAAATAATTATGGTAGTAACACCAGCGATCACTGATCACAGATTGCCATAACAAATATAATAATGGGAATATGGCAAGAATTACCAGAATGTGACACAAAGACATAAAGGGAACACACGTTGTGGGAAAAATGGCACTGACAGACTTGTTTATCACAGGGTTGCTGCAAACCTTCAATTTATTAAAAACAAAAACAAAACAAAAAAACACCGTATGTGTGAAGCAGAATAAAGTGAAGTGCAATAAGAAGAGGTATATTTGTAATACATTTGGTGATTCTTTAACTAGAAAAAAATATGAGTGAGATATCATTATTGCCTCCTAGCTTAAAGGACATAAAGATTTTTTTTTTAAAATATGCTTACAGACTAAAAAAATCTTGAGATATTTATATATAAATTTATTTATTGTTATTTATGTTAAATATTTTTCAATTAAATTATGACAGGTGAAGGGCTATTTGCCATTCAAGATTATGGGAATTTTGGTTTTTGGGGTTTTTTTTTTTAATGTTTTATTTATTTTTAGGAGAGAGAGAGAGACAGCGTGAGCAGGGGAGGGTCAGAGAGAGAGGGAGTCACAGACTGAAACAGGCTCCAGGCTCTGAGCGGGCAGTCAGCACAGAGCCCGACGCGGGGCTCGAACCCACGAACCGCGAGATCATGACGGAAGCACAAGTCGGACGCTTAACCGACTAAGCCACCGAGGCGCCCCAAGATTATGGGAATTTTGAATATATATGTATATATAAATCTATACATGTAACTTCAAAATATTGTAAATATCATTTTCACTCAGCAATTTTTCAAATTGTTATATTTATGTATCACTTTAACAAACAAAAAGATTTAACTAGTGCAAAAACAAAAACCTATTGTTTTCTGTACATAATTAATTCTATTGCAAAATAATTACATTTTTATTCATTTTCCTACTATTTTGATATAAAATGCAGATGTATCCAAGTTTACTTTCAAAGACTGACTTGAGATTTAACAATTTTATCATTTACTTTCAGCTTTGAACTACCATACTACTTTGATACTGAATGCTATTTTCAGTTCTCTGAGTTTAGAATTGATTCTGTACAACTGTGGCCATATCCAGTTGGGTGAATATTTTAACCCCAATTCAGCTCCTAGTAATTATGTTACTAGGGTTTAGAGTAAAATCAGAGTTTCAAAGTTACTGTTTTATGATACAATCCCACTAATTACTTTCAAAATCCTGGATACACCAAATATTGTATACCAGATACATCCAGTGCTTACTTGAGACTTCAAATGATCAATAATTTCTTAAGAAAAGGCATGCTCTTTTGGAGCAGGCTACAAGTCCCATGACTATCAGATGGTAAAACATGATTCCTCTGAAGGGTCAAAATCATGCAAAACAAAAATTACCAGTGACATATTCACCTATTACCTTGCATATTGTCACCAGTGAAATATTCAACTATTACCTTACATATCGTTTTAGCATCGATGTGCCTACATAGATGGAAAATATATTTAAATTTCTTATCTATCTTCATTTGGTAACTAGTTAATGATGTTTATTTTGTCATTAACCAGCTCTTGCTCTTCCACTTTCCAGAAAAATGGATTCTTTCTAGGGAGAAAGTCAATAATATCAGTATTTGTTAATAATTTTGCTAAATTTCAGTGACAGGTATTACAAATGATAAAGTGTTGCTTTTACTGTTCAGTAATTTTAGTTTGTCTGACAGTTTGTATTATCTGTGTGATTTTGCTTCATAGTTTATAAATCAATAACACTTTGGGACGTGGATGTATATAAAGCGTTACAAACTATTTGCTTGATGTAGACGGTTCAGAAAGCTTCCTAAATTACCCCTTATATTTTCACTACTGTCACATGTTGAGCTTGTCTTCACTTGGGTCCTGGAAAATATATGTTCTTACACAGATTTTTTTCTTTTCCAACAATCAGTGGGCATAGTTACACACATAATGTTAAGATTAAATACCGCTATATGATCAGAATTAATAAGGATTAAAGCACACAGCTTTTCATATGTAGAGGTAAAGAAGCAGCACACATATTTCTTTCATTAAGAATATTCTCCATTTTAAAATACAGTTTCAAGCATGTATGATGGAATGTGATCACATGAATATTGTGAGGGCCAATATTCAACAACAACCGGTTGGTGGTTGTGAAGGAGAATTTGTTTGGCCTGATAATCACCATTTTGTCAACAACTACACAAACAAATATTTGGACATGTTTTCCTAACAGCAAATTATCTCTTCCAATTACCCTCCAATTTACACTTGTGTTACTTTTAACAGCTAGACTGTCCTTTCTCACAAATAATAATGGCCTCACCACTACACTGAAAATAAAAAGCAGGCAAAAGCTTAGTTTCATTAATGCTGAGACAGAAATGTTAATTACAGAGGATATTGAAATATAAAAGAACTCCCTTTGCTGTCTCCAATCCCTTTTGAACTTCTCAGGGGTTTAAATATAGTGTTTTCTTGGAAGATATTCATGTCTGGAAAATAAAAGGAAAAGACTCGGCCAAAACAATATCTCAAAAACCTGGTAACCAACTTTAATTTTAATCAATCAAGTAAGAAGACTATCTATTTTAGGAAAAATTATTTGAAGAGATCCAAATTCAACTTAAAGTTCCTAGTATTGGGAGACACAAAATTTGTTCATCATGAAAAATGTTGATAATTAAATAAGTGAATTGGAAAACACTGTTCATGACTATTCTTTCTAGTTAGAGAATCAATGGATTAGTATCAAGTCAGCCAGATAGACATATGTACATTTTTAAAAATAATGTATAAAGCTTTTTTTTTTTTTAATGTTTTATTTATTTCTAGGAGAGAGAGAGAGACAGCGTGAGCAGGGGAGGGTCAGAGAGAGAGGGAGTCACAGACTGAAACAGGCTCCAGGCTCTGAGCCGGCAGTCAGCACAGAGCCCGACGCGGGGCTCGAACCCACGAACCGCGAGATCATGACCCAAGCGAAAGTCGGACGCTTAACCGACTAAGCCACCCGGGCGGGCGCCCCTGTATAAAGCTTTTATATAGGAAGGTTATAGTTAAGTAAATGGACTGGAAACATGGACAAATTGGGCAGGTACATTGTAAAAGAATGAAATTGGACCACTTTCTTACACTGTGCATAAAAATCCACTTAAAGTGGATTAAAGACCTAAGAAACCTGAAACCATATAATCCTAAAAGACAACATAGTTAGCAATTTCTCTGAAATTGGCCAGAGCAACACCTTTCTAGATATGTCTTCTAAAGCAAGGAAAACAAAAGCAAAAATAAACTATTAAGGTCTACATGAAGATAAAAAAAAACTTTAGCACAATCAAGGAAACCATCAACAAAACAAAAAGGCAACCTACTAAGTGGGAGAAAATATTTGCAAATGGTATATCGAATAAGGAGTTAATATCCAAATACATGAAGAATTTATGCAACTCCTCACCAAAAACAGGCCACACAAATTATGCAATTAAAATTTGGCAAAGGAATGGAATAGACATTTTCCAAAGAAGACATACAAACAGCCAACAGTCACATGAAGAGATGTTCAACATTGCTAGTTATTAGGGAAATGTAAATCAAAACCACAATGAGATGTGATCTTTCACCTTACATCTTACATTTAGTCAGAATGGCTAAAATTAAAAAGAAAAGAAATAACAAGTATTAGAGAGAATATGGAAAAAAGGTAACCGGTATACACTTTCGGTGGGAATGTAGATTGGTATAGTTGATGTGGAAAATGGTATGGAGGGTCCTCAAAAAATTAAAAACAGAAGTACTATATGATCCAATAATTCCACTTCTGAGTATTTACCCAAAAAGGCCCCAAAAGAGGGTATTATGCTAAGTGAAATCAGTCAGACTGTGAAAGACAAATACCATAGGATTCACTCATATGTGTAATTTAAAAACTGAAACAAACAAATGAACCAGAATCATAACTACAGAGAACAGACAGATGGTTGCCAAAGGGGAGTGAAATAGGAGGATGGGCAAAAACTGGATGAAGAGGAGGAGGAGATACAGGTTTCAGTTATGGAATAAATAAGTCATGTGAATAAAGGCACAGTCTTGTTAAGTCAGTAAGTAAATAAACACATAAATAAATTGGATGTTTAATTAAGTGATTTTACTTACTACAAAAGACTTAAAATGTAATTTGTGCAAATGGATAAAAAAGAAAATATGTCAAGTGATTTTAGCTTCCTTCCAATGTTCTGATAAACCACATTAAATAAAAAATTAGGGGCACGTGGGAGGCTCAGTCGGTTAGCCGTCCGACTTCGGCTCAGGTCATGATCTCACAGTTCGTGGGTTCAAGCCCCGCGTCAGGTTCTGTGCTGACAGCTCAGAGCCTGGAGCCTGTTTCAGATTCTGTGTCTCCCTCTCTTTCTCTGACCCTCCCCTGCAAACACTCTCCCTCTCCCCCCCCCCCCCCCCTCTCTCTCTCTCTCTCTCTCAGAAATAAATAAAACATTAAAAAAATTTTTTTTAAATAAAACTTAAGTATACTTTTAACAGTGGCTGAGTATTTACATTAAGAAACATGAATGTATCTCAACTCTGCCCATGGTTTTCAAGGTCTCACAAAGTGTTACTTATTATCGCTAACCCCCTCTCCTATCCTTTCCCTAGTTCTACATTCTCCAAACATGCCTTTTTTCCATCCGTCACACACACCACATTCAAGCCCGTCCCCTGGCCATTAGCTCTTTCTTCAGCCTAGAGCATCTGACACATCTCCCAATGCCTGGCATCTTGTCATTTCAGTCTCAGATCAATTGAAAGTTCCCTGACTATTCAATCAAAACTGGCCGTATCTCTCCACAGTTATTTTCTTCTCACACTCAAAGCCACTTGATTTCACCATGTTTGTTGACTTATGTACTTATTAATGTCTGCCTTCTCTTCCCGAAGTAAGTTCCATGAGAGCGGCATGTTGTCTCGCTCACCAGTCTAGCCCTAGTTACCTAGAAGTGGCCAAATTAAGATTTGCTGAATAAAGGAATAGTGAAAAAATATCTTTTTTTGTATCTTTTCCCCACCAGAACATTTCTTCTGCCAGAAAACTATGGAAATACAGCTATCCTTATCATTGCCTCTCAATCCTAAACAGTGGATCTATTAGCAACTTCCAATGACTGTTTATTCAACTTGTTTTGTCACATTTGTGTTTGGTCTTACTGAACTACAATTACAATTAATAAAATAATGATATTTTTAATTTAGATAGGAGTCTATTCACACGATTTTCTTAATTTGTGATTCTAAAGGTAGCTTCAATAAAAAAAAAAACCCAGGAGCTAAATTCAATTATACAAAATTAATGACTTCCTTCAAAAGGTCTTTATATTGGGGAAATATTCTGTTTTACCTATAAGGTAATCTAGATATAAAATTATTTTGGGGGTTTCATTAAAAAGCATTGATAAAAATATAAAGCATTTTGAACTAAGAATATTAGAGACATAGTTTTCACATAGTGTTTTAAGAGCCAGGTTCAAAAAAATCCAATTATATAATATCTGCAGATTAAACAGAGGACAGAACATTTTTAAGAGCTACATTAAGTTTCAAAGAGAAAAATCTTCTTGGATAGGAATGAAGTAAAAATGAAAAATCTTTTTTACAGGAAAAATATTAATATACCCTAAGTATATTTTTAAAACTTTCAAACGGCATAGGTAGTATGCATCTCTACCTATACTTATAGACACACATCTTTTAGCATATAATCCATTAATGTATTTTTAATATATAAAATACATTTTTAAGTCTAAAGTAAAATTATATCTAGACTCCCACCTTGATTTTGAAAAACACGTTTTTCAGTGTTTATAGCTTTTCATCATTAGAGTTGATTGTCATAATTATTCACTGATTTATTGTGTTGCACTTTTAACTTGTGCTGGGCAGTGTGGTAGCTCTAAGAATACACTGGAAGACAAGGCAAAGTCCTACACGAGAGATAATCATGAGATTATCAATAACCTCAAATAGTAATAGTGAAGTGCCAACTTGTAATCTCAAATTTTTTTTCTAAAATGGTGATACTTAGTGAGCAACATTTTCTAGTATTAATCTAATAAAAACAATAGTATCATAGATTTTGCCGACTCAAAGCCATCAATAATGAAGCAAATGCAGTCTCATGCTAAGTACTGGGCACAGAGTAGGCACACACTAAATATGTATTGAAGAGATGAGTAACAGAAGGAATGAATGAAACAATTCCTCATCAATGGTCACATCATTGTGTATCATTACATTGTCTGCAATTAACTGTTGGAAAACATGCTCTTTTATACGTGTCCAGTTTTAGCTGCTAATTTACTGGTATCCATTTTGAAAGGATATACGTAAAGAAAAGGCATTTTTTAATGTTAAAGATATAACTTCAGTGCATGTGAAACTGCTGTTAAAGGTCTTCTTCCCCATTGTAAATTGTGCTTGAATTGGCCTGCAGAATCAAAAATATCTGTGCAACTGTTCTCCAAAACCCAGAGTACAGTGGAAAGCCAGCTGGCAAGGCCCACTGGCAGTCTGCCATTCTCATCTGCGACTGCAGTGCAGCCCTGGGGGAAAAAACAATCATGAATTCTGTTTAACTAGGGCCATAGAATGGCATTTGTTTCTTGATGGACTGTGGGTCTATTACCAAGACAAACTAGATGAAAGCCATTCAGATCCTACTTTGCTGTGACTATGGGAAGATCAGAGGCCTGAGGAAGTGAAGAGAATAGAGATTATGCTGTTTGTTACTCTTGACACAGTGAGAAAACAACCAAACTGAAAGTAAATATTGCTGTGCCAACTGGTTTGGACTGATACTTCCTCCCTCAGGTTGACTGAACTGCCTTGGTACGGTCTACAGAAAACCTATATATGAGCAAATAACAAAAACAGTAATAATAATGATAATTAACATGTATTGTTACTGCTTTCCAGGCACTGTTCCAAGACCACTGGCATTTATTAAGACTTCAATCCTCCAAACAAGTTTATGACATAGTACTACTCTTATTCCAATTTTATGGGTAAGAAATATGAGACAGCAAAGTAATAAGTAATTTGCTCAAGTCTGTAGGGTTATCGAGTAGTGTTAGCATAAGAATCTTATTGCAGTCAATACGTTTTCAACCCTACAAACAGAACAAAATATATAATCTATATCGCTCTAACCCAGAATTGCTAATATTCAAGTACTCATCAATGCTTTAAGAAAGTTTTGGTGAGTAAGGTTAGGAGTTTTGGTTAATAAGATAGTTGAGTCTGAGATGTTTCACCCCTTAGACAGCTGAAGAGAAGGAGGGCTGTCTGCACAAAGTCTGAATGGGCCTTTACATTTAGTTCATATCCTAACTCAGGAATTTTAGCTCTGCCCAAAGTGGTGTGCAGACTATCCCCACAAAATAAAAACCGGTAAGAACACCAGACACCAACATTGGGTATTCCCTGACCAACACAATATTCCAAAACCATTGGGAAGGGATACCTTCCCTCTACCGAAGTTTTAGTTTGCGGTGCACACTTAGTAATAGGTTAATTACCATCTTTGTGAGAAGATACATGTAAAGCCCTAGCATAGAGCCCCCCTGTGGCACTTAACAAATTATACAGATCCTTATCTGTTGTGTGGAGTAATTCAGTTGATGGGATCTAATGTGAACCAGTGTCAAAACATCATCAGTCCACTCTTTTTAAAGCATCAGGACAACCTGATGTAGATGTGTTTGCCTCTACACAGCAGTCTTGGACTATCTATTTTTCAAGCTCGCAGACCTTTCTGCAATGATGAAGATGCACCTCCAAGTTTTGAACAGTATCCCAGACCTGGTCTAATAAAACCCCTTTAACCCCTGGTCACCAGTCATTGAATCCTACCCAAAGGGCTTAATGGAGAATTTATTAAGGAATATTTCTATATTGATATCATTGAACTATGAGAAAGGAAAGTAGCTTTTCTCTTAAGCTCAGAAATCATTAATAATATCCTGATATTTGTCATTTGATAAAAATAAATTAGGCTTAATATTTTTTCAAATATTTCAAAAAAAGTACAAAAGCTACTCTAAGGCATATTTTAGTTTAATCAAATGTGTTACATATATAAATGCAAAATCTGCTACTTCTGTCATCAGAATGTTAAAAAATAAGTTTAAAATACAATTTCAGGCATATTCCCTTTGACTACTGACACTGTCAGAAACCTACTTAGATATTGCATAGAGGTCAAAAGGACTTTGGCACGTTATTGTGAGGTTCTAAGATTTAAGGAAGGTAAATTTTCTATCTAGAGGTTTCCATTAATTGAAACTCATCTCATTTTTCTGTAAGAAATGATTTTTTTTGATATTGAAATTTAAAATTCCTATTATCTGTTATAAAGTATATAAAAGTACTACTTCCCTTTTGTATTTATTGAGGAGAAACTAATAATTGAAAGCTAATTCAAAATTATCTTCTTTTGGGATAGCTGGGTGGCTCAGTCGTTTAAGTATCCAACTCTTGGTTTCGGCTCAGGTCATGGTCTCACGTTTTGTGAGTTCAAGCCCTACATCAGACTCTGTGTTGACACTATGGAGCCTGCTTGGGACTCTCTCTCTCTCTCTCTCTCTCTCTCTCTCTCCCTCTCTCTCTCTCTCAGAATGAATAAATACACTTAAAAAACATATATATATATATATACATATATATAATTTCCTCATGTTAAGTATTTTAATATTTTATACTGTTTTAAACAAAACCAACTAAGTGATTTTGGTATCTACATTGTAAACAATTAATAGAAATATCACTGCATCCTAAATACTGCAAAGCCTCCATTTACATGAAGACATGTAGTTTGGGAATATCTCTGCCTTGGGGAGGGTTGTTGCATTTCATTTGAAATTAAGCTCACCTTGTGTATATTTCAGAATATGTTCTATATTCATAACAAGTTTCAGATAAAATTTTCAGTGGTCTTAGATAAATTTCTTTTTTCCAAGAGATTTATATTCATCCCATTCACTGCATTTTCTTGTTTGTTCGACAGAAAAGGATAGCTAAAATTTTCTCCTTCACAATTTACCCTAAGGCATTTTCCTAGTTATTTCTTTTTATGTATTTTCTTATGTCTTTTCAAGTACATTTCCCAACATATTTTTCCTATAGTTTTTGTAGAGACACTATTCATTCACTTTTTGGCACAACTGTAGAAATACCCAGTTCTTCATTCAAACAGGGCATGTAGCAATTTTAGTAGAAAAGAATAAATGAAGCTCTAACTTTATACTAAATGACTAAGAACAGGAGAACATTAAAGACATTGTGATATAAAGAGTTGGATCTCTAGACACAAACTCATTTGCAAGGTCATGGACTATATGCTAGAAACTGATCGACCTGCTTTGTGTACCATGTACCTTTAAAGTTGGTATAATCATTCTGGAGAAGGTCATGGCCCATTGTATGGCACCTACATAGCTGAGCTTGCCTCCTGTCCTTTGTTTTCTTTTGTTCATTTTCTTTCTCCTACATCATTGATTGCTTTTTTTGGTAAGGTCCTCAGTAGAGTGGGAGGCCTGATTTCTCCAGGTTGAGATCCCAACTAGTTAAAGAAACTCTAAACTACAATGTAGTCCATAAATTCAATTATAGAATAAACTTAAAGCATTTCAGATGGTTACTGTTACTCTTGCATGTTTTAGAATCCCAGAGAGTCTAGAATTAGCTTGTATTATTAAAGCATTTTGCACATATCACAATCATTCACTATTGTGCCCTGTCTTCAAATATATAGTCCTGTGAAAATATACTGGATTAAACAAAGAGCATGTTTTTTGTAGAATAACTTCAGAAACAAGTGTCTTTATAGAATAACTTTAAAAATATTTTTAAAATGTCAATCACAGAGAAATGAAAATGTTTCTACAATACCATGTTTTAGTTTTCAAATGAAAATGCCATAGTTCAAGCCACCCAATGTGTTCTTGGAGTTTGTTTAGTATGTGGGAAACACACAAATGCGGACTCTTTAGTAATTGCTAAAAATAAATATTATTTTACATTAAGCACTTAACAGAATATTATACCAAAGAATTTTTTATTGCCTTACTATGTTGATTACTTAATCCTGTAATCCTAAATATCATAAATTACTTTTGTGAAGATAACACTTTGTTTTTCCTCATTTTGTATCTCTAATTGATTGATTCTATGTTGAGAAATAATCAATTCCTTTGTGAATAATTTATTTTAGTACATATTTATTTATTTTCAAGGTATTTTACAGGTTGCTATCAAAACTTAAAAGGGAGTACATCATGAATTCTGACTTAAACAGTAATAATGTTAAGAACTAACTCATAAGTTTTTACTATTATCCAAGCTTTGCCATCCAAGCACTTAATACGTATCATCTCCTTTACTCCTGACCACAAGTCTATGAAGAGAGAACTATTATTCTGGTCCTCATTTGATGGTCATAAAATGATAAGAGAGTAAGTGACTTGTCTGGTCATACAATCATGAAGTCATGAGGCTTGGGAGTGAGTCTTTGTCAGTCTAATTGCTGGGTGGGAGCTAAATATTACTAGATTATGTTAGTGACAAAAAGCAAAAAATGCCATGTGCCATCAATTGAGTAAGATTAACAGTAAAGACAGGTATGATCAAAGTATTATTAACAAATCAGAACACCTGCACAGAAGAAGTATTTATAAGAGGAAAGAAAGATCAGGGCAAAGGGAAAGCATACAGGAGTGGTTCCAGATGCTGAGTTTCCGGACACATGTAGAATTCTGAGGGACCATCACAAGAACAGACAGTAACAGCAATATAAACACACAATTTGGTGGAAAGAACACAGTTGTCCCACTACTTACGGCTAAAATATCTTATTTTTGCAAACTTTACCAAAACCATATCCAGTGCTAACCTCCCTATTCCCCCATGACCTTGGAAGGGTCTATGTGCATGAGGGACCTGAAAATTGAGGCCTCAAAGAGAAACATAGAAGGCACTTTATTAGGTTTTATATTATTGGTTATGACAGGAACATATATGTCTAGACAGTATGCTCTAAACTCATTTCTAATTTATTAATTTCATATACCATGGTTTTTGTTTGTTTATTTTGCTTATCTATATAACATGACACAAATCCAGCCTATAACCTACCTTCAGACTAAGGTTTTGGTTTCACTTAAGAGAAGTTTGTTTTTAAAACATGTCATCACATATTGGCCTCATTTTGGCAGAAATAATAATATATTAAAATTTATTCAGGTAGGAAGCTTAATATCTTTGACTCAACTTTTCTATAAAATCCTCTTACAGCCTGTATCTCATCAGTGTCCACGTTTACAGGCTTTGTTTTTTGAGTATTCAATGAATGTTGGCACTTAAACCTTCCTCCACTTCAACACAGATGGGAAGAAATGGATATACCTAATAAGCTGGCTTTAGAAATTATGCCTCATACTGAAAACAAATCTTACACACTTTTAAAAAAAGTTTAATTTATAAATGTGTACATTATTATACTCAGAAGTAATATTACTGGTCTAGATGCTCAATAATTTTACTGTCAGTGTTTATATATTCTGATAAATAAGCCAATGGAAAGGCCACCCCAAAAATTAAGGCAAGAATTATTAGTATTTGAAAGGTAATCTGTCATTTACTGTTAATTAACCTTCCTTTTGATGTTGCTATAGCCTAATAATCTGGAATCATTTTTGTTTGTATGCTCATGCTCAAAGCATTCATATTGGTTACAATAATGGCAGTCATCCATTAGTCTGCACAATCCTAATAGATCTTGGATGACACTTGTTGGCAAAGGCCATAGCAGATCAATGTATTTGGGCAATTTAGTTACTGTCAAATGCAAATCATAATGAGAACATCATAATACTTATAGATGCTAGCTTTAATTTTAGTATTTGACCTATGTTTGTACCTGGGTGGCTCAGTCCGTTAAGGATCCCACTTTGGCTCAGGTCACAATCTCATGGTTTGTAAGCTCGAGCCTCACTTCTGACTCTGTGCTGACTGTGCAGAGCCTGCTGGGATTCTATTTTTCCTTCTCTCTCTCTCTGCCCCTCTGGTCACTTGTTCTCTTTCTCTCAAAATAAATAAACTTACAAATAAAATAAAACCATTATAGAATTCATATTTAGTTGTCTCAAGATAACTATGGAATTCTGAAAAATGACTTTGTCCCATAATGTAATTAAAGAATGTATGCAGGAAGTAGGAAAGGGGCATGTAAACCACCTATTTGGGATTCAGTGCTGATGATTTTTTGGTGTTGCTAAACTAATTTATTTGTATATTGAAGTGCAGTTTAAAATCTTTTCTTTTTGTTTAGTTTTGTTACATTTTTAAATAGCAGTTACTGATCCCTGGTTACGTGTAACTAAGCTAAATTCTTGACTTTTATGTGCAGAACTCAAAATATATTATAATATGAAAAATGCTAAAACTATTATTTGTAAAATTAATGATAGGCACTAGGTAAGTTGTGTTCATATTAAAAACACAAAAAGAATTTTCCATTTTAGCATCTAAGAAGTTAAGGAATCCATCTTTTTCTTTTTTCTTTCTTTTTTTTTTTTTTTCAAATCATGCAAAGTTCTATTCCGTTTAAACTACGTAGCACAGTTCAGGCTCCATGAGGATTCACCAGCCCTAGAGTTCAGGTCGATCATAGAAGGTATGGTAGGAAACCAGACAGACCCTGACCCTTGATTCATAAGCACAAAGACAAAAATAACATTATGTCAAGACGAATAGAATGGAAAATTGCTAATATACAATTATGATAGAGCTAGTGACTTATTCATAGTTTTCCTAGACTTATCTCTTGAATATTTGTCAGATCTAAGAGAATTTATTTGAATAATTCTCAGCACTTAAGTTTAACAGCACTGACTTTGTGGATCTAAGAAGACATGCATGACATGAGATGCATCTCATTGTAAGCTTTGTTTATTTTGGTGCCTAATACTTAGCTTTCAAAGACCAGAAAGACTGCTTAAAAGATATCACTAAAGCAGTGATTTGTGACCTTCTTCCTAAGCACAACCAATTGTGAAAGGTGTCTAGGGGCATTTTTATTTCTAACCAAGCTTCCTTTCATCCTACATGTTGAGTATCTTTTAGTTTTACACCTTAAAAAGATACTAAAAATTTCTTCTTCCATATATAAATACCACCTAACTATCACTTGATGGTAGATACTTTAAAATTCAGTAACATCTAGAATGCCTGCCATCTACCTTGATAAATTTGTTGCAGATATATCTCCCTTTGATCAATGGGTATTAGAAACTAGTCAGTCCTTAACTTTCTTTTATAAAATGCAATCTTAGAAGGCAGCTATGATAACATGGAAAGCTGGGTATGGAGCTGAAGGGTTGAGTTTTATGGCCAGTTCAGCCATTTGCTAGTTTCCTATTCCTGACCAAGTCTGTTTCCTTATCTGTAAAATGAAGATAACGATATAGAATAGTATTGAATATAATGATATAGAATAGTATTGTTATGATTAGTTACGATTAGTATTGTTATGATGAGAAAAAGCATGTACAAATGCTTTGTACACCGTAAGTTGAAATATATATTAGTATTGATTATGTGTCATTTGCCTATAATCTTACTAATGTTTTAGCGAAAAACTACCTATCAAGAGCCCATTTTGTGCTTAATGATTTGATGGATAAAAACAAACCAAAGGAAACAACAAGGAGAGACATAATCCTGCCAGCAAGAAGATAATAGTTCAAACAGGAAAAAAAGTAACTAATGTATACATGAAAAGTCAATAGACTTAATTCTAAATAAATCCATAACACAAAGACAGTGTAAAATAGGGTGCTATCTACATTTCCAAAATCCATAAGTATTTGTGTTTGGAGGATGATTACTTCTGCATAGTTTTTATTTAGAAACACTCTAGCCGAGGTTTTTCAGCTAAACCTTGAAGGTAGGACAATATTTAAATCAATGGAAAAAAGAGTTGGACTCGGGATAGGAGATCAGAGATAATGGAAAATGTAAGTAGAGTGAGGGGTGAAGAAGTATAGTATGCTCTATGGCAAAGATCAAGAAGTTACCCCAGGAAGAAGGGGTCAGTTTTACAAAGAGTGAAATGGAGAATTAAAGATTGATTGCAACAGACAGAAACTTTAAAGCTCTGAAAAAAGATGCAAAATGATGAGGGAAAGAAGAAGAGAGATGTCAATAGTCCAGTTTAAGAAATATTAGTTTTGTGGGGCGCCTGGGTGGCTCAGTCGGTTAGGCATCCTACTTTAACTCAGGTCATGATCCCATGGTTTGAGCCCGGCATCAGGCTCTGTGCTGACAGCTAGCTCAGAGCCTGGAGCCTGTTTCAGACTCTGTGTCTCCGTCACTGACCCTCCCTTGCTAGCGGCTGTCTCTCTCTCTCTCTCTCAAATAAAAAATTAAAAAAAAAAAAAAAAAGAAATGAAATATTAGTTTTGAGGGCCACCTGGGTGGCTTGGTCGGTTAAGCATCTGACTTTGGCTCAGGTCATGATCTCATGGTTTGTGGGTTCAAGCCTCATGTCAGACTCTGTGCTGACAGCTTGCAGCCTGGATCCTGCTTCAGATTCTGTGTCTCCTCTCTTTCCCTCCCCTGCTCATGACCCCTGTCTCTCCCTCTTTCTCAAAAATAAACATTAAAAAATTTTAAATATTAATTTTGAGATACCACTGTGATTTTCAAGTGAAGGTCTCTAGGCTCTCTCTCTCTCTCTCTTTTTTTTTTTTTTTTTTACTGTTTGGTTATTTTTGAGACAGAGAGCACTAACAGGGGAGGGGCAGAGAGAGGGGAACGGTGATCTGAAGCAGGCTCTGTGCTGACAGAAAAGAGACTGTTGTGGGACTCAAACTCATGAACTGGTGAGATTGAGGAGAGAGCATTAAGGCAGGCTAAGGGCAGAGTACAAGTTAGCACCCACTGCCCAGGGGGGAATCTGTGTGATATTCCTCAGGCACTCCTGGCTGCCCAAGAACAAAGGAAAGAAAACAAATGATTAACTGATAGTGATTGCAGTCATACAGGAATTGGGTCTCCATTATTTACAAATATCTTAGTAAATTACAAGAAAAAGGCAATCTTACCAATAGCCTAATATCCAGTAACCTGTACACTCCGGTTCCTTGAGCCCAACATCAACCCCTCAATAGTGAGATATGGGGAACAAAGGCAAGAAGGAAATAGGAGGTAAAATTAAATTTCCTTATAGCAGCCCATTGACAAATACTTGAGGCAAATACAGAATGCAACATTTCTCCAGCAACTCCCTACTGTCTTAAAGTTAATGCTTTGCTAGAGGGAAAAACAACCTTAGCTTAGCTTGATAATAGTTAGGCCTTCAGTAATCTGTGAGTCTTTAGCATATGAAAATCTCTTTGGAAACTTCCCTCTAGATTTTACCTCTCCCAACTCCGTAGTATATAACCAGTCACTCTTCACAACCCCAGTGCAGCTCTTCCTGCCCGTGGGTCCTGTCCCCCTGCTTTAATAAAATCACCTTTTTGCATCAAAGATATCTTCAAGAATTCTTTCTTGGCCGTCAGCTCCAAAGCAGGATGACAACCTGAAGTCGGACACTTAATGGACTGAGCCACTCAAGCACCTCAATATCTGTTCTCTTAAACCAAGACATTTGAACATTTTCTCCCTTCTAACTATATAAAATACAAGCCCAGACACAAAGTGTATTGGATATATTAAAGAAAAGCAATAGATAAACAGTCAGTCTAGGTCACTATAAGCTATTACCATATGCTATTAAAGAACTATACTTAGTGTTTTCATGACATCAACCACAGCATCTTAATGATACATTATGCTGAGTGTTGTTATTAAGAGTTATTTTACAAAAAGATTCTTCAAGATTATTTACAGTTTTCAGAACTAAATGTTTTTAAATCTAAGGAAGATTAGCTAAAAGATAATCTGCCATGTATCTTTTTACTATTTAGCACTTTAAATAATGGGAATTATTAATATCTCATGTACTCAATAACATTTTTATAATCCAATATTATTCAAAACGTACTTCTTTATTGTCTTCCCAAATACTCTAACCAATACTAATCCCAAGGCCTTGCTCATACTCTTTGCCTCACAGAATGGAAGTCTCATGAAATTTTAATAAATAACTTATTTCTAAGCCTGATCAAGTTCTTCCCTCCAATTTATCACTAAGTGATTTTCCTGTTCTTAAATATTGTATCCTATATCACTTCACCCCTATTTTTATATTGCCATTTCCTGTGTCAATTTCGCTTATATTGCAAACTCCTCAACCAGAAAAATATGTTTTATCCATTTTTGCCTCTCTAGGGTAAATCTTAAATCTCTTTAGCGTCTTCACCTTTTGACAGTCTGATGGAAGCTGTGAGCTCATTCTTCTAGGAAACTGCATATGCAAACATACACACCACACTTTGCATACAATTCTGAATATTTTGAGATCCTTGAGGCAACATGGATGCCCGGATAAGATATCCTGAATTAGTGTTGAACAAACATCCCTGGATAAAGAATTCAATATGTGCTTGTCAATGGATTAACTATAGGTATTCAAATCATTTTTGATAAGTAAATTAACTGGACCAGGAACCCTGGGAAAACTGGGACAGAAAACTGGTAGTAGTCCAAAGAGGAGAACTGCTAAAGGACTTAGCAGGAATGAAAAGCTTTGGCCTTAAGTATTAACCTAGCTGTAGCTGCCTTTTTCTAGTAAAGATTTGCTACCAAGTACACATTTCCTATAGAGAAGCAGGTAGTAAATCTGTGTATGTGGGAAGCCTTAGAATACAAGACGCCTTTAAGAACCTTGTGCTCCAAAGTAAAAATAGAAGTGACAGAGAGCAGGAAGAAGGAGGATATGCTGGGATGCAAATCACACCCTTGGTTTCCTGATGAAGCATGACTCAGAAGCTCCCAAAGATATTAACCAATCACCAGGCAGAGGTCTGCGGAACCATGCGGAGTTCAGAAGGTAGCTCGAAGAAGTGATCTCTGAAGTATTTCAGAAAGTGAACAACTCCAACAAGATTAGAAAGAATAATAATAGTCATTGTAGATAAAATTATCATTTATGGAGCATTTGTCTCTGTCAAGCATCATACTAATCGCTTTGCATGCATTATTTCTCAGTAGGTTGAATATAGTTTATTATCACAGCAGCTTGAATATGTTTGATTAATGCTTACAAATGAAAATGGGTCTATCTGTCTAACTAGGGCATTGTACACAATGATAATAAGAAAATGGAAGTAAAATGGGAAATGAGCTGAAATATGAGCAATTTGCTTATGCCTACGTTACATAGTTGTGTAGCCTTCTACACACAAGGGCAATACAAATCTTCCCAAATCACATAAAAAAAAAAACTTTTATGTCTGAGGTTCTACCAATTTTACTTTTTATTACTGCTACTTCTGTTACCAATTAAGATCTCACTTTTCTCAAATAATAAATTTGATCGCTAACTACAGTCTCAATATAACTTTAAATGCCCTAATAGTAGTTTTGAAGTACAAAACTTGAAAAATTCTTTCTGGAAATAAAATTTAGTTTTAAATAGTTCCATCTGGAAAAGCTAAGGTTTTTTTCAGCAAGCCAAAATATCACATTTGAGAAACATAATCAGTTTTCTCAAACAAGTGGTAATAACCCATTTCTCCTAATAAAATGTTAGGTATTACCATCTTAGAAGAATACACATACCTCATTCAATCAATAAGTATTTATTCAATATCAGCTATGTATAAGATATTGTTTGGGATACAGAGACAATGAAGACGCTCTCCCTATTTTCCAGGAGCTCATGTTACAATAGAAAAAGTAAATAACGTCTACAACTATATTATAAGGTAGAAAGTTTAAGTATCATCAGAGATTATTATCTCAGTTTTACCAACTGGTATTCTATCTTCCTGACTTGTGAGGCTGCCAGTTCACTTGACTAAACAGCACTTAGAGATCATGAAACTTTACTAAATAACTTCACCTAAAATACCGTGTATCTGTTTATCTTGCATGTCTTATTTATCCACTCTTTTTTACTTTACCAACAAATAATAGACTCTCTTATACTTTCATTGAAGGCTTTTTTGAGTCTTTCTTCATTCTATCTTATACCTTTCTTGAAGAAACAAAGCCTTTAGAAAAAAAATCTGGAAAATGTGGCTGAGTGTTCATCTCATAGTAAACAATAAGAAAATATTTGCTGACTGGGTACTTAAAACATCAGCAATATATACTGACTGAAATATAGATCATCACAGTGATAAGGGTTATGAATATCTTTTAATTGTTAATTTGTTGATATGTATTTAACTATAAGCAACATTTAGGCGATGGTTAATTTTAGAGAATAACATCAAATGTCTAATAATTCTCAGAATCCGTCTTCAGCACAGAGGGTATCATTTAAATGTTGACACTGTTATGTTCTTGTGTAAAATGAAATTAAATGTAAAATATTGAGAAGCAAAAGCATTTTGTCTAAAAATAATTTTCTTGAAAATCAATGCCAATCCAGGTATTTAATGGAGAATGGCTTTTAGAACCAATTGCGCTCACTTTATATTCATGAACACTTAATGTTTCTCTTCCTCTGACTTTGAGAGTGCATTAGTAAGTCTTTCAAGCATAGGGAAAAAAATTGTTTTCTCTGTCACTTTCCCAGATGCCTTAAAGTTAACCCAACTTGTATCTACTTGCCCGAAGATGATCAATTAGATGGCAGAGTGGCTGGGAAATGCATTTATAAATGCATTTAGCTGGGAAATGCTAAAAAAGAATAAAATAAAATCACTGTTATGATAGGCTCTAGCTTGCATGGTGGAAGTTAAACTCGTTTTTAAATAAACATTCTATAGTAACACATTTCTGAACTTTTCACTGGTCTCTTAATGTATTTAAAGGCCACAAAATCTAGGAAAACACAGAGAGAAGTTAGAAGGTAATTGTGCTTCAAATATAAACCTACAAAAGAGCAAATTTTCTCTGTGCCCTGGCCCCAATCTAGCAAAAATATTTTATTCAAAATTACCCTAAAAAAAAATTCCTAGTTGGAACATGTTACCCTTCTGTTCAGAACATTTCAATGTTTTGGGACATTTCAATGTCCTAACAGTCAGGACACCAAACCTTTGTTTCCTGGGAAGCAGCTTTCTTCATGCCAGCACAGGCTCAGTGGGCTAAGACCCCAAAAGGCTGAACTCCAATTGCAGCAGGGGGTTGCCTTTTGTACAATTTTTGCTCCTTTGTCTCCCATACCTGGTAACATATAGTCTGCTTGGGTGTCCTGTGTTACAGAGTCATGAGCAATGTCGCACACACATACACACACACACACACACACAGCCAAGTTGCCTTTTCTTGTCTTGAGGTTTTCACAACATTCCTTAGGGACAGGCTGTATCAGAGTTTCCCATCTCATTCAGAATAAAAGCCAAAGTCAACCCAGGCCCTGCCCCATCTGCCCCCATCCTACCTCACTCAAATAACCTTGTTGTACTTTATCCACTACTTTAGCTATATATAGCACAAGGGCCTCTGCTATCCCCAAGTCACCACGCATGGTCCCACATCTTACCAAAGCTCAATTTCTCTCTTACTTCAGAGATATGTGTTCAAATGTGACCTTCAGCTACCACCCTATTCTGATAAATGCAGTGATGATAAAGACTCTCAACAAAATAGGTTTAGAGGAAACATACTTCAACATAGTAAATACCATATATGAAAAACCCACAGCTAACATCATACTCAATGAAAAATTGAAAGCTTTTCCTCTAAGACCAAAAACAAGATGAGAACGTCCCTTCTCACCCCTTTTATTCAACCTAGTACTGGAAGTCCTAACCACAGCAATCAGATAAGAAATAAAAGGCATCCAAATTGGTAAGAAAGAAGTAAAACTTTCACTATTTGCAGATGACATAATACTATACATAAAGACCCTAAAGACTCCACCAAGAAACTACTAGAATTAATCAATGAATTCAGTAAAATTGCAGGATGCAAAATTAATATACAGAATTTTTTTGTATTTGTACATACTAATAATGAAGTAGCAGAAAAAAATTATGAACACAATCCAATTTACAATTATACCCCCATCCCAAATAAAATACCTAGGAACAAACTTTACCAAGGAGGTGAAAGACTTGTACTCTGAAACCTATAACACATTGTTGAAAGAAATTGAAGAAGACACAAATGGAAAGATATTTCATGCTCATAGATTCAAAGAATGAATACTGTCAAAATGTTCATACTACCCAAAGTAATCCATAGATTTAATGAAATCTCTATCAAGATACCAGAACTAGAAGAAATCATATTAAACTTTGCATGGAACCACAGAAGATCCCAATTAGCTAAAGCCATCTTGAGAAAGATGAACAAAGCTGAAGGTATCAGAATCCCAGATTTCAAGACATAATACAAAGCTGTAGTAATCAAAACTATATGATAGTGGCAACAAAACAGAGACATAGATGAATGGAACTGAATAGAGACCTCACAAATAAACCAGACTTAGATGGTCAATCTAGTACATAGGCAGCAAGAACATATAATGGGGGACAAAGTCATGTCAACAAATGGTGTTGGACAAATTGGATAGCTATGTGCAAAATAATGAAACTGGACCACTTTCTTATACCATACACAAAAATAAATTTGAAATGGATTAAGGACTTAAATGTAAGATATGAAACCATAATACTCCTAGATGAAAACATAGGCAGTCATCTCTGACATAAGGTATAGAAGCATTTTTTCTAGATAGATCACCTCAGGTAAGGGAAACAAAAGCAAAGCTATTGGATCGACTCCAAAATAAAAAGTCTTTGCAAAGTGAAGGAAACTGTCAACAAAATGATAAAGCAACCTACTCAATGAGAGAAGATATTTGCAAATGATATATCCAATAAAGGGTTGATATCTAAAATTTATAAAAATTTATACAAATCAACGCACAAAAAAAAACAAAACAAAACAAAACACAAATAATCTGATTAAAAATGGACAGAGGGCCTGAAGAGACATGTTTCCAGAGAGCATATACAAATGGTCAAAAGACACATGAAAAGCTGTTCCGCATCACACATAATCAGGGAAATGCAAATCCAAACCACGATAAGATATCATCTTACACCTGTCAGAATGATTAAATTCAAAACAGCCAAGAAATAACAAGTGTTGGCGACGATGTGGAGAAAGGAACCCCTGTGCACTGTTGGTGGGAACGCAAACTGGTACAGTCATGGTGGGAAACAGTATGGAGTTTCCTCAAAACATTCAAAATAGGGGTGCCTAGGTGGCTCAGTCAGTTAAGTGTCCAACTTTAGCTCAGGTCATGATCTCATGGTTCGTGGGTTCAAGTCCTGCGTGAGGCTCTGTGATGACAGCTAGCTCAGAGCCTGGAGCCCGTTTCAGATTCTGTGTCTCCCTCTCTCTCTGACCCTTCCCTGTTCATGCTATCTTTCTCTCTCTCAGAAATAAATTTTAAAAAAACATTTAAAAAACCCATTCAAAGTGGAATTATCATATCATCTAGTAATTCCTCTCCTGGGTATTCCCCCCAAAGAAAACAAAAACATTAATTCAAAAAGATACTTGTATCCTTATGTTTATTGTAGCATTGCTTACAAAAAGTGAGATATGGAAGCAACCCAGTGTCCATCAGTAGATGAATGGAGAATGAAGATGTGGTGTATATACATACAATGGGACATCAGTCATAAAAAAGAATGATGGGGAGGGCGCCTGGGTGGCTCAGTCGGTAAGCGTCCAACTTTGGCTCCGGTCATGAACTCACCACTCAGGGTTCAGGTCCTGCGTTGGGCTCTGAGCCTGGAGCCTACCTCAGATTCTGTGTCTCCCTCTCTCTCTCTGCCCCTCCCCCACTCACAGTCTCTCTCATTTTTGAGAGAGACTCTCAAAAAAAAAAAAAAAAAAAAAAAAANAGGTCCTGCGTTGGGCTCTGAGCCTGGAGCCTACCTCAGATTCTGTGTCTCCCTCTCTCTCTCTGCCCCTCCCCCACTCACAGTCTCTCTCATTTTAAAAAAAAAAAAAAAAAAAAAAAAGAATGATGGGCAACATGGATGGATCTAATGCTAAGGGGATAATGCAAAGTATAATAAATCAGAGAGTGAGAACCCTATGATTTCACTCATGTGTGAAATTTAACAAACAAAACAAGTGAACAAAATACACACATACACAAAAAGACAAATGACTCTTAAATACGGAGAAAAACTGGTGGTTGCTAGAGGGGAGGTGGGTGGGGGGGAAAGAATGAAATAAATGAGATTAACAGCACACTTATGATGAACACTGAAATTGTATAAGCTGTGGAATCATATTGTACATCCGAAACTAAAATAACATTGTATATTAACTATAATTCAATTTTTAAAAAGCTAATTGCATCGTCAAATGACTTCATACATAATGGATCATTAAAAAGATCTATTCTGAAATAACTGTATGTCGCTAAAGGTTAAAACAGCTTTAACGTGTAACAAAAAAAAAAATTGTAATTGAAATAAATTTCAACTTTTTATTGCAAAAAAAGATACTTAAAAGGTAGTTACAGTACAAGAAGAAATAATAAAATTCATTCCACCTTCTTCCTGGAAACCTGGCACTCTCTACTCTATTTGCTTTTTTGTATTGTTTGTTTTTCCAGTTGTTTACTTTTTCTTCTTTGATAGCACTTAACAAAATAAAACATACTACACCTAGATTCCTTTCCTACCTTCCTCCTTCCCCCTCTCTCCCCTCTTTTTTCTTTCATTTATTTTCTGCTTCTTTTCTGTCCCCCAAAAGGTAAGCTCTTTGCAGGCTACGGGTTATTGACACTGAGTACTTTTAAGCTAATGCTCAGTGACCTAGATCCTCTCGACTCTAAAGCCAAACCCTCCTCACTGAATCCCATCTGTAACGGTGTGACTGGAAGCAAATACCATCATTTCTGTGACCTTTCATTTTCTCATTTCTAAAATGGGCATCATAATAGTACAAACCTCACAAATGGTTTGAAGTAGGACTAAATGAGTAATGCACAAAAATTCTTAGAATGGCATATGGCATGTAATTAAAGCTCTTTACATGCAAACTATTATTACTAAATTTAATGAACTTTGTAAGGACCCCCCAAAACGTCCTATTTCTTTAAACAACTTCCATATTCTTTGTTTTTGCTTTAAATTTTTGTCACATAACTAAAATGTGGAGGATAATTCTTAAAACATTTTACATTTTGAGATACTTTAAAATCCTTATTAGCATACTGCAACCTCAAACCAGATATATATTAAGTGTGATTATAAAATTTTTATTTGTAAGAATGAACATATAAAGGAAGTCAAACATTAAAAGCATGATAGGAGATTATGATCTGTAATATCATTGATGAAAATACTAATTTTAAACAAGATATTATAATACCTGCTATCAAGAATACTTTGCAACATGATAAAAGAGGAACTTTAAAAAAATCCTTAACTATGGAGCACCTGGGTAGCCGAGTCAGTTAAATGTATGATTTTTGATTTGGGCTCAGGTCATGGTCTCGTGGTTTGTGGGATTAAGCCTGCATCAGACCCTGCACTAACAGGGCCTCTCTCTCCCTCTCTTGACCTTTCTCCTGCTCATGTGCCCACACTCTCTCTTTCAAAATAAATAAACACTTTTTAAAAATCCTTAAATATAATAAAAACTATATTAAGTCATTTAATATCTTATGTGTATTGACACAATCATCACAAATTATGCCAGAAAATACTTAAAATTATAAAACTGAATTCGATTAAAGTAAACTGAATCTTTTGAATTTAACATATTTAATTTTTTAATGTTTATTTTAGTTTTTGAGAAAGCGAGAGAGCGAGAGAGAGCCAGAGTACGAGCAGAGCAGGGGAGGGGCAGAGAGAGAGGGAGACATGGAATCCGAAGCAGGCTTCAGGTTCTGAGCTGTCAGCACAGATTCTGATGTAGGTCTCAAACTCACAAACTGTGAGATCGTGACCTGAGCCAAAGTCAGATGCTTAACTGACTGAGCCACCCAGGTGCCCCACATTTAATATATTTTATAGAACTATTACATGTTACATTTACCAAACATTGCTTATATAACTTTCTAATATAAAAATATATACACATTACATGGGGTGCCTGGGTGGCTCAGTCAGTTAAGCATCAGAGTTCAGCTCAGGTCATCACCTCACAGCTCCCGAGTTTGAGCTCCACTTCGGGTTCTGTGCTGACAGCTCGGGGCCTGAAGCCTGCTTCAGATTCTGTGTATCCCCTTCTCTCTGACCCTTCCCCACTCATGCTGTTTCTCTCTCTCTCTCTCTCTCAAAAATAAACATTAAAAAATTAAAAATATATACACTGCAAAATAATTATAGTTTGTTCAAAGTATTATCCAATATAGAATCATCTAGTAACTTAAAATGTGCAGTACATTGTATTATATAGAATATTGACTTTAAATGTCATGTATGTTTGCATATGTACGTATTTGTTAGTAGATACAAGAGGTTTTTTATAGTAACAAGGAATCTGAAAGATTATTTTTCAATTTATACATTTTTTAATTATTTGAATATTTTAAGTATTTTATAGAATACTTCTTCATTTAAAAAGCTAAAACATTTCTTTAAAAGCACTGTTCTTTACTAGCAACAAACTAACTTAAAGTTTTCAAAGTAGAGCATTAAACATATATTGAAAATCTATACAGAATGAGTGTCTTTGCTTTTCAATAACAGAACTCTGGTGCTTTGATTTAATTGAGGAAGTAATTAAACACAGTAGTAAGAAAAGATGAAGAGGACGGTAAAGGGAATAGGTAAAGCAAAAGAATAATTATGTATTTTAAAGATAGTTAGAATTGACCCTGAAAATCTAAAATAGTGGTTCCATTAAAGTAGAACTGAAATATATTCTTCAACATGTGTAGACTCTTAATTATCATAAAGTGAACACTTAAAACATTCATAAAGAACTTGATAGTGAGCGGTATGGCCAATTGGGGAAGTAAAGACCGATAAAAATAAAGAAGTCATATTTTGTCTTGACTAAAAATCAAACTCGGGGTGCCTGGGTGGCTCAGTAAGTTAAGCGGCCGACTTCAGCTCAGGTCACGATCTCAAGGTTCGTGAGTTAAAGCCCCGCATCAGCCTCCGTGCTGACAGCTCAGAGCCTGGAGCTTGTCTTCGGATTCTGTGTCTCTTTCTCTCTCTGACCCTCCCCCCTTCATGCTCTGTTTCTCTCTGTCTCATTATAAATTTAAAAACATTTAAAAATTTCTTTAATAAAAAAAACAAAAAAAATGAAAGTCAACAATAATTCCAGTTCATGTAGATTCTTATTACCAAGATCTCACATTACGCTACTATCTTAGTTTGAAGAAAAATAGGAGTGAGAAACAAATGAAAACAAAATCAACAAGGATGATTTATCCAGTAATATTCATCAAAGATTTTAAGTGCTTACTTAGTAAGTGCTAAACACTGTTAGGTAGGTCAACAATGAGGATACAACTGGAAACAACATAAAAATGAGTCCTGTAGTCAGAGAGCACTCAAGTTCAACTTGCATTTTTGCACTGTGATGGTAAACATTAATTCTTTATTGCTATTATTTTATAATGCATTGTTTGGAAAAAAACTACAGAAATGAAAACATATCTCAGATTTTTTGACAGTTATTCTCAAATGAGTAATTAGGAATCAAAGAATTTTAAAGATCATATCAGCCTGTATTTGTTACAGTCTCACTATTTTATATTTAGCTTGAAGATTTATTTTTCACTGCATTTTTTTCAGATATTTTCTGGAAATGTGTTTTCACACCCAGAAGATGTTAGATCACAGAGTGTTCCCATTAAAAAGAAAAGAAACAAACAAGAAAAAAAAAATCTGTGATGCCATGATTTTAAGAAAACACATTATCAAAATAACTGGAAAAAAAATCCTAAGATTAAAATTTTAGTGATGGATATTTACAACCCACTCAAGATTTCTTTTACTTAATCTCATGGGTATCCTCACCTGTAACATATGAACTTATAAATATATTTCCTCTTTAAAAGCGGTTAAGTATTCAACATATTCAAACTTAAACTCTACCTAGAGTTTCCTAAAATGTAAAAAAAGAAAGAAAAACAAGTTTCAATTATTGTTCAAATCCCTCTCTATCACAGTTTGACAATTCTTGACAGTTCTGTAGTTAATTTTTAAAAGTGAGACATCCATACCCTGATAATATGTAAAAGCTGAACATTTGTTCTCAGACATAATAAAATGTATTTCTAAACAACCAACAATATTACATTTCTGACTTTACAATGTTATTATCTGCCCATAGCAGATACATTCCACAGTACTCGAAGCAGAGGGAGCAGCATGTGCTAGGGTCCTGAGGCTGAAAGAAGGTTGGAACACTAAACATTTGAAAGAAGGCCAATATGGCCAGAGCATGAAGATGAGAGGAGTAATATGAGAAATTAGGTTGGTGAATAGTAGAGTCCAGATAATACACGGACTTGAAAGTCAAGTCAAGAACAGTAGAATTAAGAAGGCCAGTTTGTTGGGGTACCTGGGTGGCTCAGTTGGTTAAGCAACTGACTTCGGCTCAGGTCATGATCTTGCAGTTTGTGGGTTCAAGACCCATGTTGGGTTCTGTGCTGACACCTCAGAGCCTGGAGCCTGTTTCAGATTCTTTGTTTCCCTCTCTCTGCCCCTCCCTGCCTCTTGCTCTGTCTCTGTCTCAAAAATAAATAAACTATTAAAAAATTAATAAAAAAAAAAGGAGGAGGCCAAGTTGATTTGATTATGCTGTGACAATAGAGGTAGAGATTAAAGATATTCATGAGCCAAAAATGATTAAGACATCATATATTTTGGATTTATGGGTAAGGATGAGAGACCTATGAAAATAAGTTTCCAAATAACACAACTCATTGGATGGTGGAATCATTCATTAGGTTAAAAGACATTGGGGAAGGACTAGATTTGTTAGTGAAAAGAATGAGCTCAAGTTTGGATGTGGTAACTTTGAGGGCTCTTTAAGAGATCCAAACAGATCTGTTAAAATAGTGATTGTTTTCATGTCAGGATTCCTATAAAACACATATGATTTAGCTTACCCTCCAAATTTGCCAGGAGTGCTGGCAGTATTATTTTTCCTAAGATTTTAAAGTAATCTCTACACCTAACATGGGGCTCAAACTCAAAACTGTAAAACTAAGAATCTCATGGCCTACCAACTGAGCCAGCCAGGTTTCAGAGATACATGCCTAGTAAAATCCTGCATCATGAAGTTAGTGGCAGATTGAGGGTTTTCACATTGTGTTTTAAATTTGAACATAAAACTCTAAAATATGTTAATAATGAAAGGTATCAGAGGGATCATCTAATTAAATCACAACATCACTAACTTAGTGACAGACTGAAGAGTTAATTTATATTATTTGCTTCTTTTTAAATTTGAGCACAACATTCTAAAGACCCATGTTCAGTATTTATGGTCTGTTGTTTCCATAGACTAGCTCTCTACTCACGACTTTAAAGGAAGAGAAATAATATTCTAACCGCATCTGTGTACCTTTCTCTACAAGAAAATTTATCCATAACCAGAAAGGAGTACATTGACACAGTTTCAAAAAAAAAAGCATAATAGTTTTTAATTGATAGCTATTAACTATCAATTAAACTATTAAGCTATATCAATTAAACTATATTAACCAGTAGCTATTAACTAAATTTCTCAGAACATAGCAGTCCAACATGAATCTGCTTGGTTGAGAATGACCGGTAACAGCATTAGTGCCATATTCGTGTGGGCTTAAAAAAGAATAATACAATTCACCCCAGAAAACAGTGTAGGAATTTACCTAAAGAATACACAGATACTCATTTCAAGGGATACATGCACCCTGATGTGTTTATGTATGTATATATATAATGGAATATTATTCAGCCATAAAAAAGAATAAAATCTTGCAATTTGTAACAACATGAATAGAGCTAGAAGGTATGATGCTAAGGGAAATCAGTCAGTCAGAGAAAGATAAATACCATATGATTTCATTCCTATGTGGAATTTAACAAACAAAACCATCATAGTGGGTGGGGGAGAGGAAAACTAGAAACAGACCATAAAGAACAAAGTGATGGTTATCAGAGTGGAGTTGGATGGGGCCAATGTGTGAAACAGGTGATGAGGACATTTGCTGTGATAAGCACCAGGTGCTATATGGAAGTGTTGAAGTGTTATTGGAAGTGAATTGTACACCTGAAACTATTATTACATTGAATGTTAGCTAACTGGAATTTAACTAAAAATTTTTTTAAAAAGTAAATTAAAAATACAAACCAGTGCGAATTTACACAAAAGTATCCATATGTGAATATAGCAAGAACGTTGTAATTCTGGTATGGGAATTCTATTAAACGTTACACATTTATAGAATGATGAACCCTTATATTCAAAATAAGCCACTGAAAATTTATGTATATCAATTGTACTTACTTATGCTTAATGGGATCTTAAATGTACTACAATTCTTTGAAAATTGGTAATACTTTTAAAGAAGTATTTTTAAAACTACAAATTGTTATCTATTAGCAGATTGTTAAATTAAGTTACTTGGCCGTGACCAGTAGTATTATTTAATGAATTAGGAAAAGAGAGAACTGAAAAGGAAGAATTAGAACACATCATAAAAATATTTCATTGAACTTCTGTTCATATCGTGTGTGTGTGTGTATTGAGTTTGGCAGTCATTTAAAAACATTAGAAAATATAGATTTAGTGGATTCACTCACACACAACAATTCTCTAGAACACTCTTACTACTGTCTCTCAGGCACTGACAAGTCAGAGATGATAAAATGAATATATCACTGCAAAATCCTGAAACACTTGCAGTTAGTGGGGCAATCAGTAATATTTTTAAAATCCGAATACATGCAACTATACCTGAATATATGTACTAAAACATAAGATATTTAGGATACAAAAGAGCCTCCGTTTCTATAGATAATGAAAAGAGCATATCACTTATTTATCAGAATAGTTTATTATAATACCTTCGCTATATTCACATATAGGTGGTTTTGTGTGATTTAAGCAAAGAAAATTCCATTTTCAAAATACTGTCCAGAGGACTCCTAAGGGAAAATAGAAGGCCATTTAAGATTGACGCTTTAATTATTACTTCATTACTGCTGCACCATATTGAGTAGTACCGCAATCTCACAGATGTTAATATGCCTCCGTAAGCACCCAGTTTACTACCACAAAATGACCTAGGTAGACTTGGGCTATTGAGTTCTTGAAACCAGGATATGAAACTAGATAAGGGAGAAATAATTTCCGGTTAATGCTCTGAGACCTGTGTTGTCTAAATGACAATCGACACAAAATGATTTGTTTCATTATGTTTCCAGTGTTTATTTACTTTTGTTTCAAAATCTAAATTAGAGTTTTGTAAGATATAATCAAATATATACTCTAAAGGAAATTACATTGAAAAAATCATTACTGTGATAAAAAGCCAACGTGTTCACTTAAATTCAGAGAAATAATAAAATTGGGGGTAAGCCATGTGTGCGATTCCCTTAGAAAGGAGGGCAAAACGAGAAAGGTTATTAAGATTCAATGGAAGACAGGTAGAAACTGTCTAAGGAATACATGTCACAAAAGAAAAGGAGTTACACTTCTAAAGATGAAAATGGAGAATGAAAATATATACCTGCAAGACACCTGAGAGCGCATTTTGAAAGTCAGGGTGGAAAGAGTATGTATTCCATGATTGTAAACATAAAACAAGAGAAGTATATGAGCACAGACTGGAAATGTATTACCCAGAAATGACACACCATGTATTTTTAAACTTTGTTGAGGTTATATCACCTTGTTTTGAAATTTTTCCTTAATAGTATTTAAAGATGGTTTTAATTAAAGTATGAAAGCAGGGTTCAATTCATGAAGCCAGTACCTTTACACTTCAGTTGCATTTACCTTCTATTTCTCCCATGAGCAGAAACTCATTCCCTCTGCGGAGGAAAGCGGCGATGCTCTTCCTCTAACTTTTACGTAGCTGGCTCCCTCTCCTTTTATGCCTAGACTTAAATATCTCTGCTTGACCAGAGTCCCCGGCGTTGCTTTGTTTCATTTACTTGCCTGTTTTATTATTTAACAGCATTTCTCACTTTTTAAAACTATCTTAGCTGTGTTTTGCTGTGGTTTTTCATTGTCTGTATCCTTCCCTGGAATGCAAACTGCCTTAAACGCAGGGAACTTGTCTGCTGTGATTGCTTCTGTATTCCCAGCATCCCAAATAGTGCTTGGCTTATAATAGCAACATGTTGGTACTTACTGAAGAAATACCTTGTTCCTAGATAATTCCTGTTCATTTTGGGCTACAGCAAGGGAGGAAAATGTATCGTATTTGTGTTCAATTCATTCTGTTGCATCTGTAGCAATATATAGGGAGTTGGGGTAATAGGGTAGTTATAAATTTAAAATAACCACCCCTCCATGCACAAACAAAAATTTGAAGTATTGATCTATGCATAACTGGCCCTGTACCTATCTTCGGGTGGCTGCTCTCAGCTCTACTGAGTTTAAAATCTAATCCTCAAGTTCTAGAAGTACCTGGCTACTGTATTAAAAAAGAGGAAGCAAGCAGTAAGTAAGGACCCAAATAGAATTGAATGACACTCAACTGGGCCCTTAACCTCTGATATTCAGCCTTTCCACTCAAAAAGTCATGCCTGTTGTCAAATTACTGAATATTTCCATATTTGTTGGTAAATGGCCATTGCTTTAAGCCTCCGAGTGCCATTCATTTCCACATCCTCAACTACAATGAACCTTTCCCTAGAATTCCCTGGATCTTTGCCTGACCCACCAACTAGTGCCTGGAACAGCAGAGGTCCTCCAGGAGACTGTGACAGCATTAAGGCCAGCTCTCGTCCTCTCTGAGGGTCAGTGCCTAGACCTCATGAACTGGATGTTGGCTGCTTTTGCCTGCCCTAAATTTAGTCATTTTCCTTCTTGTAACAGCAAAACCCTCTTTGTATTTAGTTGAGTAATGCTATGCCCAGCTTTTAAATCCAGGGATGACACAATGCTCAGCCTACATAAATAACATATTTCATGGGTTCAGGTCAAGTGACCCAAATTGTTCCAATTATGCTCATCCTGAATTTTCTGACAAAAAAAAGATGTTCTCTTTACATGGAGATTTCTTACACAACCCTATAGTCATTGGGTGTATTCCTACCACTGTAAACTAAGAGCCTGACTCTAAATAAAGCAGTGGCAGAGGAGAGCAGGACTAAGATGGAAGGCTGCGAGAGAGTAAGGGCTGACAGACCTGGTCCTGATCATGTGGTTTGATTTCCTATTTCCAGCTGCAACCAAATCCAGAATATCCTGAACATGATGATGTATGGTAACACGAACTTTAAAATCCCTTTTCTTTCTTAAGCCGTTTTGATTACGTGGAATTTTTCCACGTAAAAGAGTTCCTGACTCATAAAAATGAGTGGCAAGGATGGTCAGCTCTGCCATCCACTGAGTATGAGACAATTTGCAAACATTATTACATTGGCCTTCCTAGTGAAATGAAACGTCTCTCAGTGAAATATTTCATTGAAGCTCACCATGACAGAGCACAGGTCTGTAAGACTTCCACGTTTCATGCTTTTATCACATCACCATGATGGTCATATTGGCTCAAACTATGAAGTGGATCAAGTTTGCCCATGACTCTTCAATCTCTTCTAGACATCTCTACTTCTTGGTCACCATTTGTTCCTTTCTTCCACTGAGGAGCTCAATGTTTATATGCTCATGGTTGAGTACTGGTTCCATGAATAGACTGCTTGGGTTTGAATCCATATCCTACTACATAACAGTTATAGGACTCTAGCAAGTTACTTTTTCCTCACACACAATTTTCTCATTTAAAAATTATAGATAAATTAGTACCGATCTCTTTAAGATTGTTGACAACGTTAAACAGAATGAAGCATGGAAAGTACATAGAAAAGTGCCTGACATGTAGTAAAAACACAAGAATATGATCAGCCTGTGTTTGTCCAAAAAAATCCCCATAAATACCTCTCCTATGCTTTAGTTAACCTTGCATTCTTTCTATCGGTCTTTCCCAATTAAAACTCCTCTTCTCTTGTATCAGATCCACTAGACAGTCCATTGAGTTAGTCCACATTGCAGTGTGTGTCAGTCATTCCCAAATGTGTTTATTTCTTCACACTAAGAATTGCCAATTGATGGACTTTACATTAAACTGAGTAATAATTGGGCCTTGGAAAAATCTCCTGCTTAGCGCTCTCCATCTTGGAATAGAAAAGTATCTCTAGATTCAACTTCCATGAATGTTAGGTTCAGGAAGCAGTCACGGGTTGTGCATGTGAGTGTGAATGAGGGAAGTAATGAGAGGGGAGCATGGAGAACTCGTAGGCAGCAAAGCTACAACACTAGTGATCTCAGTCACATCTCTGTACCCTCTAGGAGGTGGCTTCAGACTACATAGTTTACAAATAAGGAAACAAGTGAGATGACATCTCTTATCGCAGTGATAGAGCAAGAGCAATGACTAAGGGCCAACTGAGCCTAGTGACTCAAGCTTAGAGACTTCTCCTACACTTTAGAAAACAGGGCCTTGAATAATTTTAAATCACAAATACAACTCATTTCAGAGTTTGAGTCGCACAACTAAGGACAGCATATTAGAATTTCCCTCCCTTGTCAATGTGAAAAGAGTATATCTAAATTTAGTGATGTTAGATTTGTGTTTTTAATTTTGATAAGAAATAACAAACTACTTCTTATATATGGAGAGAATTTTAAAACATACTTTTTTTTTCTTTACTAAATGCTGAGGCAGCGAGATTCAGTAGGAGGGAATTATAAAGGCTTCCTGAGTGTGTAATTGCAAGCAGGTAACTTAACTTCTGAGTCTCCTTTATTGCATCTGTAAAATGGAGACTCTCGCCGTCATCAAAATTAAATAAGGCAATGTAATTTTTTAAGAATGCAGGGATACATACCTGATCATGAAAACATTTATTAATTGTTATCATTAGAATAGGGAAAAGGGGGGAAAAGGGGAAAAAATGCCTAACAGGACATGCCATTTGTCGGGACTTTCAAACATTTTTGTTCTATCTTTTTGTAATCAAATTTGTTCCAGAAGCTACCAATAGGCTAGACTTCACATGTAAGATCATAAAAACAAACACACAAATCATGGCCTATTTCATAAACAAATGAAGAGACTGTTGTTCCCTTATTTATCCATACAGCTGTTTTGCAAAGCTAACTTAAAATGTACATAAATTAAGGATCAAATTTCCTGGTTGTTGACCAAAAAATAAGTCCAGCTGGTAGAGATTATTATGACCCTAGAGTAGTAAGCTCCCAGTTAGTGATTTTATAGGAAGATAATTCATTAAGATGGAAAAAAGAAAAGGAAGAATAAGGAGAGGGTAGGAAGGTGAGAGATGGCACAGGAAGAAAACACAAGGTAAGGCAAGGGAGTTACTCTATTACTCTTAGCTGGACAGCTGAGCAAATCTCTTCTGCTCTGGCAGTGAGTGGTAATATGCTTCAATGCATATAGGTCTAAAGGTCCAGAAGTCAAGAGAAATAAAACTGTTGCTATGTGTTCAATATATAAACCATGAAACAGATTCTCAAAGCCATAACAGAACTTGTCTACTCTACTTTTTCCTGAAGCAGTCAGCTCTCCGCTATCATCAGTATTCATTTGTGGTGTCTAGGAGTGGATCAGAAAGTATCTATGATTCCTGATTTAAAAAAACAAAATGGAAACATACATATCAGGTACTTTCCGTCTTTTGTGTTGTTTTCACAATTCAAAAGCAGGGCAGTTTTGTTCAATTTATGAGTATGTTGGCTTTTTGTTGAAATGTCACTTTTTTGAATTATTAGATTTATCTCAAGGTTATTGCTTGGCTTTTTAAATTTAATAAAAATACTAAAAATAGATACATGTACTATATGTTGTTACCTATACTTGTAGCATGAGAATTTCTGTAGCCAGATAGATAAAGGTATTTTTAGGCATATAATGGCTGGATTTATATATAATCAAGTATAAACTATATATAAATATTTTTTTCGTGTTCTTGGATTTTGGACACTGGTTAAAATAGGATGGCGATGTTATTCTATTTATAGAAGAGATTCTGGAGCTCTAGAAATACGCTCTAATGCCCAATGGTTCACTTTATTCATTCCTCAAATCTGATGAAAATGTGGAGGATTAGGCAGAAAGCCAGCCTTGTAAACCAGGATCTAGCAGACAGTCCAAGTCAGAAAGAGATTCAGTACTTTGCTACCTTGTCTTTATCCTGAGAAATTGTGTCAACTGTTCTTAATATCCCTGTTACCTAAACCCCGATTGGTAGAGAAGCTAAGTTAGGCGTTGGTATCCTGTGTTATATCACTTCTCCTTGTTTCAAAGGCCATTAAATTCTTTGTCTAAAAAAAAAAAAAAAAAAATTTGTTGACGATTTTTTTCCCCTCAAAATTACGCAGTGTCGCTATCTTATAGGTGATGAGCAAGGTTCTATCCAGTGTTAATAGTGCTAAAATATTGGGGTGCAGTACATCATGAGGAAAAATACACATAATTGGCTCCTTCTCCTTCGAGCACACAGTTATAAAGTGACATTTTTGGGAGTCTAGCCTATTGCTGTGATGCTATACTGTTGTTCACACAGTGCCTCTCACAGAAAATTCTGTCAGAAAATAGATTATTAATAATCCATCCTAAGAGCAACACTTTGTGGTGTTTCACAATAATATCCCAAGAGTCCACAGAAAAGCACACCGGTTCTCAATTATCAGTGACAATAAAGAGGAGTTATGTAAATATTTAAGGGTTCCATAAGAAAACACAGGTGTATTTTGGAAGTGCTCAAGCCAATCCAAGGATCTGAAATTCTTTTACCAATTATTTCAGCTTTATCCACTGGTATTAATAAGTACAAAAAGTTACATTGATTCATGGCTTGGATCATTTGTGAGTCATCAAAAGAAATTCTACTAAATAAAGGCACTTTTTTTTTTTAACAATTATCATAAAACATAGATCAACATCACATTTTAAAAGTGTTAGTACTAACCTTGGTATAGCTGTGTATGTTTTGTCTGGGTATTCCATGTGTTTTTGCCTTCAGGTAGATGAAAATATGCCCACAAATCTCTAAGTAGCAATTAGTAAATCCAATTACCTGCTTTCAAGCGAGAGGGCAGCAAGGCTGGCCCGCAGAGGAAACGGACCTCCGTAAAAACAAGAGGCTGCCCCCTGGAGGCCATACCCAGGGAATTCTCATCAGAGGGGTGTGGTGGGCTTGCCTGCTTGCCCCTCAATTCCCATGTGAAAAGATGCTTGTAGTCAGAGAGGATGTGAGAGGAGGGCAAGAGATAGTGTGTCTTATTTAAGAAACTGTAGTATAAGAATGTTCCACATTTAAATAACTGTGATTTTATTTGCGTTTAAGTGCCTATGTGCATTTTATCCTTAACTAGTTGAATTATTTAGAAAAAAAAAACAGACAACATCTACTAATTGAAGGAAAAAAACATACAACACCTTTTACTTGGATATCCTTTGGCAAAAACTCATAATTATATGAATTCTTATGCTGTTTACAATGACAGGCAAAGCCACATTTCACAATAAGTGCACAGGGATGAGAAAAGACCCACATTTCAGTACCAACCCTGGATGCGATTAATTGGATATTTCAATCAAAAATAAATTCCTGACTGAGGCACTTGGCTAAATGTCTTGCACACAGTATTTGGGGTTGCTCTGGTAGAGTTCTTGCCTGGTATGTGTGATCAAATGTCATCTTACAGGCTGTTAGGAAATCATATCTTACCCAAAGAGTTTCACCAGAGTCTTATACTAGCTGAAAAGGGCCATTCTCTGCAATGGAAATGGAAATTTTCTAGCTCCCATTTTGTGCAAACAGCTATGAAATAAAAGGTGTTTATTATCTTCACCTGCTTTACAATTTTCCAGAGCTCCTCTTTAGCAACATTATTCCCTATGTGTATAATTAGCATGTTCACCATACTACATGTGAGACCAATATAGGAATGACCAATATTTTTTTTCTTTCTTTCTCCATTGCTCCACAGTAGCAATAACCAAAAAAGATGAACTTTGACCTCCCCTTGTTTATATTACTGGTAAATTATGGGAACCAGCATGCCAAGCACTGAGCATTGTGGAGACAAAACAAACACAGAAAGAAGAAGAACAGTTGTACACAGTTAAAATCTATTATTTAACCAAATATAAAAATTATAGAAATTATAAAAATGTTTTTCATCTGCTTCAAATTTTTCAAAGATGTGGCAGAAAATTCATCTCTAAATCTATCATAAATGTGCTACTTTTATTCTAAATCGGGCTTTAATTTGTTTTAGAACTCTCTTAAATATTGCTTTTAAATTAAGGAACATATTTTAACAGAAGGCTTCTTTGCAACAGGATCTCTGCATTTATATTTAAAACAACACAAACAGCATCTCCAGTGCTTACTCTTGACAACATAGCAGATTTCTCATTGTACACTTTAAAAAATACTATTATTTTTGAATAAAATAGTAAAAGCTCAAGTTTTATTCATAGGTACAAGAAAAGACAGCATGCTTTCTTACTTGCAATAGATGGCATTAACATATTTGCAGTATAATTTAAAATAAGTTTATTTTCCTATTACTAACCCATGTGAGTAGAGAGACATCCACATGCTCAGCTAGCATAGTTGATCTGATACTCAATATAAAAGCAGCTCTTCAAAAACTCTTAAAAAGATAACAAAGCTAAAGGAAACATGCTGTTTTCTTCTCATTAGAGGAATTAAATGCCTGCTTTAAAAAAATGGCCACGCTTAATGGAGATGTTTAAATCAAGTTTTCAAAAATATTATGAAAAAATATTGATCATTCCTTGGGTAATTATTAAAGATAACCAGACCACTCGCCCTCACCTGAAAAAGCAACGATAACCATGTCACACAGTTATGTAAAAGATTCAGAACAAGTTTAGCTTCATGCAAATGTTGAAAGACTGGATAGAAACCCTAGAAAAACAGAAAGTTTATCTCTCCATTAAGCCCAAAACATGTGAAAATATGATTTCGGTTTGTTACCTGTATATAGAAGTGCATCTTCCAGCACTGATTTTTTTTAAATCCATGACTCATAGAAAAATTAACTTCTTCCCAAAGCCAGAGAAAAGCTGTCTGAAGGGAAAGATGTAGACCCCCATCAATTTTGCCTCTGGGTATTCTTAGGCTTTCAACCAAAGAACCATTAAAAGCATCCTCAAGACACTATTATTTTTCTTTAAATGGTACTTTTTACAATTCTCCCTAGCTTCAACAGATTATTTGATACTGTCCATTCATCTCAATCCTTTTAGAAGTTACATAATTTAAAAAGTATATATGCATGTATATACATCTGTGTATAAACATATACATATCCCTAAATGCTAAATACTTACGTACTTAGCCATATACTTTATTCCTGTTTAAATAGCTTTGGCTAATTTCAATGGAAAACAAATTCAGCTATAAAGCATCTCTTCTACACTAAACTTTAATACAGATGTATTTATCACAAGCAAATCATTGAAAATTTTTAAAAATTTACAAGTACAGCAGATATTTAATTTTAGAAAGCATTATGTTTAGCAAAACACTTGCAAGACCCACACCTACATTATTTTATGGCACAAAGTCAAACTTTAGCCTTGGCTTTTTGTAATATCAGGCTAAATTTACTCCATTATGTAATGAAAATGTTTTATTTCTGCTTTCCCTCCCCTAAATCATCTAATCACTACCATTAGAAAAAGGAATGTTATGTTCCAATTTGGCATTAATGATATCTCTTACCGGCTGTTGCACAAACTGGAAATCATAAGAGCTATAAGTATTTCAGGCTCATATAATTCTCTGTCTTGAGTTGAATTCTTTAGATTAGATGGTACTAAAATCCTGTTTGGGGAATTCCTTTAAATTGATTTAATAGACTGACCTCAAAAGACAGCAATTGATATCATGTCCATGGTGTCGTTAGGTTAATGGGAAGTTTAAATTAACTTTCTGATCTCTAACGCATTCTGCATTTTATTTATTAAATTTCCATTTCATTTTGCAACTATAATTTAAAACAAGCTACTATATTCTAGTTTTATGTTCAGTTACCATCAAGCCTAGTCTGCAAATCTTATCATGTAAGTACCACATTAGCCGGTTTTCATATTTCTTGATTAGAGCTATCTGATAATTTGACCAAATAGGATAATATTCTCCATTATGAAATGAAGCATAAAGTACTCTGCAACAACTAAGATTGAATGGTACTTTATAGAATTAGTATTTTAGGATTCCCTGTGTATAGTAGCAGCCTTCAGTTCTGATAAAAATACGTTAAAATCTAATTGTCATGTTTGCTCTGAAACATAAGAATTTACTAAGATATTCTTTTTAAAGGAGAAAATATGAAGATTATATGAAATTATCACACTAGAACATTTTGTGAGAGTAATTTCCTAAAATGCATCATTTAAAGTCTCTCAATCCACTCACTCTATATTGGAATCAGTTCTGACTTCCAGAATATAAAGGCTTACTTTTTCAGAAGTATGTGAAAACCTACTCATATGCATGTCTCCTACAGGTTATTGCTATAATTAACATTTGTAAAGATACATGAAAATAAATGTCACAAATCAAGCACAAACTTTTACCTTTCCTAAGACAGTGGAGAAATAGGCAAACAAAATCTTAATTTGCTCACGTGGGAAGTAATTGGGTTTCTGTTTTGTACATCTTTTCATGTCTAAACTTGTTAATTCAGTTGTACACATATAAGGCAATTAAGTGATTCTCCTTTTGTCCTTGTATCTAAAAAGTGGAACCTCTAAAAATTAGTTGGCTTTCAGCAGAGAGACGACATTAAAAAAATAATAATAAAAGGCATTTAAATGTCAAAAGCCCTAGACAGAAGATCTTGTTTTTGTGACTCTATGCAATTCTACTTAGACAGGAAAGATACGTGCCTCAAGTGAAAAATGGTTTAGAAGATATACATTACATTAATGGTAAATGAAACCAGCTCCTCTCTAAGTCAGTGGCTAAACTTATACACTGAAGAGATGTGGTGGGAAAAAAAATACTTTCTGGGGTCCAGAAATTAGTGCAGAAGACCAGACAGAGTTAGAAGGGAGACTGCCTTTTCTTACCCCAAGTGTGCAAATAGAATGAAATGTGAGAGTTGGCATTTCCCCTGATAAATCAAAGCAAAGGTTTCATCTGGACACTAACGTCTGCCGGCTTCTTTGCGCTCATGTAGGATCCACTCGGAACGCTTTCCCATTACATTCAGCCAGGCACTCCTCTCTACCTCCTCCCATCTGACAGTAATCACTTAGCTGTCTCTGATGAATAAAAGAAAAGGAAAGCTTCTATCATTGATGAGGGAATCAGAAATTGCTGAAGCAGGTGTCAAGGCTCTGTCCAACAAGTTCCTTTTACTTGACCTATTGTGCAGGCAGCCAGGGAACATAGTTGTTTTGCTGACCTTCTCTTTCTTATAAGAGGACACAATAACAAAAACAATTTCCCTCCTAAGATTTTTAGAATTTGAGGCTATCTTCCTGCCATTACTTTCTAAACTTTGTTTCAGTACAAGAGGATTCCTGGCCAGCTGAGCGTCCATGTGCCTTCCAAATGGAGTACTGAAATTGCATAAACACCATGTTTACATCCATTAAATATTCTCATTAAAAGAAGATAAGGCAAGGCATGAATATGATATCCGGTTAATCAAATGCACACACAGTGAAAAGCAGAAGGAACTGGCAATTCATACACAAAATTAGCTTTAACACAAAAGTGAAATGGTTGGTTTCTTTCACCAAGGGGTTAATAGTCAATAAAGTGAAAAACATGTACACAAAACTAACTAGAAGATTACCTTTCTCAAAGTAGAAATCCAAACCTCCTGATATCACTGGTGTTACTTACAAATGTCTTGAAACTTTACTTCTTTTGCCCCCCCCCCCCCACATAAAGGCCATACCAGAGAACCTCAGGAAAGTAATAATCTGTTAAAAATTGTTTTTCTTTACATGAGAAATCCCTCAAAGTTCAGATGCTACCAATGATGGGCAAATAGTCATCCCCACAGTACAGATGCAAACAGGAAAAAGTCAGACGGTTAGCACTTAAAAGCAACAGCAATTAAGCAGTTGAAAGTGGGTTAGAGCGGTGGTTTATTTTTGTTTCATTTGAAGGAATCAAGTAAGAGACACAGCCTTTTGCAAGGAGGAGATCAAGTCAAACTTGATGCTTCCCCTCTCTGACAGCCCGGGCTGGATGGCTTGTCTCCTCCCTTTATCCAGTTTAACTGCTTTCTGTACTCTAATTCTCGCAGAGATTGTATTCTGTCTTGTTTGCCTTCCCCCCTGGGCAGAAAGAAATCTTTCTCCTTTCTCCATCAACCCCCTCTTTCCTCAGAGAAAAGGCAATCCTCCCCAGGAAAAGAAAGAAACCCTATGCGTTCTTAGGATGGGAGGAGGGTGAAGATGCGAGAGAGACTGAGCATGGGGCGGGGGAGGTGAGAGATGGAGATTGGGGGTGGGGGACCGAGAAGAAAGAAAGAGAAGGAAAGAGGGAGCAAGAAGATGGGGGATGCCCAACATCAACTCCAGGCTCTGAATCGCGGGCGCTGGGCAAAGTGCTTTTCTAGATGTACATGTGGTTCATTATATTTCTCACAATAGGCCACCCGGGGCTCCCTCCCCAGGTCGCAGCCTCCCACAACCAAAACCCAAGTGTACCGAGAGCAAAACCTTGCGGACGAATTCAAGCAAATGGGTACCTCCGAGGTGGCCACGCCGCCAGTCTCGCTGTCTTACCTGGAGGGAGGACCAGAAGGTGGTGCCGGGCTCCGTCCCCTCTGCTCTGTCCGCGTGGACCTGTGCAAGACACACGCGTCTCTCGCTGCCTCTGCTCTCGGAGGGGCAGCCTGCAACACAAAAGGGGTGTGTGGGTGTGGGTGTGTGGGAGGTTTTTCAGGGCCACCAGCTGGTCCCAGCTGGCCACCCCACCCTACACACGCCCCTTCGGGGCGCTGAGCCCCTCCCCTCTTAGTGGAGCACCACCCTGGGGGGCTTGCCCCGGGTGCAGCCTCAAGTTGCCGCCCGCTAAGTGCTGTGCGGCCACCGCTGCAGGAGGAGGAGGTAGAAAGACACGGAGGGCAGTACTCGGTCTAGAGCATCCCCACACTGCAGCTTCTCCAGGAATCCCTCCAGTGAGGAGGCGGCCGCCCATCACCTCCCAGCCCCGACCGCCTGATTGGCTCCACCTCGGGTACGCTGCTGCAAGGAGCCAATCCGGGCGCACTCATAATAGGTGGATCCGCTCAGCCAGCATCGCCCATCCCAGTTCTGTTAGTGTCTCTCCATCCCCACAGCGGACGGGGACCGGGAGAGGGAGGTTCGGGAGGCCCGGGGGAGGGGGTGAGCTCGGGGAGGGTTAGATCCCAAGGAGACGCAATCAAGGGCATCCGATACACCCTTTGGGTAGGCGCAGGGATGCCCTGCAACCTGTTCAGCAAGCCGTGTGCACAGGAGAAGGAGACCGCATAATACAAAGCTTTTCCCCCCTTTCTTTCTTTTTTTCAACTTTCCATCAAAACCTGCCCTGAGACTGAGCATGCCCAGATTGCAACAGCAAGCTCGGAGTTCCGATGTGTGTGGGTTCGCAGACTGTGGGGGTTTTCTGTGTGTTTTTGTTTTTTAAGGTGGGAGCGGGGAAGGAGAGGCAGAAGTTTGTCTTTGGCCGTTTGACCCAGCAGAGTTGGGAAAGCGGAGCAGGGCGGGGATGTGAAAGGATTCTGCGCGAGTGTCCTCAAACCGAGCCACGGGGAGGTGGTCCTCTGGGCGATGTGAGGCTAGTAACAGCATTCTGTGGGGGGTTCTGAGGGTGGACGTGGTGGGTAGAACGATCTGAGTCTTGCCAGATGCCTGGAGACTTTTCCTGAAGGGCGCGGCGGCCCGCGACGCTGGGCTGGGGAAGCTCCGTCCCATAGGTGGGGCCGGGAGCGCGGCTCCACCCCGCAGCTGCGGCCGCCCGGCGGTGGGGACTGCACTGGGAGTTTCCGCGGCAGCCACCTCGAAGTTTGGAGACTTGGGTCAAGTACGACCCCGCCGCGGCTGCAGTTTCCGTCGGTCCCCTCCCCCATCTCTCTCCACCCTTTGCCGACGCGGTGACGACTAAAGCCCGGTTCCCTCCCTCCTTCCTCTTTTTCCCCTGAACGATTCTGCGATTCTGCTCGGAAGTAAGAAGCTTTTCCCTTGTGAGAGCAGTGCTGACCTGATTGTCTCTAAGCTCTAAGGCAATTTATAGCTTGGTAATGCCGCGAGATGCCGAACTCGGAGGTTCAGCCGGTGGGGGATGGGACAAGGAAGTGGGGGCTAGGTGAGGGGCGGAGCCTAGCTTCAGGTAGGAGCCAGTCCAGTCTGCTCCACAGGTGAAAAGCTTTCAAAACGCAAAGAAGTATTTCCCTTTCTCGATCACTGACCTTTCTTTATGGCCTTTGAACTTCTGATTCGTTTTGTTTAGACATCCTAACAGTTTGTGTAAACTTGATCAATAGCTACAAATGAAAGCTCTCCTAACTGGGCTATTTTACTGAGATTATCATGGCATCTCAGGTAAGGAAATAAATAGCTATCTGAATTCCCAAAACCCATCCACTTTGAACTGGAGTTTCATTAACATGGGTTTGCAAAGGTAACTGTAGCAAGAATTCAATTAACAGTAACACATTTCTTGAAGTTTTAATTAAACCTCTCCTATTTATGTAATGTTTAAGATAAAGATCCTCGTTCTAAGTGTAGGGGAAGAGAAGGCAACCTTGTTACAACAAATCCGTTTAATGACAAATACTTGTGTAGTTTGCAAAATTGTAACTTTATGGAAATATTTATCGTCTATTTTTCTAAAATATTTCTCAACTAAAAGTTCACGGTTGGAGACAGGAGGTAATATATGTTAATTTAAAATCAATTTTAAGTATTTGAGGAAAGTAAAAAAGGAGAAGAGGAGAGGAGGAGAAAGAAAAGAATCCATTACCTCTTCGATACTGTTTCCTATTGAATGTCTATATAGCTACTTAAAAGAAATCTTTATTCTAAAAATACTCCCAGCACGATTTCTAGATCTCAATTATATAAAACTACATGATTTTAATAGCTGCACATAGAAACAAGTAAACGAACTTGAGAAGAAATTAGTAAGAAACCTAGTAAGTAGGTTATGAGTCCAGATTAGTTATTTCTGTTCCAGGCTTGATCCTATCAATAATTTAGCCAATTTTTCTGCCTTCCTCTTTAGCTCACATGCTACCCAATAAATATTCTCTCTCAGTGGTAAATGGTGTTAGATGTTTGTATCCCAAAGTTTGTTGAATGAGCCTGTTGGCTAACAAGGAATGGGTTTTGCACGTATATTGACATTAAATTTACAACCGATAGCATTTCTGTTTGTGAATATAAAGACGACTCTAGTTATATACTGGATATACACATACTGTAGTTTTTGCAAGACTAAGGTTTGTATTCTCTCTCCTATTCTTATATCCTCCCGAAACCCTGGGAATAGGCTGAAGACCACACCAGGTGCTACTGAGTTGACCCATCAGTAGACATCTCCTCTTTGTCCCTTATCGCAAACCTATCTCCATTAAAAGAAAGGTCAGGTCCTTTGTCCTTTTCCTCTATTTCATGTCTCGGGTACTTTTTAATCTAGAGCCTCTATGCTACTGAAATTTAATTTATCCCCTCTTTGTACAGCATTAGAAATATTTGCTATTTTCAGAAGTGTTTTTAATCCATTTTGTTTAGTGTTTTGCTTCTCCATTCTTTGTTTTAAAAAATAATACTGTTACTCATTTTTTCCCCTCACATTTAGGTTCTGATTAAGATCTCACTGTCATTATTTTCTTTATCCTTTTTCAATGGATTCATTTATTTACTACTTTAATGTTCCCTTTGCCATCTATTTGAGGCTACTGGATCAGAATAGAAACTAAATTGGATCAGGGCACTGAGGAGAAAAGTGTGTCTTATGGCAAGAGTGGGAATTAGAGACTTAGAAACTAGAAATTCATTAAGTGGAAACCTCGCCAAGGCTTTCTTCAGACCACAGAAATGACACATAAGAGAGGTACCAAGAAAAGTCTCCATGTTAGTGGAAAGGCTTATATGCCCTAGTTGATCCGCTGTACTGCACAGGCCCATCAAATCAAGATTTTCACTTACCATTAAACATTATACCGTTAATAACCACATTAGTAGTCTGGTCAAATCTATTCATAAGTATCATTTTGATTGGGGGAAAAATGGAAAAATAATCAAATTTCTGAATTTTGCCTGTTGTTTGTATAGATTTCTATCTAATTTTATTATATCTATACATTTTCTGCCATTGCCTTTCAAGATACAGCTCTTTTTTGTTTGTTTGTTATCACTTCTTCCTTTCCAGGATAGAGAATTGATACAAAAGTTTTCTGGGACAAGAATTTGGATAGAGTTCCAGTTTCACCACTAATTGTATGATCTTGAAAATGTACAAAACCCCTCCAAGTCTCCCTTTTCTCATCTAAAATTGATACATAAAAATACAACCTATATCCTTAAGGGTTTTTTTTTTTTTTGCAAGATTAAAGTGCACATAAAATGCTAGTTCCAAGCACATATCAAGGACTTAATGATATTAGCTATTATTGTTATGTTACATTATTATCACTGCTGCTACTGCTAGTTTTTTCTTTTTTAGATTACTCACTTCTATATTCAATTTCCTCCCATCATAAAGCTCATTTAAGCCAACAATGAGGTGTACACTCTTCATCTGTGAACAATGAAGTTAGAAGAAAATTAATCCATTTTATAAGAACCTGTTTATACATAAAATGCCAATAATTATCTGACATGTGTTAGACTGTAATCTTTTAGGAAATGAATAATTCTAATTTTAGAGAATGTGTACCTAAGTACTGTTTTCTCATTAGAAATTTGTTTATATTACTTTTTTAAAAGTAAGATTAATTAATTCTAGTGCTAAAATACTCATGAACACTGTGATTTTGTTTTCTAGCAAACAAGTGGAGCCATCCACTTATTTTAATTTTTTAATGTTTGTTTATTTTTGAGAGACAGAGAGTGAGAGCATGTGAGCAGGGGAGAGGGAGAGAGAGAGATAGGATCCTGAAGCAGGCTGTGTGCTGTCAACACAGAGCCTGATGCGGGCTCAAACCGTTGAATGGCGAGATCATGACCAGAGCCAAAGTCGAACACTTAACTGACTGAGCCACCCAAGTACCCTCATCCACTTGTTTTAGGGGCACTTAAAGATCCAGGGTCTATCCATTCTGGTTTCCCTTCGGCTCCTTTCTCTCAGGATCATTTGGCCTGGCAGTAGTGCTAATAATTTGATAACTGACTGGTAAGGAAAAAAACATCAGGGCTCTCTGTGTCTGAATTAGATAAAGAGAAATTAACCACATGGATTTTTAAACTGGATACCCACAATGTTACATAAAGAGAATCTACAATTGAGCAAGGGAAAAAAGATGAATATAGATGGGAGCCAAGTCTCTGGGGCAGAGAGTAAGAGCCCCATAATTGAACTATAATACTTTACAATTTCCAAAGAAAAGAAAATAAAGAGCTAGCAGTACTCAATGTGGCTTTACAAAAGCCTTTTCTTAAAGTTATGGCTAAGAAAATATTGGAAATGAAAAGGACGACAGTGACTCAAAAAGTAATATACTGTGTCAGGCTATTGAGGTTAGCAAGGAAAATATTATTTACGTGAATCTATCTCAAGGGCAAAATAAAAGCAGTTTGAGCTAATGTTAGCTAAAGGTCTTGGAAGGAAAACAAATGATATATTTTTCTCTATTATATAAAGAATATACTGTGGTGAAAACAAGTGGCTAAAAGAGCAACATTAATTTTATGTTAATTCCCTTTGAAATCACAGGGAGGGCTTCTATTTAACTGAACATATAGCAAATCATAGCTCAACTGGTTCATTCCACTTATGTGAAAAAAAGTTTGTCCAAAGAGATTAAATCACTTACCCAAACCTGTAGTTATTTGTGATTGGATTCATACAGAAAAATAAGAAAGAAAAAGTCTTGCCATTTGTACCATTAATCTAGCATAAAATGTTGAACAAGGAAATAAGCAAAAACATTAAGATCTCCACAACTTTAAATCTATTTAAAAAAAATTCCATGGATCTTAATTTCATATCAAGAATACCATGAAGAGATACCTTTACTTATAATCAATCAATAATACAAAGTTTATTTGTAATGCAATTGTTTAAAGTTCCATATGTATCTATAGATATATATAAAAATATATATTTTAAATGTAAACACTATCCAAATGTTCTTCTAGGGAATTCACATAATCCTATATAATCTATTTTATGCTCAAATGTTAGTAATAATAATCTCATACTGAATGTTCCTAATCGACACTTTAATACTGTCTCTAAAAGAAATCAGCCCTATCAGAATATTACAAAGATATTTTCAAAATCAACCTATTTTGTAATGCTAATACTTTGTGTTTCTGTAGTATTTTTATGCATATCATTTTATTTAATCTCATAGCCCTCTGAGGTCATTCCATTGTTTCCTCTTAACAGAGGATAAAATTGAGGGTCAGATTGTTAAAAGGCCTGCTAACCATTACTGGAGCAATTAAGGGTAACAGGGAGTATAATCTGGTTCTGCAGATGCTACATCTATTTCTTCACCCGTTCTCCCTCTGAATTGTCTGCATTGGAATGTGAGAGCATGACTGATGTCAGGCAAATCTAGAATGGATTATATCTAGGACTAAGTTCAGGGTATGTCGGTACGCATGAACTGAATTCGGAGCAACCAGGCAAAGGTAGCCATTTTAATTCAAGGATCACAAACAAACAAACAAACAAACAAAAAGGATCAGAAAATTTTTCCCAAGAGATAAAAGACCTATGGTGGAATAAATTGGAATAAGAAATTGGCGTCTGTGGTGTTGAGATGGAGAGCAGCTTCTGTGCATGTCTAACAGATCAGAAGACTTCGGAATTGATTTGGAAGTCAATGAGAAATTCAGAAACCAGTTACCAATAGGCCAGTAAATAATGATAATTCAAGCAAGCTTGAATTGACCTAAAGTTTGGGGAATTAACTTTGCTATGCTGCCTTTTCCTAAGGCTATAGATTAGTTATTTCTGGGTAAGAGTCTGTAGTAAAACCTGAAGTATATACAAGTGACTTGTCCATGATTTGATTTCTTAAATGATTTATCTACAAGATGTAACTATCTTAGACCTTTTATCAAAATAAGACTGAACATTTTTCCATGTCTAATATAAACATTCTTGCTGAAAGAATTAAGAACGTCATACCATCTATTCAATGCTTATTGCTTATAATTGTTTTATTCTTTTCAAAATGTCTTGATTCCTGCTTAAGTACGGAGTTCTCAACAATCCATTTGTTTATATCTTCGGTTAAACTGATAAGTTTCCAAAACATTTAAAAAATGAACTGGATTTTTTGTTTAATCTCAATTAGAATAGATATATTTAATCTCAAACTTACCATGCAAAATTTTGCTTTTTATATTGTACTTTAATTTTTGTAGCACTTTATATGTTTGCAAACCACATAGTGGATAGTGCTAAAATTTTTAAAAAATGATGAATCAATCCATATTGTTAATATTCCCAGAAGCTGACATCTAATTTTTAAATATGTTTATAGTTTAATTATACTGTTTTTTCCTTAATTATCTCAAACAAATATTTCTTTATATACTACCTCAAGCCTCAATTCTGATATATTTCAGGGAATCCCCCATAATGTACAAATGTATTTCGTATCCTTTCACCAGAAGTATCTTTCTTCTGGATGCCTTACAGTATATTTTTGTTGTTTGTTTGCTCTTTGCAAAGTTGTTAGAGGTTTAGATTGTTTATCCTTTATAGTTACAAGCTTAAGATTTAACAGGGATTTAACAACTGAAGCTTATGGAAAGTTGTTGCCTGTTTACTTATTTCTGTAGGTTCAGTACCAATAGTCGGGTTATGGGTCTATGAGTGTTATTGGGTGGGGGAGGGAAACTAGACATGCAAGGGCAAACTAAAAACAGGATATTTCTGTTATACGTATGTCAGATTTTGTCTGATACCATATCTGAGCATATGAACGTTCAGTGAATAATAGCTACAGCTTCGCGTCTGTCTTCCATATGTCACACAAGTACCTCTATCCTAACTCTATTTTGGTATCCTACATGCAAGTTCCAGGAAAACAGAATTTGTACCTTGACACAGTGACAGAGGACTGGGTCAAAGATATATATGAAATACAGAAATTAATGTCATTATTTGCAAATTTTATGTTTCTATATGCCAACAGCCTTAGAATAAAAACTATTACCTAGTTTTCTCGATAAATGGTCAATATAACAAATAAATTTCTATACATAAGAAACAAATAATTTATAAAAACACAATGAGGGGTGCCTGCGTATAGTTGGTTAAAGCATGATATCAGCTCAGGTCATGACCTTATGGTTTGTAGGATCAAGCCCCACATTGGGCTCTGCATTGGCAGCAAGGAGCCTGCTCAGGATTCTCTCCCTCTCCCTCTGCCATTCCCCTACTTGTTCTCGCTCTCAAAATAAATAAACATTTAAAAATTAAAAAACTAATTAGAAGTTTTATTTAGTATACCATTTACAATAATATCAAGGAATATTAAATACCTAAAAATAAATCTAATAAAATATGCATATAATCTCTACCTTGAATATTATGCGTTGCTGAGAAAAATTTAATGATACCTAAATAAATGAAAAAATGTACCATACTTTTGTACTGGAGGACTAAATATTATTAAGATTTCAATTTGTCCCATATTGATTTATAGATCTAATTCCATAACGATTTTAATGTAAATTGGCAAGCTAATTAAAAGTTCACATGCAACTCTAACTTCTGTGGAATTTTCAAAGTTGAACAGAGTTAGAAGGCCTATACTACTCGATATGAAACGTATTATAAAGTTTTGTATTTATAATATTCAGAATTTTTAAAAATTTTTGTAATGTTTTATTTATTTCTGAGAGAGAGAGACAGCATGAGCAGGGGAGGATCAGAGAGAGAGGGAGGCACAGAATCAGAAACGGGCTCCAGGCTCTGAGCTAGCTGTCAGCACAGAGCTTGATGCAGGGCTCGAACCCACAAACTGTGAGATCATGACCTGAGCCGAAGTCAGACACTTAACCAACTGAGCCACTCAGGCACCCCTATGATATTCAGAATTTTGTTTTACTAGTACAAGAATTGTCTAATAGAACTGAATGTAGTGTTCAGAAACACTCATATGTATAAAGAGAGAATCACCTAATTTGTAACAAAGGCACATCATTAATTTAGTCGGGGAAGGATTTATTTTCAACAAATGATGCTAAATCAATTAGATACTTATCTAATTGGGTAAATGGAAGTAGCTTATAGACCTACATGTGAAAGGAAAAACAGCAAAACTTCTGGAATGAAGCATAGGAGTATTTCTTAATCAGCTTGAGGTAGGCAAAGAATTCTTAAATGGAATACAGAACATGCTAATCAGTAATAGAAAGATTAACAAATGGACTTCATTAAATTAAGAACTTCTGATCACCAAAAAACATTATAAGAGGGAAAGGCAGATCACAAATTAAGAGAAGTCATTTAGAATTCATGCATCTGACAAAGGACTTAAATCCAGAACAATAAAGAGTTTCTAGCTTCTTAAAACAAACTAATTACTGTTAAAGGAAAATACTGACAAATTTCACTTCATCAATACTAAAAATTCCTTTCAAAGAAACAATAAATTTAATAGACAAGCCACATATTATGAAAAAATAATCACAAATATATATCTGATTTGGATCTAGTATATATTAACAATTCGTACAAACAATAAAGACAGCTAACAATTTAAAAATGGGGACAGGGTTCAACAGATACTTCACGTAATAAAAATGGCTATTAAGTACATGAAAAAGTGCTCAAATTATTAGTGATAAGAAAACTGCAAATTAAAACCACATAATATGCCTCTATAAAACATTCTTACAAAGTGTAAGAGCAGATTACTGGTTAATTAAAAACTTTTTTTTTAGAAGAATTAACTCTCTCTTTCAAAAATTAGAAGTGAAGGATATACTTTCTTCATATGTTCTATGAGGCTAGTCTCATAAAAAACAAAAGACATTATAAGAAAACTACCAACCAGTATCTTTTTTGAACAAAAATGCAATAATCCTGGAAAATATGCTAACAAACAATCTGGTAGCCCACTTAAAGGATTTATGACCAAGTGGGATTTATTCCAGGAATCCAAGAGTAGTGGAACAGACAAAAATCAATATAACATGCCCCATTAATTAAAAAAAAAGGCAAAAACAAAAAACAAAAATATGATCATTTCATTTGACAGAAAAAACACTTCACAAAATCCAACACCATTTCATGATGCTAACATTCAACAAACTAGGAATTAAAGGGAACTTACTCAACAAGATAAAGGTTATTTATAAACAACTAACATCTTACATAATTATTAAAGGTGAAATACTGAAAGTTTTTCCTTACAATCAGGAAAAAGACAACTATTTCACTTTGACACTTCTATTCAACACTATTAGTAATTATAGCCTAATCATTTAGGCATGAAAAATAAATAAAAGCCATCTAAACTGGAATCAAAGAAGTAAAACTACCTTTATTCTTAGATGACAGTATCTTATATATGTAAAATCTTAAAGAATCCATAATGAAACTATTAGAGGAATAAACAAATTGGAGAAAAGTTGCAAGATAAAACATCAATTCACAAATGCTATTTGGATATCTATATACTATTGCTAAGCAATCCAATAAAGAAGATTTAGAAAACAATTCCATTTATAATAGCATCAAAAAGAATAAAATACTTAGGAATAGTTTTAACAAAGGAAGTATAAAACTTGTACACCACAACCCACAAAACATTGATGAAATAAATTTTAAAATACGTAAATAAATGGAAAGACATCTCATGTACAGAGACTGGAAAGCTTAATTTTGTTAAAATGGAAGTACTCTCCAAACAAAGCTTAACAGAATCAATCATATCTGTATCAAAGTCCAATGACCATTGCGCAGAAATGAAAATCTGACCCTAAAATTAATATGGAAAATTCAAGACTCTCTAAATGGCCAAAACACTACTGAAAAAGGAAAACGACATTAAAGGACTCACATTCTGGCTTACAAAACTAACTACAAAGCTACAGTAATCAAAATAGTGTGGCACTGGCATCAGGATAAGCAAACAAACCAATGAAATAGACTTGAGAGTACAGAAATTAAGCAAGCATCTATGACCAATTTACTTCTTCAAATGTTTGTTTAGACTCTAATTAACAGAGTACAATATTTTTTTTTTCAGGAGTAGAGTTTAGGGATTCATCACTCACATAGAACACCCAGTGCTCAACATAAGTGCCCTCCTTAATCTCCATCACCCATTTAGCCCATCTCCCACCCACTTCCTCCATCATCCTCAGTTTGTTCTCTATTGTAAAGAGTTTCTTATGGCTTGTTTTCCTCTCTCTTTCTCCCCTCATCCCATATGTTCATCTGTTTTGTTTCTTAATTTCCATAGATGAGTGAAACCATATGGTATTAGTCTTTCTCTGACTTATTTTACTTAGCATAATACTCTCTAGCTCCACCTATGTCACAGTAAATATGAAGCCAATTGATTTTGTTGTTGTTGTTGTTGTTGTTGTTGTTGTTGTTTTTTACAAATAGTTTATTGTCAAATTAGTTTCCACATAACACTCAGTGCTCATCCCCAAAGTGCCCTCCTCCATGCCCATCCCCCCTCCCCCCCATATCCATCAGTCCTCAGTTTTTGTCAGCATTCAAGAGTCTCTCATGGTTTGCCTCTCTCCCTTTCCCCCACCATTTCCCCCCTTCTTCTCCCCCTTGTTCCTCCGTCAAGTTCCTCCTAATCCTCCTATACGTGCAAACATATGATATTTGTCCTTCTCTGCCTGACTTATTTCGCTCAGCATAACACCCTCAAGGTCCATCCATGTTGCTACACATGGCCAGATTTCATTGTTTCTCATTGCCATGTAGTATTCCATGGTATAGATAAACCACATCTTCTTGATCCATTCATCTGTTGATGGACACTTAGGCTCTTTCCATGTTTTAGCTATTGTGGAGAGTGCTGCTATGAACATTGGGGTACATGTGCTCCTATGCCTCAGCATTTCTGTATCCCTTGGGTAAATTCCTAGCAGTGCTATTGCTGGGTCATAGGGGAGTTCTATTGTTAGTTTCCTGAGGAACCTCCACACTGTTTTCCAGAGGGGCTGTACCAGTTTACATTCCCACCAACAGTGTAGGAGGGTGCCCGTTTCTCCACATCCTCGCCAGCATCTAGAGTTCTCTGATTTGCTCATTTTAGCCACTCTGACTGGCGTGAGGTGGTATCTCAGTGTGGTTTTGATTTGTATTTCCCTGATGAGGAGGGATGCTGAGCATCGTTTCATGTGTCTGTTGGCCATCTGGATGTCCTCTTTGGAGAAGTGTCTGTTCATGTCTTCTGCCCATTTCTTCACTGGGTTGTTTGTTTTTCGGGCGTGTAGTTTGGTGAGTTCCTTATAGATTCTGGATATTAACCCTTTATCTGATATGTCATTTGCAACTATCTTTTCCCATTCCGTTGGTTGCCTATTAATTTTCTGGGTTGTTTCCTTGGCTGTGCAGAAGCTTTTAATCTTGATGAGGTCCCAACAGTTTATTTTTGCTCTTGATTCCCTTGCTTTTGGGGATGTGTCAAGTAAGAAGTTGCTGCGGTGGAGGTCAAGGAGGTTGTTTCCTGCTTTCTCCTCTAGGGTGTTGATAGTTTCCTGTCTCACGTTCAGGTCCTTTATCCATTTTGAGTTGATTTTTGTGCATGGTGTGAGAAAATGATCTAGTTTCATTCTTCTGCATGTTGCTGTCCAGTTCTCCCAACACCATCTGTTAAAAAGGCTGTCTTTTTTCCATTGGATATTCTTTCCTGCTTTGTCAAAGATCAGTTGGCTGTATACTTTTGGGTCCACTTCTGAGTTCTCAATTCTGTTCCATTGGTCTATGTGTCTGTTTTTGTGCCAATACCATACTGTCTTGATGACGACAGTGAAGCCAATTGATTTTTGACAAGAGTGCCAAGACCATGTATTGGAGAAAAGAGCAGTGTTTTCAATAAATGGTATTGAGACAATGGTATAGCAATGTACAAAAGACTGGATTTGTACCCTATCTCACAGTATATTTAAAAATTAACTCAAAGTGGATCAAAGGTCTAAAGTTAAGAGCTAAAAGTATTATAATAAAACAGGTAAACCATGACCTTGGGTTTGACAATGATTTCTTAGATATGACCTAAAGAGTATGAGCAACAGAAGAAAATAGACAAATGAAACTTTATCAAAATGTAAAGCTTTCATGCAAAGGACACTATCAAGAGAGCTAAAGATCACCCACAAATTCATAGAAAATATTTGTAAATTACATCTGATCAGGGTATTTAGTATTCAAAATATACACATTTACAACTCACCAAAAAGATAACCTTATTAAAATATAGGAAAGAGAATTCAATGAACTTCTTTTCCAAAGAAGTTATAAAAATTGCCAAAAACTGAGCATGTGAAAAATGCTCAATATCATTAGTCATTTGGGAAATTAAAATACAAACCACAGTGACATACCACTTCACACCCACTAGGATGGCTAAAATTAAAGAAATGAAACTAAGTGTTGGTAAGGATATAGAAAATTTTTAACCTTCATACACTGCTGGTGGGAATGTCAAATGGTGCAGCTGCTATGGAAAACAGTTTGGCAGTTTCTAAATAAATAAAACATAGAGTTATCATTGATGCAGCAATTCCACTCCTAGATATATACTCAAAATAGTTGAACAGAGGCATTCAGACAAAAGGCGGTACACAAATATTCACAACGGTACTATTCCTAATAGCCAAAATGTGGATACAACCCAAGTATCTATCAACTGATGGTGCATGAACAAGATATGATACATGCAAACAATGGAATACCGTTGACAAGTGCTAAAGTACTGTATCCATGCTACAACATGGATAAACCTTAAAAACATTATGATTATGCAAAGTGAAAGAAGTCCGGCACAAAGGCCATATATTATATGAATTCATTTATATGAAATAAGCAGAAAAGTCAAATCCACAGAGACACAAGGCACATTCATTAGTTGTTACCAGGGACTGAGGAGACAGATGAACAGAGTTAGTTTCTGCTTAAAGGTATAATGTTTCTTCTTGGTGTGATGAAATTATTCTGAAACTAGACAGTAAGGATAATTGAAGAGTATAGTGAAGGCACTAAATGGCACTAAACTGTACACTTGAAAATGATTACGATGGTGAATTTTACGTTATATTTTATATATATCTTACCACAATAAAAAATCAAGAAGAAATAAAAGATGATCTCATGTGCCCAGAAGAGAGACAAGAGAATGACATTACATGTTTGTTTTTTTATAAGGAATCAGCATTCTTTTTTTTTTTATTTTTTTTTTAATGTTTTATTTATTTCTAGGAGAGAGAGAGAGAGGCAGCATGAGCAGGGGAGGGTCAGAGAGAGAGGGAGTCACAGACTCTGAA